>NW_006399789.1:10761432-10786602 GCF_000299155.1 Elephantulus edwardii | reverse complement strand
AGTGGAATTGCTGGGTCAAATGGTATCTCTATTTGCAACTTTTTGAGAAAGCGCCATACTGCTTTCCACAGAGGTTGCACCATTTTACACTCAGGCTGGCCACTCTTACTGACATGTTCAACATACATGAAACAGTCTCATCACCCTTGCTTCTTACATTAGATGCATCATAATCAAATGGATAAAAGCTGATGATTAAAACAAACAAACAAACAAAAAACAAAAAAAAGCTGATGATTAAAACAAAAAAAATTAAAACAGGCTGTAAAACACATCATAATTAAGGAAACAATGATTTGAACATTAATTAGTTATTGCTTTCTCATGAGAAGGTATAGAGGTCAGAAAAATCTAGACCAACATCTTTAAAGTGAAAGGAAAAAAAGTCCACCAGGCAATTTTACATCCAGCAAAATTACCCTTTAACACTGATGAGAAGACACAGAGTTCTAATGACGTAGTTGTTATCACATGAGCAATGGTATAGAAATGTTGTTGTTAGGTACTGTCAAGTCTAGTATGACTCACAGTGACCTTGTGAACATTAGATCTGAACCTCATCCTATTCTGTGCCATCTTCACACTCTCTGCCCATCCTCACACTCAAGCCCATTGCTGAAGTCACTGTGTCAGTTCACCTTGTCGAGGATCTTCCTCTCCTTTGCCTTCCCTCCACCTTTACAAGCATTATGTCCTTCTCCAACAACAGATATGCATTTGGAAAAGTCAAAGAAATATTTTAAATATAAAGAGAGTAAAATGTTGAGATTAACTGGCCCAATTAAAAACAAATAAGCCCAGTCTCAATTTTGAGAAACTTTTTAGAGTTCTCACAGGCAACAAGCAACTGAGGTGACTTGACTTTAGCCATGGAATAGAAATTATAGGACACTTGACCAAAGTTCCACTGCTATTCGTAATGCTTTCAAAAATTGCTGATCCAAGGTCTAGTCTCTTACCCATCTTTAACCTCTGCTTCTCACTTACAGGCTGTTAATATGTACACAGATACAAGCCTATAACTAAGGAATGTTTGCCATGTGGTGAATTAGGACAGAGTGGGCTAAGAGGTTATCACCATGTTCTATTAGGGACGTTTGGTACAGATTGCTATCACAGTTCATTATACAAGATGCTCTTAGGCAATATATAAGGACATCCCCTAGGCTCTGTTCCTGCTTGGAAAGGTAAAGGGTCAGCAAAGGAGAAGAAAACCCTCAGTGAGGTGAACTAACAGTGACTGCAACAATGGGCTTACACACAGCTGAGGATATGAGGAGGGCAGGATCGGGGAGAGTTTCAATTTGTTGTGTCTAGGATTGCAATGAGTTAGAGTTGACCTGACGGCACCTAACAAGGAGCATCTTGATCTCAGGAAGAATGTGGTTGAACATAGATTAATAGGGTATAGAAAAGTGTTTACACAAAAAATTTTCTAGGGTATGTCCACAATGATTTATTAAAAATAGTCAATTAGAAGAACTTATATAGAATCAACACAACCCACTATGACCCAGAATTGACTCCGACATGACCCTCTAATGGGTTTTCAGAGGCTGTAAATTACAGTGGGAGGAGATTGTTCTTCTTCCTGCCATAGGGCAGATAGTGGATTCTAACTGACTGCCTTTGGGTTGGCAGGATAACTCTTTTCCCACTAGTTCAAATCTTAGCTGTCCAATCAGAATATTCTTTACTGTTAACTCTCAGTCCAGCCTTTTTCTATCCTTACAACAAAGCCACCCTTTGTATTCATGGTCTCCTCATGCTACAAGTCTAGGATGTCCACATTGGAGTGGTCTGTTTTTTTTCTATTTCTTTTTAAATAAAGAATGAAATAAAGATATTGCCATTCATAGAGATGTATGAATGTGTTGCCTTTTTGTCTGCAATACAACAAATGATTCAAATGTAACACAATGGAATGAATACATTTGTGCCTGTGGAGCACAGTTCCATTCTGACACATAGCAGGGTCACTATGAGTTGGAGTTGACTCAGAAAGAGCTGATTTATTATTATTTTAAAATATTCTTTATTCATTCATCTGGTAACATGATTTCCCACCTCTTATAAGCAATAACATTGTTTTCTGGACCAAGCCCATCCTGATTCCTTGCTTCCACCCCACTGCATCCTCTTAATATAATTTTAAGAAACACTTATTTCTTCAATTATATGATCTCATCCTACATCATTTCTTTGTAACACACCCGGACTGTAGATTTTAATAGCAGCATTAGCAGGTGGATGGCTTATTTATTTTGTTGATGTAAAATGATGACACAAATAGGCCAATTCATTCAATGGCTTTCATCAAAAGAGATAAAACAAGACAGGGTTTTTTTTCTTCCTTTTATACAGCTGAAGTTGATAAGTTTAGATCATCAGTATGGTCCTTGATAAGAGGTATCAGTGAGTCTTCACTCCCCTCAACTGTTCCTGCTTCTGCTAATAGGTCTAGTTTCTGACTCTCTGTGATGAAGAAAAGATTAAAGCATGGATTTATTTCATGCTGCGTCTCACAGGACAGCATTTCTTCCTAGGAAGTATGGTATAGAACCGGGTAGAAAGGCCCTTGATCCGACTCCCAGGACTGTTATTTTATGGATAACAGCCAACCCCTTTTCACTTGTAACTTATCTCTAAAGCCAAGACAGGACAGACAGGCTGCCCCTCTTGTTTTGCAAGGTTGCTGCAAACACAAAATTAGACTATTTTTTTTTTTTAAATTAGACTATTTTTGTGAACTCTCTTCGTAGAGTTGTGAGGTATAATATAAATATTAGGCATCATTAACAGCTTTTAAGATCCCATTCAACTAGAAAACGTGAAAACTCTATTACCACTCTTTTAATTATTTTCCCTCCCTTTTGCTTAACCTCCTCTTTTCATTTATGGCATCTTTACATTTGCAAGTCAGCATCATGGCTGATACTGGTTTGTGAAAAAAGGAAAATATTATCTTCATCTTCAGTAAGAATGTGTCCCATCTTTTTTTAGTCTGGTTATAATTTTAAACTATATAATAAGATGCATATTCAATGACTTCAGAGTATGACATTCCTCAGGTTTGTACTCCTAGATGCTATAAATAGGTCATACCCAAGGACCCATAAATAGCCTTCAACAAAATTCATAAAAGTGTTTCTCCCAAAATGAAAATTAGGCTAGTGTTCTTTTTTTTTTAATTTTTTTTATTATTTTGTGTGTGTGTACCGTCAAATCAGATCTGACTGGTACAGGAGGATATTGCGCCTCCTTCTCCGGCAGAGCATCTGGTGGATTCGAACCGTGTTCCTCTGGGATTGCAGTGCAGCTTCTTGCCACTAGGCCACCAGAGCTCCCCTTAGGCTAGTGTTCTTATTCACTGTATTCTACTCTTCTGTACTCTGTTGCTATAAATGGATTTAATCATCTTTTCTCCAACATGTGCATGCTCTTTAGAGTTAGGAAGTGCATCCAATGGTGTATGCTTTAAATGCAGAAAAAGAAGCTATGGTATTTCAGTATCTGAGGTGTTTGCGCAGCTTTTTCAATTGTGAGGTATATTGTGGTACAATGGATCGCTTTTACATGGTCTTTCTTGTCATTGTCTTACACCTTTCACCAAATGACTGCGTGAGAGTATGCTAATGAGATGTCTTCAGCCTACAAAGGGGATTGGAAAGCTTGCTCACAATGCAAACAAGGTGCATGATACTCTTGTGGCATGTATATAAGGTATGTGGAACCTTAACAAAGGGATTCATTTGTCAGTTTTATTGTCTTGCTAGACTTAAAGACAGGATCACTTCCACCAGGAATAAGAGCTGGGAATGGAACACAGCCTTCGGAGCCAGGGTTCCTGTGCTTAGAAGTTCCTAGATATAGAAGATAGACAGAAAGACCCTAATACTGGAGAGGTACAAGACAGCTAGACGCAGTGGTAGAGAGAGAAAATGGCAGAAAAAACAGGAGACCAGTGTGAGGTTGTGGGTGGTCTTCTAAGAACAAGGCCACTGGTCACCCATGGAGTGAGAGAGCTGACCACCTATGGACAGAAGGCTTACTGGCAGAGAGGCCACTTACAGAGGAGCAAAAGAGCTTTACTGGGTATTTCTGATCCTGAATTGTAGCTTGTTATTTTTCTCAATCAGTTCCACAACTGTGAGCATGGTCTGTGGGTTCTGTGTGACCATTGCAATCAATTGTCCAACTAGACAAAGAGGTTTAGGAAGCGGAAGTTGGTCTTAGAGCTGGTAAAAAGGTTGGAAAGAGAAGTGATGTCTTATCTCTGGCTCTTAGGAATCAGCCTTGCACTGATGTTGATGGTGAATTTCCCCCTCTCTTGTGAAGTTAGAGGAAGTTAGAGAACCTCAATGCCATTTTGCACATAGTCAATGTTGAACTAGGTGTAAATAAAGAAGTAAACAAAACTATTTCCTAAACTTTTTCTTTCTCTCTCTGTCTTTGTGGTCTTCATTTAGGATTTTACTACAGAAAACATCTTAAACATTATAGGATCAGAGTACTGATTTCTTTCAATACTACCTGCATCATCATTGCTCCAGAAGGTTCTTGGATCAGGCTTGGTCACAATATTAGCTTGGTTACATGGTTCTTTCACCTTTAAAACATAAGAAAAGAAGTGAGATGAAAATGTTTGCATCATTTCAACTATTTCAGGTATACAGTCTATAAGAGAGTTTCCAAGACTGAAGTTTGTCTGTGCTCTGATAAAGATGACAACAATTCTGCTTTATCAGCAGTATGCTCATTGTAGCATGGAAAGCCCCATGTCCTTGGAACCTCTTGTTCTGAGCAAACCAGAATGCTCAGTCACTCTACTCCTGATAACATTTTGCTGGCAGAACTCATGTCTGGATAAGCACATGATGATTAGGGCTCAGCACCTGATCATTTTCATGTCTTATATTTTGTTCAGTGAAAAACTACAGCTGTGTATAATGGCCCTAAATGAGTGTGAGACATTCACAACATACAAAGTGTTTCAGACCATACAATGGAATGTTACACAGCCTCGGAAAAAAATAATAATAAACTCATAAAACACTAAACAGCATGGAAGACATTGTGCTGAATGAAGTATTTCAGTTACAAAGGACAAATACTGCATAAGGCCACTGTTGTTAAAATAGATTGATATTGAGATGGAGAGAGAAACTGGGAAAATAATGGCTAGATAATGAATATTATACTAGAATGGAAGAAAGAAGGGACAATATGAAAGTAATGGATGAATAGCAATTTGTATGATAATTAATAACCTGGAACAGGACAAGCATTACAAAGGTAATTGGGAGAGGGGAAGGGAAGAAAATGTGCATGAATGAATGGCTGAAAACAAACAGGTCTATCTTGGAGAGGGTGAAACCAAGTTTCTCTTTAGAGGCTAGGATTTTGAAGCTCCATACCACGTGCTTTGGGCACATGGCCAGGAGGGGCCAACCAGTCCTTGGAGAAAGACATCATGCTCAGAAGGATGGAGGGACAGCACAGGAGAGGAAGACCCTGGATGAGATGGATTGATACAGTAACTAGGGCAGCAGTGGGTAGGTGTGTTTGTTGGTGTCAGTGAGACTAGCTCAGGACAGGGCAGGCTCCAGAGATGTACAAAGGGCTGCTATGGGTTGCAGGCAACTTGACGGCACATAACAACTACAACAGGCCTTCAGTAAAATGGAAAAAAAAAGTGTTCTAGGTTTCTATATAAGTAAGACTTTCATTAGGTAGTTTGGAAACACGTATATTAGTGAAGTTTTTGAGTACCGTTGATTGGAAACAGAACCATAGCTGACCTTCCAGTGGGTTTTCAGAGGCAGTAAATTGCACAGGAGGAGATTGCCCATTTTCTTGCTCGAAGCAGCTAGTGAATGAAAAAACTCATTGAGGTTGAAGTGCAACCTTTGCTTCGGCAGCACAATACTTTACCACCAAGTCACCAGAGCTCAGTAGGAAATGAAAATGAACTCTTATTTCAGAATCTTTATGGTTTTAAGTAGTAACATATGTGATATGCATTATTTATTCATTTTAGAAGCTCTTCTTCATGCAGTTCAATTCATAGATTTTTATACAAAATGTTTCAGGAAACAGCAGTTACTCATTTTGGGGGTGTCATCTTTTATTAATGTGATTTGTGGTTTTTCAAACAGATTCTCAGTCAGGAAAATTTACCCTTGTGTTAAAAAACAATATCCCATTTATGTATATTTTGCAGTATTCACTTTGGCTACTGTGAAGAGCAGCAAGTTGCATTTATTATTTTTGTAACTTTTTATTGTCATTTGCATGAAAGTTTACAGAGAAAACTGGTCATCCACTCATCAGCGCAGGCACATTTTGTTCTGCGACTTTGACGGCAGTACCCACGATGTAACAACTCTTCTCACTGCCTTCCCGTGTGTACAATTTCCAGCCATCTTTCCTTCCTCACCTTGCCTGCCTGCCTTCATCCTTGGGAAATTCTGTCCTTCTGATCTAGTGTTCTAAGGAGTACCTTGCTGGTGCTATTGAACACCTTACATATAGGCTTGTCTATTACTTGACTGATAGAAAATCTCCTCCTATGCAATTAACTGTCTCTGAAACCACCCCTTCTCCCGCCCGGATCAGCTATGGGTCAATTCCAAGGTTCCAATTCTATGGTACACATCAACAACAACATTGCTTGGCTGAAAGTTGAGTCACAGATGAGTTTGAGTTTGAACTCGAAGAGTGACTAAGAATCATAGTCTGGTCTCTTTTGAAGATTCTGAGTTTTGTTTTCACTTAATATTTGATGAATAAATTTTTTCTAGATCCTTTTCCGGTTCATAAGCATGATGACTGGGAATTCATACTTCTGTATGACATGTGCCCCCATTAAACCTTGTTACGACATAGGTACACTACCCATCTGATGTAAAAAAAAAACCAAAACAACAAACCAAAAACAACTGTTGCAGTGATAAAGAAATTAGGTATGACATTAACTGGTTCAGTTGACCTTCCCCCCATAACACAACTTTATTGATGAAAGAAACAGAGTATAAATTCTTTTCTGGCACTTCTTCTCTTCTTATAGACTAGTATAAAGAAGGCACTGCTCCACATGTAGGAAGTTCTTTGTAGATGGAACAGAAAGCGGGCTCCTTGACTCTTCCTTCAGTGCTTCTATATCAGATCTATTCTTCTTTATAGAAAACAATCCCTCAAATATTTAAAAGGAGTCATTATGTCTCACCTTCACCTTCCATTTCCAGTTGACCGGCCCTCTTTATTTTCACCGTTTCTCATGAAATGCCTGGAAAGTCTTTTGATCAGGGTTACTCTGCCCTGGAGGACATCCTCTGGCATAGGAACCAATCTCCTGGGTGTTCCCAGGCCAGACAATAGTCGCTAAAATGAAGGACTGGTTTTGAGAGACAGTTCTCAGCAAGGACAGCCAGCATTGTCTCTGGATGTGACGAATGAAAACATTTCCAAAGACCTAGAAATCTGACATACTTTGCAAGTAAAATATGCTCTGTTAATCAGATAAATTTTTATTCTAAAAAGTCCTAATTGATTTTTATAATTATATACCCAGTTGGGAAAATCATCATGTATGAGCTTTCTTCCTACATTAAAACCTAATTACCCTGCGTCCTTGTGGCATTCCAGTCACACAAATGTCATTCCTCCACATTCCATTTACTTATGAATGATTCTTTATGACTATTTGTTTTAAAAGTCTCTGACATTTTTACACCAAACCTGTTACATTCAAGGTTATCGAGATTTTCCCCTTTTCTCTCTGTTCTTTGTGTTGTTATTATGCAAGTAAAAGAGACAATTCTTCATGTTTTAAGAGCCAAAGTATTCACAGAAAATGATCTGGAGAGCTCACATAATTCTTTCAAAGAATGAGTTTATACAATACCATATATGTGTGTTTGTTTATATACATTTACATACAACTAAATACATATATATATGTTCACACACACACACACACACACACACACACACACACAGAGTTTATCTATTAGTAGCCAGTCCTGATGAGCCTTTAAAGGTAGCTCTGTGATTTGGTAGAAAGGTAAAAGCTGGGAATTGAAGATGTGATGAGTTCCTCAGATTTTATCTTCTAGCTGAATCCACAGTGACCTTTCTGGTTCTTTGCTTCCCTACTAGGAAAATAATTCAGGATGTTCTCTCCAGTAAGACATAAGCCTTGGATGTATGGCTGAGAAGGAGCAAAAGTATCACAGGAAAAGCAGAGTAGGGGTATTGAACTTGTAAGCATTTTGTTATGGAAAATTCCATTAATCAGACACAAAATAAAGAAAATTGTATAATAAATCTCTTTTGAGCCTTAGGAATCATCAATCTTTTGCCTTTTTTAAAACACATATTTTTTATTGTTTTATGTCTCATTCATATATATTGTGTTTTATACAATCATTCATATTCATTCTATTTTACATTTTTTTAAATTGGAAATTATGGGTAAGATCCAATGGTGATTGATTTTATAAAATATGCGTGAGAATGTCTGTATGAAAAACAATGTAAATGAAGAATAGTGTGAAAAACAGTGTATATATAAACCTTTTGCCTTTAAAAAACAATTTTTCCCTTTTTAAGATGCTTTCAGATTTGAAATTGACATTTGAAATGTCAGATATGATGACATTAGAATGGATTTCATATCAATATAATTTCACATGTATTTCTAAAATTTCACTTATAGAGAATTTCTTTAGAATTGGTTTCTAATGGATGATATCTTTTTATGATTATCAAGGCCATTATCCAAAGTAACAATTTTGACAACAGTGGGATTAATTAAAGTTTAAGGAAAGTTATTAAAGTCTATTTAGTAAATAACAGCGTGTACATTCTGAGAAAACAAAATAGACACTTGCACTATTTTGCAACTGAATGAGTTGGGACTGATGGTTTAAAAAGACATCTATGAAACTATAAGCTGCCCCAAAATCAATGGAACTTAGCCTCGCTTATTTTAACACATACAGTGTTATTCCTCCCCCCCCCCCGGTAATTTTTTAAAAAATTAATTTTAATGAAAGTTTATTGTTGCTCTTTTCTCCCTGCCCACCCCCTCCAACACATATAGTGTTATTTTTTTAAAAACAAGCTTTACTGGCAAAGTCCATAGTGCATTGTGCTGTGAATCCAAAGGCTTTAAGTCTCTGGTGGTTCGATTGCACGTCTTGAGGAGGAAAGATGGGCAGTCTCCTCCCCTTAAGATTTACACCCTCAGAAACCCCATGCCTCACTATGAGTTGGAATCAATTAGATGACAATGTGTTTAGCTTTTGAGTTTTACAGCTTTATTTTGAGGGAGGTAGGTTTTGTTTTTGTTTTTTTTTTAAATTTCTCTAATGTGGTATTATTGTCTTTCAATTTCTTACCAAGGAGGTCCAAGACAGAGTCTTTGTCTGACAGAACTGAAAATGTTAGAGTGTAGAATTACCCCAAGAAAATAATTGTTAAATCCTTAATCTTGCAGCTCTAAAAATGGAATTGTTACAGGTTAAGATCTGAACATGAGAAGATGAGATGTATAAGAATAACACATTTAGGGAGATGATATTTTTCTTTCCAGAAATTTTAGACAGACTCAGAAGCAAGAACCTGGGTAAATAATTAACAATTCCCCTGATGTGAGAAATGAGCTGATTTCTTAAGTTGACAAAAAGCCTCAATTAATGGCAAGGTGCAATAGCAGCAGAGTGTTAGGAAGGAAACTGCTACAATCCTTTCCCCCACCCCCATCTTACTGTATCCTGATTTAAAGAGCATTGTTATTGTTATGTGTCCTTTAGATGGAACCAATTAACAGTTGACCCTTTAACAGGTTTTTCAATCACTTGCAAGGAGATTGCCTATCTTCTTCTCATTTAGAAGCTGGTGGATTCAGACTGGCTACCTTTGGATTGGCAGTCAATTCCCTACTCACTATGTCTCCAGAGATCCCTTAAAAAAAGAACGTTAGTCTTAAATGAGTAGTTGGTGGTCTGTGCCACACTCAGCACCTGGCTTAGTGTTCACAGCCGATATTGAGCTTCTTCAGTCTCAAATAAATAAACACATATACATGCTGTGTTGGAGAAGAGTATTGAATATACCGTGAACTGTTAAGAGAACAAGCAAGTTCATCCTGGAGAGGGTGAAACTAGGCTGTTCCTTGGAGGCAAGGATTCTAAAGCTTCATCTGACATACTTTGGACATGCTGCAAAGAGGGACAAGTTTTTGGAGAGGGACATCATGCTTGGGAAGGTGGAGAGACAGAGCAAGAGAGGAAGACCTTCCATGAGATGGATTGATGATTTGATAAGGCATGACGGGTAACTGACAGTGAAGGTTTAGATTTCAGAGTCTTAAAACTTGGTGAGCAACAGGATGACCCAATGTTTACAAGCCCAGTATCCTTAGCAGCTGGGGGAATCATTCTGGCCAACCTCTATTACATCAGATGCTGTCTATTTTCTATACAAGTGATAAAATTCGGAGAATCAGGGATTTAAGAAACAGGAAGGATATATTGTCTTATGTCTCTCCTGTTTGATGAATAAATAAACTGAGGACTAGTTGGCAGTGTAATATTTTTAGCTGGTAACTGATTCAGGAGCAACCTCCAAGTCTTGATGTTACATTTTAAGACATAATTTGATAAATGAGAACTATGGGATCAATAAGCAGGATAACATGAGGTGATCTTACATGCTAAAATATACATATATGCAGTCTTTTAGATACTTTGGAGTCTTTCACATAGAAGAATCTTGGGGTAGTTCAGGTCGTTGATGCTTTCAGCTAGGAACTAAAATAAGGAGTTTTCAGTCCAACCAGAGCTGTTTTGGAAGAAAGTTCTGCTTTATTCTGAAAAATCAGTGATTGAAAACCATAAGGACTTAAAGATGGTATAAGTGTAAAAAAAAAAAAAAAAAGAAAACCATAAGGAATATAGTATTCCTCTGCTACATATGTTTTCTTGTTCAGTTGGAATTGACTTGATGACACCTGATATTTGTTCTTCTTAACATATTTTTTTAATATCACTAGAATCAATGATCAACAGGTACATTTATATGTTTAAAAAGAATGCAAAATAAACACACTTATTTGTGTTGATTAGAACACAGCCTAGGGAGTTCTGGTGGTCTAGTGTTAAGGAGTTTGTTGCCAACCCACAGTTAGATGGCTCAAATCCATCAGTTTCTTTGCAGGAAAAAGATGGGTAATCTCCTCCTGTATGACTCTGAAAACCTATTGAGGGTCAGTTATGAACTGGTTCTAAGGCAACAGCACATAAAATTCAACCATAACAGAACACAGCTTAGTGAATAGGGAGAAAAAACGGTCTGTTAATTGAGTAACCTACATATAAATAGTATGGACAAGAGAGAAACACTATCTTGTCATGTGTTCTGCTTACTGAGTTTTCAACCTGAAACTTCGTTGCTCATATACTCCCATTTCCTCCAGGGTTCCTGCTAAAATGTCACCTTCTCAATGAAGCCTTTCCCAACAGTCCGGAAAAAATGGAAAATATCCTATAATTCTCTTGCTTTACTCTTTTCCATGACTCTTATCTCCTGGTATATAGTTTTTTTGTTTATTTTGCTCACAGTCTCTTATAATTTCTGTTAGTCCTCAGTGGGTCCTAGGAACATAGCAGGCATTTAACAAATATGTATTGAATGAGCAGATTATTAAATCCTAAACAATTCAACATAATTATTTTAAATTATTCTCAACTGGCCTTCGTTACGCCTTAATGCTGTCGTTTAACACATGTGCCTTCATTTTTCTTAGAGTTGTAAATCCTTCAGAATTCTTCATTTGGGATCATAGAAGCGATTTAGAAAAAGAACAAAGAAATTTGTTGCCAAGACATTTCTAACTCGTAGCAAACTTCATATACGTGTGTGAGAAAAGAATATTACTTAGTAAGGTTTTCAGTGGCTGATTTCTCAGAAGTAAGTCACAAGCCTATTTTCTGAGCCACAGATAGGTGGACTTGGACCTCCAACTCTTTAATTGGCATTCAAGTTCACTAACCAACTGAACTACATAGGAGGTTAATGCTGTAGGTGCTGCCTCCATAAACAACTTATCAGTCCGACTGAGACTTGGCTTGCTTTTTAATTCCCTTATTTTGTAATTCAATACAAAATTTTTTCTTTGCGTAAAATTATGGAAAATATTTAGGCTATTGCCTTCTACCAAATATACTCATTATAAAAATTACTAATAATGGAATATTTCCTTTTTTATGCTCTGTTGCGCACTATTTGCCTGGAAAAAGTGATGTTCAGATCCATTTTCCTGGACTCAGTCTTGATTCAAGAAATCATTTGCATTTGTCCAGGAACTATGACTAGATTTGCATTCCCCAATTTAAGGCCATTTGTTTAGCGTTGCTTCTCAATCTTGACTGGAGGATCTAAAAAAATGCAATATCCATGCTACAGCCTAGCAGTTTATTTTCAGGCTCCCTTAGTGTCTCTAATGTGCTTCAGGAAATTTCTGCCAAGCAGAAGTAATATGGATTGAATAGTGTTCACCCTGAGTACAGTCATAGTTCCTATCATACTGGGCTGCTAACTGAAAAGTTGGTGGTTTGAATCCACAAAACACTCTGAGGGAGAAAGATGGGCAGTCTCCTCCCATAAAGACTTACAGCCTCGGAAATTTAATGGAGAGTCATTGAGTCCAGAGCAACCTGATAGCAGTGGGTTTGGGATTTAGCACTCTACAAGGATGATACTAGAAATGACTCATAGACCTGGGTTAAACAGTAAACATTCCTAGGCTCTTCCTAGGGAAGAGATGTGTTTATACTATCTCTCATTGCAAATTATACTGTATACCTTAGTATATTTTCCCCCTTGAGCTTATCTCCAAAATAATATTTGATAAAAGGGAAATGAATAGAAATTTGGATCTGGATTTTATATGCAATTCCAAGGGGAAAGTCTCTATTGTGCTCTACTAAGAAGCTATGCCAGATTCAAGATCAATGTTATTTTAAAATGCACTCTGTCAGAATTCTCAATGTTCAATTTTATTTGAAGAAAAAAAAGTAATTTGCTATTCAATCTTCCTGTAATACTTTGACCATAGAGTAGGAGCTGTCAAATGCAATTTTCAACAAATGCATAATTTCTGTTTTCTGCTGTGAATGAAAGTAGATGTCTCTTTTTAAACATGTGCTGTTTTTCTCCTGCAGCAAGTTAACTGTAAAGTATTTAACAGTGTACAGGGCTAAAATAGTGCTTGTATGCCTTGGCTTGCGCAAACAGTGCTTCTGAAAAACCAGTTAATAATTTGGCCATCCTCATAGTCTGGGATGTGTAGTTAATTTTTTACAGGGGTTCCCAGATGTGCTGGAAGACCCACTCACAGCCGATCCTGCCAATGTATCTTTAATTTTTTTTAAAAACCATTGCATTTGACCTTTCTTGTATTTGATACAAAACACATGTCAAAAGCAATACCTGGCAATTGTGAAATGCTTTTTTTTTTTTTTTAATTAGCAAAATGATCATGAACACATCTTTGACAAAGTTTTGAATGGCAGAGATGGAAGGTTTTCCTTATGAAACTGGGTCAGTGTTCAGCCAAGTTAATCATACATCATGACAGAGATTATCCAAAATCTCTCCGGTATTCAGTTGGTAGGTCATTAGGTCCATGGAGAAATAAGTGGGAGAATGTCTTAAACAACTGTCTAACATGTAGAGATGTGAATATTTTTAATAAGGACTGAATTTCAACTTTAAGAGGTGCAGGTCCTGATCTTAGCCAGATCACTTGAGCGTGAACTTCTGGGAAGGGAGCCGAATAGCAATCTGAGCCTGTAAGCGAGCCAAGATGATTCTTTATTGTAGTTGCTTTCCTTTGCAGGTATTTTCCATGGCATTTCCTTGACTTTTCTCTGGGTGTCCTGGCAAGCTATGGTAACTTTACCTTCTCCCTGTCCTTTCTGTTTTACCTTTTCTTTCTCCTACCTATTCTTTTCAGAGGGTTCTAGAAAAGACTGCAATTCATCCTTATATGAATGGAATTTGTGTTTTATCTTCATTTTGCCCAGGCCCAGTCTTAGGGATCCAACTAAAAAAAATGAAACTCACATCAACCAAGTTGAAAATGACACCCTAATGAGTTTCCAAGGCTGTGAATCTGTACAGGAAGGGATTTCCTATCTCTTGACCACAGAAGAGAGAGGGTGGACCCAAACCTGTATCCTTTCCACCAGCAGCCTACTATGTTATACACTCTGCTACTCCACCAGAACTGCTTATTTTGAACTAAAATTGTGGGGCACACTCTAGTCAAAGGCGGAACAGCCCATTGACCTTTCAGGGAGATACATCTACTAGTGAGTCATGAATGATGTTCCCTTCAGCTGTCACCGAAAAAGAAAGAAATGCCACTGTAGCCTGACACGGAAGATCTTTCAGACCTAAAATCTAAAAGTTACATTATCTTTATTCCAGATTATCAATTACAAAAAATAATTCTAGGGAGTGTTTACAATGTGCCAGGCACATTTATTATCTCAAAACATTTAATTCTCAAAACATCCTCTGGGTGTTTGTGGGAAGTGGGGAGAAGAAAGAAAGAACAAGCCAAACTTTTAAGTTATTTTTCCAATTGCTAACCCTTTAGAGTGCAGAGAAGGTAGAACTTCTTAACATCTGATGCGTAGAAAAGGATATACTCTTGCTATGAGATGTGATTTGTTTATCATCATCATCTGTGTGCTTTGGAGTTTAAAAAGTTGAGAGATTGACTTAAGATGCCTTTCACCATAACACATAGAACACTAATAACATACTTTTTAAAACTTTATTTTATATTGGTTTGCTTACAAACTTTGTATACATTGTGTTTCACACTAGTCTTCATTCACACTGTGTTTCATATAGTCATTCCCAATCATTATGCCTTATAAAATTAATCACCATTGGACCTTGCTTATGCTTACTTCAGTAATACACATATGTGTACTTAAGTATGTAATACAATAAATTGTTGAAGATCAAATACACCTCATGATATACTAAGTATTTAAGATGTTCCCTGCTAGCACACTGGCTAAGCATTCACCTACTACCTGAAAGGTTGGCAGCTCAAACCCATGAGCCAGTTTATGGGAGGAAGATGTGACAATTCACTTCCATAAAGATTAATCCACCAGTTGATTCTGCTTCATAGCCACCCTCTATCAAGGCTGTAAAATAACACCCCCTGGTGCTGTAAGATTAAACCTTCTGAGGCAGTTCCATTTTGCCCTATAGATTTGCTAGGACTCAGACTTGCCTTCAGTGGGACCTGACAGTGTGTTTAAGACAGTATGTCTGTAAATCAATTTTAGAGGCATGTGTCTGGAGCTAGCATCATCTCTCTTGATATTATATCATTTAGACACTTAGATGCTGTAGATGATACAGCTGACATTTACTGAGCACTGTCAGTACTCTTGTCTAGGTGTTTACTTTTTTCACTGATTAACTGATTTTATGCTTCCAAATTATTTTTTTTAGCCAAAGTTAGTTTTTACTTAAAAAAGCTCAAGAGAGTTTAAGAAGTCCAAAGGATCAAAGATATCCAGGTTTAATAAAGCTTATAGTGGCTGATGTCCATCTGCACCTCCATTGTTTCTGCTTCTACTTCATTATGGCCAGCATAGTGCTCTGGAGTTACTTCTAGATTGAGACAGTTTTAACCTGCAGTGTCCAGAAGGGCCTATTATGGTCGTAGTGATGAAAAGCAATGGTCATTACCATTGCAAAGCACAATGTTGTCTAGTTGTTACTCAAAGCCATTGAGCCTAATCCAGAAACCAACATTGCAAATTAGGTTAGTAAAGAGCAGAGGTATTTGCACATTCTTTGAGATAATGAGTCCTTCACTGTCATCCATCTCCTGGTCCAAAAGTTACCATCCTGAGCTGACATCTTGGTAAATCTAATATTAATGACGGTATCTCAACAATAGCAATAACCCAAATGATACGCTTTAAGAATTCTTATGTGTATGGTATTATTCTTTTATGATACCTATTTTTAAAATGAGGCAACTGAAGTAACTTCAGATTGTAGCATGTTTTGACTCAAATATCACGTACATTACACAGTTTTGCCAACTGCACAACCCCCATGCCTGTTAGCTTTCTATGTGTAATTTGTGTGTTATATGCTTCTAAACATTGTTTAGGTGGGTGCATGATTAAGTGGAATTAGGAAACCCAAGCTTTCAACCACTGTATAGTGCATTATCTTCAAATAAAATACTTGTTGCTAAATCACTAAAATCATAACTATTTTCAATATGAGAAATGAGGATATTAATATACTATTATTGGAAAGTTTTCTTTTTCATTCATTTATTTTAGCTTTAAGTCTTCATGCTCACTTATTAATCTATTTGAAAGAGAAGAACAGATAGAATTTACTTTTTATCTCATTGGTAATCCTTGGCCTCCTAAAATATACCAACATTTATTAATTTCTTGAGGGAGAATGAAGATGACCAAACAGTACTTTCTCACGAAGCTAGAATTAAAATGTAATTAGAGACAATCTTCATTTCCAGGAAATAGAGATAAAAATGGGGAGAGCAGAGAAGGAAAGGAAATGTATTTCTTGAATAAGACAAAGCATTTCCAATATGTGTTTACAAGCTAGATGTTCCTAGACTGTCAGCTTAGTAGAAAGGAAAAGGGACTGGTTTTGTTATTGTTAGCAGTTTCCAGTGCCTTAGCAGTGTCATATGTTTGCCCCAGTCACAGCAGTCCATCGATTGTTAAATGAGTGCATGATCATCTGTTTTACTTCCATGCATATCTCATTTCTCTTTTTTGTTCAAAATAAAGAATGTGGTCTACATAAGCAGATACAAGTGATGGTGCCTTGTGTTATCTCATTTTAATGTTCACCACAATCCCCATGAAGAGTTCCACATGCTGTTTATAAAAAAGAATGGAAATGCTCGTCTCGCAGCTGCTGTGGCTGATTACTGCGAATCGCTCGGGCTGCAGAGGAGAGATACTGGAGTTAGATTGATGGCGAGGCAGGGCCTCACATGCACCGTCCGCCTTAGTCACCTTCAATTGGCCTCCACGTCTCCCTTACGCTCATTAAGGATTATAACCAACAACAGCAAGCCTGTGGCACACAAGTGCATAAAGGGAAAGCAGTCTGGGAACAGCCTCTTACGGAAGCGACTGCATCAGGACAGTCTACCACTTAAACATCCACGAAGGTCACTGCATCCTGGTTTTTATTCCACACCACACCAAGGTGCCAATTCCATTTATAGAGGTCACATGTGCTTGGTTTCACAAAAGAAAGAGGGAAATAGTTTTATGAATATTATGGAAGTAATCTATTTTCAAACTAAATGGATTTTAGGGGAGGAAGGAAAACTCCTGATTATCAGATGAGGGGCCTGGGGAAGAGAAGGGCTGTGCCCAGTTCCATGCACAAACAGCCACCACCACCGAGTTCCTGTGGGTTTTCCAGAAAAATGCTCATGTGTATATATATATATATATATATACACATATATACACATACACACACACACACATACACATGTATACACACACACAAAATATACATACATACATATACACGTATTTATGTGTGTGTATATATATATATATGATAAATATCTGCAAAAGTGTCTCAGTGACTACTTGCTGATGGGTTAGAATCCACTAGCCGCTCTGTGGCAGTCTGTTTTCGTAAAGGTTTGCAATTTTGGATACCTTGTGAGACACTTCTTCTGCATCCTATGGGACTGCTATGAGTTGGAACTGACCCAATACCAGAAGGTTCTTTGATATCTGCCATGATTTTCTCTCCATTTGTGTGTATCTGGCTTTGTTCTCTGCAGAGAGTAGAAGAATGAGGTCTCAGGGTTAAGAATGGGAAAATCAAGCACAAAGAAAACCATGGGCCTACTTAGAGACTAGTTGAATTTCTTTCCTAAATTCATTTTTTAAAAAAAGTAACTCCTTATCCTCAAATTAAAGTCATTAAAACCCTTGGATGTGAAATGGCATTTAGGTCAGAGCATTGAGAGGTTGCTATATAGCTGAGTGATAATTAACAAACTTGATCTTGTAAGAATTACATGCTGAGTAAGATTTGTGATCAGCAACTTGGGACGCGACAGTTTATGTAACACGCCTAGAGACGAGATGGACTTCAGCACTGATGCTATGGAAAATCTGCTTCAGAATCACTGGGGCAGATCATAACAGAGGGCAGTGAGCTGGTTTATCACCCTGTTCCTTAAGTCACCCAGGCTGACCTCTAGCAAGCCTAAAATAGCAAATACTTTGCCCATAAGAAAAAGTTAGTGATGATGATATTTGGTTGGAACACTCATTTCTGAAAAGAAGATTACACTGATGATAATAATGTGTAGAACTTATTTTTCTTCAATGGCTCAATACTGAAGACATTTAAGTAAAGCAGGTTTTCATTATATTTGGATTTTTAAACATTTGCTGAACAATATTACCAATGCACCTAAAGAGACTTATAATACTCATTTGTTTCATTTACCTCACTTTAGGCAATTTATCCTAAATAAATAATTCATAAATCTATACATACAAAGCCCCCTCACCATTATTCATAATTATGAAACAGTGGAAGCAAGCAAATGGGGAAATGGAAGAATAAAGAAGGGCACATCCTTCTGACACTTACTGAGTGTCATTAATAGTATGGGAAATGTTAGGGAGCTCTGACGGCCTACTGGCAAAAAGCTGCACTGCAATCCCAGAGGTATGTGGTTTGAATCCAACAGATGTTCTGCTGGAGAGGGAGGGGCAATCTCTTCCTGTACCAGTCAGATCCAATTTGATGGCGCGCGCGCACACACACACACACACATACACACACACACACACACACACACAATATGGGGAAATGTTGCTCATATTATGTAAAAAAGAAATCACAGAATAAAATGATATTTCAAATGTGTAAAAAGGATAGAATATAAATGAATGAAGCAATAGTTATTTTATGGTAGTAGGATTATGACTATTTTTCTTCTCTTTTATATTTCTTCACTTCTTAATACTATTGTCATCATAGTTTAAAAGCAACCTCACATCTATAATCAATCTACCAGTCTATTTTAATACAAATGAGAACAGACTTGCTAATAGCAAGGAAACAGACTGAAAAAACAAATATGTAAGTAATCACAATTTATCTTAACATGAAACAAACAACTCAGTGCTGTTGAGTCCAAACCAACATATAGTTGACCCTCCAATGGGTTTTCAGAGATCGTAAGTAACACAATGGGAGATTGGCTAGCTTTCTACCTTGGGGGAGCTGGTGGATTGGAATTGCCTGCCTTGGTGTTGACTGCACATCTTTCTATATACTAGGCCACCAGAGCTCCTCCTAATATGAAATGTTCCTCCTGTAAGTTAGTAGGGAGCTCTGGTGGCCTAGTGGTAGTAGTTGCACTGCCAACCTGAAGGCACATGGTTTGAGTCTACCAGCTTCTCCTCAGGAGAAAGATAGGTAACCTTCTCCTAGTAACTGCCTCTGAAAACCCACTGAAGGGCCGGCTGTGGTTGGTCCCGACTCAATAATACATAATACAAAACACACATAAACCAATAAGTGAATAACATTTGGAGGCCATAGTCCTATACTTTCCACATACAATTGTAGAACAATTTAATTGCATTTTCGGAGTACTGAATATCCCAAACAGATATGTCTTGGGAAAAGTGCAGCTAGGGTGCTTCTTTGCAAGCAAAGATGGTTAAGATTTGTCTTTCATACTTTGGACATAAGCTTGATGAGCTCAGAATGGGATGTCATGCTTGGAAATACGTAGGGTCAGCAGAAGACAGGACTATCCCTCAGTGAGAAGGATTGACCTGGAGGCTTCAGCAATGGGTTCAAGTGTGTCAGAGATGATGAGGATGGCACAGGATAGGGCAGGGTTCAGGTCAGCTCTTCATAGGGTCGTTATGAGTCATACTCATCTTGACAGCACCACCACCACCACCACCAAGTACCCTATCCAAATTGAAATGATCTTCAATTATAGTTGAATATTCTTCTCTATTTCCTCTGGATTTTTATCAAGTCAAGCCTCTCTAGTATTAATTTATGACTAGTTTATTTCATGTCAGTGGAAAAGAGGAATATGGAGTGAGCGTGCAAACCATCTCAAGAGAACTTTTTTTTAAGTCCTGTGGGCTTTGGTCATTAGTTTAGTCCTATAATTTCTCCATGAACTTAACTTTGTCTTTAAGTAAATGGAAATCCACATGCCAAAAACAGATTACAGAATATGCCAGACAAGGTTACCTTCGGCTACCATTTCTGAAAGGTTGGACCTTCAGAGGGGTTAATGAACTACAGATTGCATAGTTGTGATGATGTTGCAATCATTTCAGCCTGCTTTAGCCCCTGTTCTGCCTCCCTTCTCAAAAAAAGGAGAATAATTAACTTAGGATTTAAAATATAATTAATGCAAAATAACCCCAAACATTTGTAAAGACTCTAAATTTGTTCATAATTATACTGGGACCAAGCTAAATTGGCATAATTCTAATACCGGTATTATGAAGCTAATTTCTGATTTTTTTCCCCTTAGCCAAAAAATTGGCTAGAAAAATACAAAACTAGAAAATTCACCCAAGATTGAATAGAGGAAAAAAGTTAAATAGAGGAATACTAAAACTACTTGGTTAGAGTTTCAATTTCTATAAATGTTGCCTTGAGAAATTATGCTTATTTGTCAGTGTCACATTAAAATAGCCTCTATTCCATCTGAAGACTATTTTCTGAAATGAATCACATGCACTAAAGCAAATACAAAATTAACAAAAAAAGTATGTATAAACAGAAATGAGTGTAGAGTGAGAAGAGGGTGTGAAGGAGTTGCTAGGTAAGCTCTCCTTAGCACTGAACAGAAATGTAGATTTCTAGGATCCATGTTCAAACAAAGCTATGGAGAACTTGGCAATTATATAGGAGACAACCACAAAGATGATGAAACGATGCAAATGTTGAATAACACCGACACAAAGATAAATAACAATGTTAGCAATCTTTTTAAAGGGAAAGCCAGATGGCAGCTACGTTGATTTTTTTAAGCCTTTAGAGAACATTTTTATATGAGGAGATGGCTGGCTATCTGCACTGAGTATAAAACAAGAAGGAATAGATTGGGTGTGAAGCATGGAGTCTTTGGTTAAACAGAGTGAGCATATTACATGTCAAACGAGATGCAGGTTGCAGTTGTATACATTTTCTCCAGAGCCTTGAAAAGCAAGATAGATTCTTCTCTGTGAAGCTCTGCTTGAAGGTGAAGAATGTATTATGCGAACTTTCATTTCCTTTCCAAGCCTGACTCAGGTCCCGGGAGAGCACCGTCCTGAACTCACAGGGTTAATGTGAACTCTGGAACCAAACTAGCAGAACACAGTTAAAGAAGTTAAAGAAAATCCCACAACACAAAAAATTAGGACCAAAGTAAAAATGTAGCTTCAAATCCTGGCTAGAGGAAAATGTTAAATATATTTATAAATAGAAATATTCCCTGTGCAAGCTATGAGAGATGGAACGAAATAAGACTCTCTTCTTTTTTTCCACCCTAGTTCTCACAAGTTTTCTGCCTTCGAAAAGGGAGCAGTATCACACTTTTATGTTACTCCTCTTAGTATAAAATATTGGAGTTTATTTCTCTTACAGAAAAATGACATGTTCCTATTTCTGGACATTTTGCTGTATAGACTCACACACCACCATTACCCTCAAATTATATCACCAAATGGCCCTGTATTACAGAATAGAACTGGGCTACAATCTTGTCTTTTTTTTTATTATTAATTTTAATGAACGTTTACAGAGACTTAGGGTTTCCAGTCACTCACTGTTGTACTTTTCTCCCTTCCCACCCCTCCCCTGACTTTTTAAAACTTTTTAAATTGTGATTTTAAAGAAAATCTACAGAAAAGTTGGGTTTTCATTCATTTATCCTTAAAATTCTGTCCTTTCTGCCTCCCTGAGTCCACTTTGCAATGCACCTCTTGTTCCAGAATGCTGTCATACATACAACGCCTAACCATATATTCCTTTTGTACAGTCTCTTCCTCATCTGTTTCAATTCAGTGTTCATTATCTATCCACCCTTTCCTATTCTTCCTCCAACCCCTCATCTCAGTCTTATTTTACAACAGTGGTGTTATGTAGTACTTGTTCTTTTTTGGGACTGAGATACTTCTCTCCGCATAATGTCTTCAAGGCTCACCCATGTTGTTAATTTTTTTATGAGTTCATTGTTTTTCAATGCTACGTAAAATTCCATTGTATGAATGTTCCTTGGTGTCCTATCCATTCGTTTGTTGGTGGCACTTGTGTCGCTTCCATCTCTTTTGCTCTTGTGAGTAATCCAGCAATAAACACAGGTGTAAAGATAATACAATAAGGTAATTTATTATCAAAAAGTTTAGAAAAAAATTTCACAGAAAGAAGTTGGGGGGGGAATTGATATTTTAAAATAAAGAGAAAAATCAAGTGTTCTATCTTAAGCCATAAATTCTGAATTTTTAATGCACTCATTTCCCTAAGGCCAGCATTAGGAAACAGGGCCTCGGCATATGGAGGGTTTAGCTCAGCCCTGAAGTTGAGGGCCATATGCTCATTGTTCGTGCAGGGCCATGTGTGCATGAGGACATTATCTGGGTTTTTTTAAATCTTGTTTTCTCATCAATTTCTCCCTTTTCTATATGGATTTTAATGTACAGTTGAATAGTTGTACAATTGGCAGCTTTGTTTAAAAATAGATTATGAGTCAGTTACAAGGAGTGTGGGACAGATTCCAGGAAGTACAATTTAAGAGTAAAGTCAGACATTTTTACATATGACTAAGTTCCAACATATTTTACATAATACTACGTCCTGCCTCTTCCTACCATTTCTTTTACACTTGTCCTTACAGTGTACTGTTTGCATAAAAACTTTAAATATGCAATTTAAAATAATCAATGAGAGGTGATTATTTTCAGGTTGTTGTTTGGTGCCGTCGAGTCCACTGTGACTCATAGCAACTCTATGATCAGCAGATCTGACCCTTTATCCTATCCTGAGCTATCTTCCTCATTTCTGATATACTTGAACCCACTGCAGCAGTCACTATGTCAATCCACCTGTTGAAAGTCTTTCTCTCTCTGCTGACCCTCCATCTTTCCAAGCATGATGTCCTTCTCTAAGAAACAGCCTCTCCTAACAACAAACCCAAAGTATATTAGATGAAGCTTTGTCATTTTTGCTTTCAAGAAGCACCCTGAGTGTACTTTCTCCAAGACGTATTTGTTTGTTCTTTTCGCATTCTGTGCGATATTCAGTATTTTTCTGCAACACCACAACTCAAAGATATCAATTATTCTTCTGTCACCCTTATTCATTATCCAGCTCTGAGATACACAGCAATTGATTGAAAAGTTTACTGTAGTTCAACTATGTGAAATAGTATTATTTTAAGTATTGGATATTATAAATTCTCTTCACAAAAATATAGGAGGCATTGGTAGTCTAGTGGTAGAACTCCCGCCTTTCATGCAAGAGGCCTGAGTTAAATTACCAGCTACTATACCTCAAGCTCCAGTGGAAGTTTGTACATTGCTCTGATGCTGAACAGGTTTCAGCAGGCCTAAAGATCTGTTTTTGAAAATCAGCCAATGGGTAAGAAGTTGCACTGTAATCCCAGAGCTTAGTAGTTCAAATCTACCAAATGCTTTGCTGGAGAAGGAAGGACAATGTTCTCCTGTACCAGTCAGATCCGATTTGATGGTACATAAAAAATAAAAAATCAGCCAATGACAATCTTGTGGATAACAAAGGTTGCGCATGAGGTGGGAAGTGACACAGTGCTGAAAATAATGTTCACTCCCAAATGCCCATGGTATTTAGGCAAAGGCCACCACTAGTGTCCCTCATCTTTGTCTGTACACCTCCCATCATTATGGTGGAACTGTGAAGAACCCATAAGAATCATCCCTAGGCTGCTGCTGTGTTATTTGTAAATTAACTCTGTGTTGAGTGAATGCATTCTAGTCTGACATTTATTTTCACAAAATAAAATGACATTTCATTTCTGTATTTTTTTTTCTTAAAAAAAATTGAAGCTACTGCTTTACAAACCCAAAGGTAGCACCTCTCCAGTGGTTCAAATGCACTAGTAGCTCTGCAGGAGAAAGGTGAGCAATTTCCTCCTGTGTCATTTGCCGTCTCCAAAAAGCCTGCTAGAGGGTCAGCTATGAGTCAGTTTCTACTTGATAACAAAGAGTTGTTTGGTTAGTTACTTACTGCATAGTCTGATTCCACTGAAATAGTTTATTACCGAAATATTTTCTACTCTCAAGCAATGTTTTTTATATATATATGTTATTGTGTGCTGCCGAGTGACCCCGTGTACAGCAGCTCTGAAGCCTGCACTGTCCTGAGCCAGTCTCACTAATTCCAACACATCGACACTCATTTCCCCAGTTACTGTATTAATCGATCTCATCCGGGGTCTTCCTCTCCTGTGCTGTCCCTCCACCCTTCTGAGCATGAATGATGTCCTTCTCTAAGGACCAATCTCTCCTGGCTATGTGCCCAAAGTATGTGAGACCGACCTTCATAATCCTAGCCTCCAAGGACACACTTGGTTTCACCCTGTCAGTGACAGACTTATTTGTTTTCTTGGCAGTCCATAGTATGTTCAACACTTCTTTTCCAGCACCACAATTTGAAGGCATTGATTCTTTTCCTGTCATTGTTAGTCATTGTCCAGCTCTCTGATGCTGCAAAGACTATGGGCTGAATTAGGTGCACCTTAGTCTCTAGACTGACACTGTTACTTTTCAGTACTCTGAAGAGATCCATGACAGCAGATGTTCGTCTTTTGATTTCCTGACTGCTGGTGCTAACAGTGTTCCTGCTCTCAAGCAAAATTATCTATATAGAGAGAGCTCTGGTGGCTTAGTGGCAAGAAGTTGTGCTACAGTGCCAAAGGCATGAAGTTCAAGGCCACCAGCTGCTGTGCAGAAGAAGAATGGGCAATTGCTTCCCATGAAATTAATTGCCTCTAAAAAATTCACCAGAGGGTCAGCTATGGTTTGATCC
>NW_006399789.1:10752949-10761332 GCF_000299155.1 Elephantulus edwardii | reverse complement strand
ATGATTGAAAGGACTAAGTATGTTCTTACACTAGCAAAGGATCTTTAGTAGAATAAATCTATCATTAGAATAATATACTACAAATAATTTGCATCACTTAAAAGTTTGCACAGTAAGACAGGACTGTCAGGCCCCAGCTCCCAGATGGAAACAAAGGAGGACGCTTCAAAGATTTAGATTCTCCCAGAAGAGCCGTGGATGAGCATTAACATTACTGGTAAGTATATTCATTTTCTCCTGGACACAGAGCCTAATAATTGGTCCTAAAAGCCTTCTGAGGTCCCAACTCTTCTCACGATCTCTTAGTTGTTGGAATGGACAGAAAACCTCATAAGCAGTTCCTTACTTTACCTCTATCTTGCATGTGAACTTCCGAGTTGTAAAACAGCCCAGTGGTAGATGGAATTTGCTCCAGGACTTAAGAATCATAAATGACATAGCTGAGCCTCTACATCTTGTGTTTCCTAGCCTGTACACTATAATAGACAAAGTGCTAGTCTATAGGCCTTTTATTGTAAGAACCACCTTCCCTCTGTAACTTGATTTGTGCCACTACTAGAACCTCTACTTGGAATATTATTGCTTGTTAATTTTTGACTCATGTACTTTTAACTCGTTAGTTAAATTTGTGTCTTCTAGGCTGCATGATAACACTTCCATGATACATCTTCAAGGATATGAACATGTACTGCTAAGCACAATTGATAACAGTGCATCTAAATTCCAAAACCAATCTCTATAATAGTCTATGTGTTTCCTACTGCCAAAGGGGCCCTTTAGAGTAGTGAGAGAAGAGCTTCACCCTGAAACCCACAGTGTCCCTTTTCAGAAGGAAGTAGCTAAGGGAATACACCATCCCCTTTTCCTTATGAATCAGGGTGAAGTCTCTCTCAGGGAGGAGTGATAGGGAATGGCATAGGATACACTGACAAAGGAGATTAATCAGAACTGGCTTTGACAAGAACTGTGGCAATTGGACAATTAAAACAGACATTGCGGGGGGGAAGAAGAACAAACTGGGGAGGAGGGTAGAGTAAACAGTGCAACAATGAATGAACGAGAACCCAAAATCTCTGTAAATGTTCATTAAAACTAATAAAATTTAATAATAATTTAAAAAAAAGTTTGCACAGTAAATGTGTGACTAGAAATCTTATTCGCCAATAAAATGTCTCCCTCCTTCTATGTGACATAGTAGCCCTTTTTGTAGAGTATAATTGTTTCAGAGTTTAGAAATTTTTGAGAGATCTACATTCCTGGCAAAAGAATTCATTACAGCTGGAAAGATCATCTTTTCTCCAAATGTCCACCTTTTGTATCAGGAAAGCAAATAAATGACTTCCTGGCTAAGCACACCTGGATTCTTTCTCATGAGAGCAAGGAAAGGATTGATTTATGAATTAAGAATGTGGCATAATATCCTAGAGAACTATGGATTTTAGATGTAGGAAGGATCTTGGAAGTCTGCTTTACCCTCATAAATGACAAGAATTGGTTATGAATATTGCTTTTGAGAAGACTATTAGCACTGAACATGAAGTCAGTCCCCCTTCAGCATTAATTACATGGACTACTATATAAAGAAAGGAGACTCTGGTTATTACTTCCCACGTGGCAGAAATTCAAAACAGACTTGAAACCAAAGAAGTAGGGAAGTGAGTCTAATGAACTGACAAGAAAGTATTTTATTATTTCTTTAAACTTTAGGAGTAAAGGATATTAATTCTCTCATGTGATTCCCAAAGTAACTAAGTTTAAAAAAATTCCCTCAAAACTTACATGCATCAAAAAATGATTCTGAGACCCTAGCATGGAAATAATTAGATCTTTTAATTAGTACAACTGGGAAATAATGCAGACTGGCCTTAATAAGGGTCTCCAATCTGGAGCACATTAAAGTAAGAGACTTCCTCTCCTCCCCAAATATCCAAAGGCCTTCTACTGACTGACATACAAAATGAGGTAGTTGCAAAATGGAATGAGTGTCATTTGATTTAGTGAAAACTTTGTGTTAAGGGAGATGCCATTGAATTCTGGGATCTGGGAGCTAGATTGTCTCAGACATTTTTAGTATGTACTATCTATACAGCTGAGTATTAACAGTTTAAACTCGGAATATTTTTAAATGTTGCAAAATGCCTACTTTGAGGATGAAAATGGAAATCAGAGAATATATTGGAAACTTGCTCAACAACATTTTTGAACACTGTTGAACAGCTGAACACATCCTTGGCAAAGAGAACACTGTAGCCACGTTGCTATAAAAGACCAACAGTAGCTGGCACATCTGGAATTCCAATGAGCCCAGGCGCTGCCAGGCCTTTTAGGGACAGCTATCCAGTGAAAAAAGAAATTCTGAGTCAAGTTTTCATACAACAGGAAGAATCTCATTGTATTTCTATGAAAACTGGTAAGTCTCACTTCCCTCTTACACAAGCATTTCATCTGGTGAAGTGGCCAAGAAAGACAAAAATGTACAACATATTCACAATCAACCTGGATGCCAAACAATCACAATCCGGCAAATAAGAAATAACCAAGGTCGCACTCACGAGTTGTTTTTGCTTTATTTGTTTTCCTTTGCCTTGTTTTTAAGGGCAGAGATAAACTCACCTCCCTTTGTCCAATCATTCAAGTATTTCTATTGGCACTATCAGTTGATGGGTTTCTACAGGCCTTTGTTTCTTATCTGTAAGATGAGGAGGCTGGTCTTCATTAACTTAACGACCCTTTTTAGTCATAACATTTTATCAGTTTGAGACAATACAGAGTGTATACAGGACACAAAGGGAAAGGAATGTTAAGAGAACAAACAACTGCTGTCTGAACACATGTGAAGTCAGCTCAAGGAGAATGTGTGGCTCAGTGGCACCACTGGAGCACCAGCCCATATAAAAGCATGACCTGTTTAAGACGATGGCCAGCAAATCAAGCTGGTTTCGTCATTGCTGTAGGCTTCCTGTAGACAATATGGACAATTTCATGGGTCCGCATCACTTAACCACACTGTGGGAGCCAAGCCAGAAGAAAAGCAGATGTGTAGCTTCGGCAGCTCATGATGCTGTGTAGGTTATGGACAGTAGTGGTAGAAGAGAAATGATTGAAAGGCATGAAGATGGAGAAAGGTGCAGTAGGGAGAGAAGATAAGGCTGCAGTATGCCTTAGCCGGGAAAGAAACTTGGGAAAGAAGGGGTAGCTCAAGGGAAGTGTAAGATTCACCGATTTGCCTTTCTTGCAGGTTATCAATACAGTTGAGCTAGATAAGTACAGAAAGGCAGCTGCAGAAAGAATTAGTTACTGAAGGCCGCGTTAGAGAAACAATGCCCACTAAGCTCATCTCCTTAAAGAGAAGGCTGAAGACGCCATTTTGCTTGAGCACGTCAGAGCCCTGAACTCTGGTTGTGCAATGGTTAAGGATTCAATTGCTACCCCAAAAGTAAGCAGGTGAAAACCACTAGTATTTTCATGGGTTAAAGTTATAATAGTCCTTTCCATGAAGATTACAGTCTTGATAACTCTCTGCTATAATTCTAGCTAATTGTAGAGAACAATACAGCTTATCAGAGATGATAACTCAGTTTTAGAAAGTCAAATCTCATTCAAAGCACTTCATCCCTAAGAATGTTTTCTTAAAATAGATTTTGCCTTTCAATATCAATAGGGAATGGTCAGACTAGGCCCCTTACAGATTCATGAGCTATATTGCCCACTTGAAGTACTGTTAATGCTAATCTGGATTTTTCAGAACACACTTGGCCAAAAATTATATACATACATATCTGACACTTCCTGGGATCTCATACCATCTGTTTCTATGGAACCTATTTGGGGAAGTAAAATGAGACAGCAGAGGAAGATCTGGGAAAAAGGTTTAGGATTATGGTTATGATAAAGGTTTTGATTTCATGAGAAGAGTCCCAGAGGATGCTGGGAAAAGCAAAGCAAGGGGATTCCAGATGATGACTAGATGGTGGAGAACAACTATAGAAAAGAAATACCTGGACTGCAGGAAGAAGAGAGAAAGTGAGGGGGAAAGTAAAGGCACAGGAAGCCTCCATCAGGAAGGAAGAGCCAAAGTTTAAAAACCTGAGATGAAAAGTGTTGGCTGGAGGCGAGAATGATGAGAGCTGTGGGAGGAAGTGGCGTGAGCTTAACCAACTGCCCTGTTGCTGGTGCTCACAAAGCACAACACTGAAGGAGGAGAGAAGCCGAGCAGCCCGAGGAATGTGGGGACAGTGAGATGGACAATGAGATGTAGATCCAGAGGTTTCTCCAGCTCAATGTTCTTACTTGAAATCACTAAGAAGAGTGAGAGAGTGATACAGTTTGGCTCCATTGTGGAGGGGTTTTTTGGGTGTGTTTTTTTTTTAAGTTCTATTCACTTTTTTAAAAAATTAATTTTTTTATTATTAATTTTAATGAAGGTTTACAGAGACTTTGGAGTTTCATTCATTCATTGTTGCACTTTTTCTCCCTGCCCACCCCTCCCCACCAGTTCACTCTTCTCTTTGAAAAGTAAAAGACCCTGAAACCTATAGCATCCCTTTTCAGCAGGAAGTAGCTAAGAGAATATGCCATCCCCTTTTCCTTATGAATCAGGGTGAAATCTCTCTCAGGGAGGAGTGATAGGGAATGGCAAAGGATGCACTGACAAAGGAGATTAATCAGAACTGATTTTGACAAGCACTGTTGCAATGGGACAATTAAAAGAGACTTTCAAGGGGAAAAAAGAGGAATGAACTGGGGGGGGTGTAGAGAAAATAGTGCAACTATGAATGAATAGAAATCCAAAATCTCTGTAAATATTCATTAAAATTAATAAAATAATAAAAAAAAGTAAAAGAAAAATTCTTTCATTGTTATGAAATCCCTTTCCCCAAGTCCACTCCACTATGGCGCTTTCTCAAAAAGTTGCTAATAGAAATTCCATTTGACCCAGCAATTCCACTACTCGGAATATACCCCAAAGAAACCATAACTGCCAACAAAGCAGATATATGCACACCCATGTTTATCGCGGCCTTGTTCACAGTAGCAAAGAGTTGGAAATAACCTAAGTGCCCATCAACAAATGAATGGATAGAGAAGCTGTGGTATATTCGTACAATGGGATACTATGCTGCATTGAAAAACAAAGAACTCATGAAATATTATACAAAGTGGGTTGATCCTGGAGGATGTTATGTTGAGTGAAATATCTCAGTCACAAAAGGACAAATACAGTATAGTTCCACTGTTGTAAAATGGGACTGACATTGGGTTTGGGGGGAGACTGAGAAAGATCAGATAAATTATGTATACTACATTGAAACAGATGAGGGAGAGAACTGTTTAAAAGGAATGTATGATTAGGTATTATTGTCATGATAGGAGTGCAGAGCACTGTGGAGCTTTTGAACATGCAAAATGCATCCAAAATTTAGAATTCATTTTACCTTAATACTTTTTAATTTTCAAAGCATTAATTAGAGTGTAACTAAATTGAATAGTGGTATGTGAATAGTTTTTAAGATAATGGTAAAATGTCATTGGTGTTATTAAATGTGGTGTGGTCACCTATAACATCTTGTCAAATGTGGTGTGGTCACCTACAACATCTTGTTAAATGTGGTGTGGTCACCTATTACGTGTAGCAACCTTTTGAATGCCAGGTCTGAATTCGCATCATTCTCACCATCTTCAACATCCCATTGTTACAATCACTATGTCAATACATCTTGTTGAGAGTCGTCTTCTCTTTCCTGACCCTTCATCTTTCTCAGCATAAAGACTTTTTCTGGGATTTGCCCTTTTTGGCAACACACCCAAAGTATGTGAGACACCATTTCATTATCATTTCTTCTAAGAAAAGATTGCACTTCCTCCAAGATAGACTTGTTCGTTCTTTCATCAGTCTATGGGATATTCAATGCTTTTCCTCAATACCACAATTCAAAGCATCAATTCTTCTGTTACCCTTATTCATTGTCTGACTTTTAAATGCTGTGACTTGGATCGGGTGCACTTTATCTTTCAGTGGGTAACATTGTTCTTTAGCATTTTGTCATCAATACATGTCCCTACTTAACCTTCGCTTCTGATAAAGAAAAGTAAAGAGCTGGAAGAAAGGGGTGAGGGAGGAAATTGTGCAACAATGAATGAATTTCTTTTTTAAAAAAGTGAACTGGGAGAGGAGGAGGGAAGGAAGAGGGAAGAAAGTGTGCAACAATGAATGAAAATCTGACTTTTCTGTAAACTTTCGTTAAAATAACAATTAAAATAAAAATTTATTAGTAAAAAAAAGTGAGCCGTGGTAGCGTAATATGTTATAGTTGTGCTAACTGAAAGATTAGCAGTTTAAAATCGAACCACTTCTCACTGAGAGAAAGATGATCAGTTTTCTCCAGTAAATATTCACGGCATTGGAAACCTCATAGAAGGTCACAATAGGTCAGATTGGATTCAATGGTACTAGATTTAAGTTTTTGGGTTTTTGGTAGGTAAAATATACTATCAGTATGGATTGGTAAGAGAATAATAATGAATGTAAAATTCTTTAAACATTAAATATTATTTATAAGTTGAGTATGTAGATTGATATAGAAGTATGGCAACCTAGTAGTAAGAAACTGTGTTGAATCCTAAGGTATGGAGTCAAACTCACCAGACACTTTGCAGGGGAAAGAAAGACAATTTCCTCTTGTGCTATTAAACTGCCTCTGAAAACCTGCTAGAGTGTCAGCCATGGGTGAACTCTGACCCGATGGTACTCAACAACAACAGTAGCGATAGATAATTTTAGGTGTCAGTTGCTTTGGACTGTGGTCTCCAGGGGTTTGGCCAAATGCTAGTCTGGCTGCTTGTTATATAGCAGTTATTTGAGAGTAAATCAGTTGGGCAGAATAGATTACTTTCTATAATAAAGAGATCTTCTACAGTTTAATCTTGTGTAATATAATCAAGGCAAGGTCATATAGCCCTGGTGTGTCCACTTGCCGTACAGAGGTAACTTGTGGTCACTGTGAAGCTGAACATTGTGACAATGACGGGTCAAATGTGATAATGGTTACTCATGGTGGACAGTGTTTGGTGGTGGTCCTCGTTTAAAACAAGCTTGGAAGCAGGAGTGGCATTCAGTTCGGTAAATAGCTTGCCTCCAGAAACCCTATGAACCTAGAGAAAGAATGAAAGTCACACAGGTGTGGAGGACTTTCGTTCATAGGGTCGCTATGAGTCACCAACAACTCGATGGCACTTAACAACAACAACAATAAAATCAAGCAGTCAGGAATTAAAGAGGCACATTGTACTTGGAAAATCTACAGTTAGGGACCTTTCTAAATTATTGAGTAGTAGTGATGTCAGTTTAGGACTAAGGTGTGTCTGATTCAGGCCATGGTATTTCTGATTACTAGCTATGCATCTGAGAGCTGGACAGTGACTAAAGATGACAGAAAAAGAATTGATGCCTTTGAGCTGTGGTATTGGAGGAGAGTACTGTACATCCCATGGATGGCCAGGAGAACGAACAGGTATGTCTTGGAGAGGGTGCAGCCAGAGTGTTGTTTGGAGGCAAGAATGGTGAAGCTTTGCCTCACTTGCATTGGACATATTGCTAGGCAGTGCTAGCCCTTGGGAAGGGATGGAGGGTTGGCGAAGAGGGAGGAAGACCCTCAACCAGGTGGATTGGCAAGGTGACTGCTGCAATGGGCTCTTGTGCACCAGGACATGTGAAGATGGTGCAGGACAGGACAAGGTTCAGGCCTTTTGTTCATAGGGTCGCTATAAGTTGTAGTCAAGTCAACAGTACCTAATAACAACAGCAACAATGCAGTCAATTGGCTGTAGACATTTTATGAGGAATTCTTTTTTTTTTTGATGGAATAAACACACCTGTGAAAACATTTAATTTTTGAAAGGTATGAACGGGACAATAACATATAAAGTCAACAGTCAATGATAACAATTTAGAAATATGTGTTTAAACTTTATGAAGTTGAAAGAATGTGAGAGCATGACTTCAGAGTATCTAGAATCTAGGGGCACTTTTCCTCCCTGGTGCACCACATGAAAGTACTAATATAACTATCTTCAAAAACTGGGACCACTCATTTCCAGTATTTTAATTCAGTGCTTTTTCTTGAGTTATGTATTTTTGAATTGTTGTTGACTACCTTCAAGCCGAGCATGACTCACAGCGACCTTATGAACAAAAGGCCTGAAACCCCGCTACAACTATCAACATTTATCAAAGTTCATCCAGTTTCCAGAGGCATGTTGTTTAGGAAGTGGATGCTACTCCTGCTTCCAAACCTGTCACAGCATGTTATTATTGTTAAGTGCCATTGAGTCGCCTGCAATGCATAGCAACCCTATGTACAGCAGCTCTGAACCCTTCCCTGTG
>NW_006399789.1:10742694-10751439 GCF_000299155.1 Elephantulus edwardii | reverse complement strand
CAGTTTCTCCACAACCTCGCCAGCATTTGTTGCTTGCTGTTCTGTTAAATTTTGCTATTTTGACTGGGGTGAAATGATATCTCATAGTTGTTTTAATTTTATGAGGAATTCTAAATGTCATTTCTGAGTTACAAGAACACAAGACACAGGGGAAGGCAGATTACATGCAAGGTTGTTTGCAAGTAAAAGAAAATCAAGGCTTGCAGGCAAATACCAGAAACAAAGAAAGAGGCTCACAGAGGGAGCTTGCTCACTCAAAAATCACTGTAGCCAAGTCTGACTTATAGCTGACTCTCCAGCAGGCTTTCAGAGGTTGTAAATTGCACAAGAGGAAATTGCCCGTGTTTCTCCCAGGAAGTTGTTGTTAGATTCCAAATACCAGAGTTTTCACCTTTGAGGATCAGCAATACAACTCCCTACCAAATACGCCTCTATAGCTCTCTTTTAACTTTCAGAACTGTGAAAAAATAAAATTGTAACTTTCAAGGTTGTGGTGTTTCTGTATTTGCAGCACTAAGTAAGATACATTTTAGAAGAACCATTTTTCACTGCTAAGTTATAAAAAGAACTACAAGTTCATTGCTGCTAAGTTAGAAATGACTCATCATTGACTCCTCTAGCTAGTTCTCAGAGGTTGAAAATTGAACCAGAGGAGATTATCCACCTTTATCTTGGGAAATGTTACAATTGTGACTTCCAGTTTTGAAGTACAATCTTTGAAGATTGTGCTTCAAACAATGTTTATTAACCATGTGGTGCACCTGATTCAGGCCATGGTCTCCTCAATTACCTGCGACGCATCAGAGAGCTGGACAATGAATAAGGATGACAGTAGAAAAACTGATGTCTTTGAGTTGTGGTTCTGGAGATATGAGTACTGTATATCCCCTGAACTGCCAAAAAATCCAACACAACCAGATATATCCTGGACGGGGTGAAGCCAGATTGTTCCTTAGAGGCAAGGATGACCAAGCTTCGTCTTTCATACTTTGGATATGTAGCTTGTTGTTGTTGTTGTTATGTGCCATCGAGTCGCTTGCAACTCATAGCGACCCTAAGTACAAGAGCTCTAAACGCCGTTCTATCCTGTGCCAACCTAGCCATCTCAAACTCATTCCCACCACTTCACTCACAGAATCGATCCATCTCATTGAGGGTCTTCCTCTCCTTCACTGCCCCTCCACTCTGTCAAACATGATGTCCCTCTCCAAGGACCATTCTCTCCTTGGAACATGCCCAAAGTATGTTAGACAAAGAAGCTTCAGAATCCTTGACTCCAAGGAGCATTCCAGCTTCACCCTCTCTAGGACAAACCTGTTTGTTCTCCTAGCACTCCATGGTATATTCAGCACTCTTCTCCAGCACCACAGCTCAAAGGCATCAATTCTTTATCTATCATCCCTATTCACTGTCCAACTCTCTGATGCATAGCATGCAATTGCAAAGACTATAGCCCGAATCAGGCGCACCTTAGTCTCCAGCCTGACGTCTTTGCTCTTCAGTACTCTTGAGAGGTCCCTCACAGCTGACTTTCCCAATGCAATTCATCTCCTGATATCCTGGCTGCTGTTACCAAGAGGGTTGACTGTAAAGCCAAGTAAACTAAAACTGTTAACTATCTCAATCTCTTCACTGTCCATACTGATGCTGCCAATTGGCGCAGTGGTTAGAATCTTTGTTTTCTTGATGTTGAGCTTCAATCCATAATGGAGGCTGAAGTCCTTGACTTTCTGCAGCAATAGCTTCAGGTCCTCCTCAGCTTCTGTAAGCAGGGTTGTGTCATCTGCATAACGCAAGTTGTTGATGACTCTTCCACCAATTCTGATGCCACAGTCCTTCTCGTACAGCCCAGCATCTCGGATGATCTGTGCTGCATACAGATTGAAAACGTATGGAGACAGAATACATCCCTGACAGACCCCTTTTTGATTTTGAACCATGTAGTGTCTCCTTGCTCTGATGACTGCCTCTTGGTCCAAGTATAAGTTTCACATTAGCACAATCATATGTCCTAGGATTCCCATTCTTCTCAGAGTCAGCCACAGCTTGTTGTGATCCACACAGTCAAAAGCCTTTGGAAAGGGGACTCACGCTTGTACCTAAGAACAACAATGATTTTTAGAGTCTGACTTGTTCTGAAAAATTTTAAAATGTTACTAATCAATATAGAGAAAATTGGTATTTATGTTTTTTTAAAATATTCCATTGTACTTTCCTTTTCACAGGTGATGGGAAATTAAATCTTGATGTGATTAGGGTACAAAAATCCTGTTAGAGAAAATTTTTAACAATAATATAAAAAAACTATATTGTTACTTTCATTTTGTTTGTTATTGTTATTGTTTGGTGCTGTTGAATCAACCACAATCCATAGAACCCTATGAACAGCAGGTCTGTGTCCTGCCCTGCCCTGTGCCATCTTCAATATATTTGAGCCCACTGTTACAGTTACTGTGTCAGTCCATCTTTTTGAAGGTCTTCCTCTCCTTTGAGGACCCTCCACCTTACCAAGCACGATGTCTTTTTCCAAGGATTGGCCTCTCCTTACAGCATGCACAAAGTATGTGAGAGCACCTTAGTTCCACTTTCACCAAGAAATATATTTTTTGTTCTTTTGACAGTTCATGGGATATTCTCCCACACTACAACTCAAAAGTATCAATTCTTCAGTCATCCTTATTTCTTTTCCAACTTTCAGATGCATAGCAAGTAACTGCAAAAAACATACATTGGGTCAATCAAACCTTAGTCATTAAACTGACACCATTGCTCCTGAGAATTTTAGAAATGCCTTTGACCATTGACTTTCCCAATGCCATACATCCTTTGATTTCTTGATTGCTGGTATCAAGGATTTTAATTATGCATCCAAGTAACAAGAACTTGTTGACAACTTCAGCCCTTTATACATGTGTGGATTCAATTCCGTGAGATGCTTCTGTAATTATTGTTTTGAAAGAACGTTGTGGTGTGGGTTAGGCAAATGATCTGTATGTCTTTAACATTAGTAGAAACTCAAGGGGAAAGATAAACTCCATAGCTGCAGGTGGGATGCTTTAGAAATAGATGATATATTTTTTTGAGGTTGAAATGTAATCAATACTCAAGGCTTTGATCTTCTACAACTAGCGCTTCAAGTCTTCTTCACTTTTAGCAAGTAAAGTTGTGCCATCTGCATAACGTAGGTTGTTGATGACTCTTCTTCCAATCTTGATACTGCATTGTTCTTTATAGAGCCCAGCTTCCCGAATTATTTGTTCAGCACACAGATTGAATAGGTATGGGGAAAGGTTACAGCCTTGACTCAGAACTTTTTTGATTTTAAACTATGTAGTGTTACATTTTAGGCTATATAATTTTACTTACTTTTTAGGCTATATAATTTTGTCTCAAAGGCAGCAATTATCTCCTAGAATTAAAGACACACCTGCTTGAAATGCCTTCTTTTATGATTATACAGTGAGTTGACTTTTTCCAGAAGTGGATTCAATTCAGTGAAATACTTGTACAATTATTGTTTTGAAAGAACATTGTGGTGTGGGTTAGGCAAATAATCTGTATGTCTTTAGCATTAGTAGAAACTCAAGGGGAAATATAAACTCCACAGTTGGAGATGAGATGCTAAAAACTTTGCCTTAGAGATAGATAACCTCCCCGTCCAAGGAGTTTGTTTGTTTGAATAGGGCAAAAAGATAAGAAAAAAGGCAAAACAGTTCATCCCAGAAATATTACAAAATGCTAGTAAAGAACTTGTTTTTTTTCTCTGAGTTGCAAGCTTCTTTAATGATGTTTGTTTGGCAATCTCTACTTCCTCCTATTGTTCTTTTTTTGTAAACAAAAGCACATAAGACAGGACAGTTACTTAGCATTATTCACTATATAGGTGGGAGGAACCCTGGTGGCCTAGTGGCAAGACATTGGGCTGCAATCCCAAAGGCATGTGGCCTGAAGCCACCAGGTGCTCCTTGGGAGAAGGATAAGAAGCCTCCTCCTGTGTGATTAATTGCCTCTGAAAACCAGCCAGAGGGTAAGCTATGGGTTGGTTACAACTACACTACATGAGAACTATATAGATGGGAAAGTCAGGGATACCAGAAAGCCCAGAAATATCAGAGCTTGACTTTGAACTTAGATCTAACATTAAAGCCATGCCTGATACATCTGTGGACCACTTAGAATTTGATGTGTCCCCCTAAATGTAGACCGAAGTCTCAAGTTCCTAGAATCCTATGAATATACCCCTATTTGGAAATTACATCATTGCATATGTTAATAAGTTAACATGCTTCATGACTCATTCTGGAGGAGGTGGACATTGATCCAATATGAGTGATATTCTTTAGAAAATGAAGGAACACAGAGTCGCACAGGGAGACAGAGCACATGATGAGGGCTCCGTGAAGACGGGTCAGGAAGCAATAGGGGTTTTGCTGCCACAGACAAGAAATACCTGGGATTATCCAAAGTTGTAAGAGAGAAGAAAGATTTCTCATCCAGACCTTCAAAGACAGTAGGATACTACTGACCTCTTAATTCCAACTTCTTGCCTTTGGAAGGAAGAGGCAATGAATGTCTGTAGTTTTTAGGACTTCTACTCTGGACATGTTGTCTGGAGGATTTAGTCTTTGGAAAAAGTCATCATGCTTAGAAAAGTAGAGGGAGGAGAGGGCAGCTCTTAAAGAGATGGGTTGACAGAGTTCCAGCAACAATGCACTTGAGCGCGGTGGAGCGAGTGAGGATAGTTCAGGACGGGGCGAGGTTTCCACATATTGTTCATACAGTCATTATGAGCTGGGCAGTTTGAATATATTAGAAACTCCTTAGAAGAGTGATGGGTAACATCTTCCTGTTTGATTTGTAATCTCTGAAAACCCACAGGTGGTCGATTTTGAGTGTATTCTAATCTACGGCAATGAGAGAGGAAGTAGTCATAGTTGACTTGATGTTGCTTAACCACAACCCTCTGGTCCTTCGCTATGGGAACCCAAGAAAATGACTGAGATAATGTGTTATGTTTTTAATAGTGGGTAACACCATGCTAAGGGGGGGGGGACTTCTTTCCTTCTGTATTTCAGTGCTCTGCCTCACTTCCCTTTCCTGCTCCTAGCTATTGCTCCCCCACCACGCTACCCATGTCAGGGCACAGTATTCACTTCTTTAAGAAGGAAGCAGAGGTTTCTATAGCAGAAGGGAAAATCCCTCTTGATGAAACATCTTTTGTAGCAACAGGGAAGTTTGGATTTCCCCAAGTGAGGTTAGCAAATCACACTGCCATTTGTCACATGGTGTTGGTATGAAGTCACAGCTGCTCTGGCCTTTTATAGCTCTATGTGGCCCACACAAAGCCACAAATGCAGAACTCAAAGGAACATGCCCCTTCAAGATGCTAGACAGAAAAGAATTGCATTGATTTTTATTAATTAAGTGCCTGCTATACGTCATGAAAGGGAAATGAATACTATCAGCTTCAACTTGCACATCCTTTTGCCACTGAAAGATTAATTTGGGTGGCTGAGGTTAATAACATTGCTATATTTTTTTAAGTGGGGATACAAATGGAACTCGACTGATTAGGAAAACAGGTGCTAGCTTCATGCTTCACGTCTGACACCCATGAGTCATGGAACTGATTTACAAGCTATCCTTACCGTGAAAATGAAAGCCAGGGCCAGTTCCATGTCACGCATTTGATGTTATCCATTGAGATCATAGATAATTTCAGCCTGTGCATTTTTTAAAAGTCTCTTCCCTTTTTGCTTAAATATCTTTTATAGTTAGTATTTCTGACTTGTCTAAATAAATATTATCACTTATAATAGCCATTACCAATTCATTATATGACTTCGCAAAAGCACATACAGCTTGTAGATTTAATCCATGAAAAAAGGCCCATGAATTTCACTCCCATCTTCGATCAGCAGCTGAGTTTTTACAGCTGTTATCATTTCAATTAAAAATAAAATTGAAGCTTTTGCATTCTTAGTGCCTAAAAAACACTCAGAAAAATCACACCAAATGTGCCCTCTTCCATATAACCCCCAGCATGTGTCATAAACCTTGGACCTGACTAGTGTAGCTGATTGTTATTTTTGTGTGGCAATGAATCAGAACTGACTCATAGCTGATCCTCCAGTGAGATTTCAGGGTCAGTAAATCACATAACAGGAAACTGACCATCCTTCTCCTGTGGAGCATCTTGTGGGATTTGGGCTGCATCGCTTTGGGATTGCAGCACAACTCCTTACCCCTAGGCTATCAGAACTCTAATACTAAAACATCAAAGCCCCTTGTTCAAATCCAAGGAAAAATGAGTTACATTCACTTATACTGGAAATTTGTTCCACTTATCTTCAGTGAGATTGAGCAAGAAAATATGAACTAGGGGCCTCTAATGCTACAAAATGTATCTCAATATCAATGCTGTTGTTGTATCGTAAAGTGGGAACTGACCCATAGCTGACCTTCTGGTGGGTTTTCAAAGGCATTTTACTACATGGGAGATGAATGCTCATCCATCACCCATGGATGGATCAGCTGGTGGCCTTGAACTGCATACCTTCGTGACTGTAGCACAGCTTCTTGCCATTAGGCCACCAGAGCTCCCTCAACATCAATATAAGTCAATAATGCCATCTCCAGTACAAAGGCTGAGGATATCCATGCAGAAACATCTGAGAAGCATGTGTTCTTCTTTGCCTTGTATAGCTTTTTCTTACTCACATTCAACAAACAAATCCCAAGACACAGCAACACTTCTCTGAGACATCACTAGAGTTCTCAAGTCTAACGCAAAATGAAGCGTCCAAAAAAGGAGCATTCTGATGGTGTAGCCTCCAGGTATTTGTATCAGACCTAAGCAACAACCTCTTTTTATCTCCCTCTTCTCTCCACAGCTACCTTCTTTTCAATTCAGCCTCTAAATTATGGGAAACCTGATAAATAGTGAAGTCGTTCAAGTTTGTTCATATTTCAGACTTGTCATTCTAATCACCTTTCTTCTATTAGTAATGAGAGCTCTGTAGTTAATATCATCTCTTCCCAAATCTGTACTTTTTGTCTCTCTTTGCAAAACAAGAACCAAGCTTACTGTATTGAAGTGGAAAAGTTAATCCGGCTGGTGATAAATCTTCAGTAGAAGAGTTTATGGAATTTGACTCTCTCTAATCTATTCTTTATGCTCTATGGAAATATTAGACAAGGGTTTCATAAAAAAGATGTACAGAATACTATAGGGCCTCCACAAGAAAAAGACTGATAACTCAATTACAAAATGGAAAAAAGAAATGAAAATATTTTTCACAAAGGAAAACATTCAGACGGCCAACAAATACATGAAGAAATGCCCCACATCACTGGCAATCAGAGAGATGAAAATCAAAACAACAATATGATACCATCTTACCCCTGTAGCAGTAGCAAAGTTTAACAGGATTATTGTTATTGTTAATTGTTGTTGAATTATAGGTGACTCATAGCAACCCTATGAATGAAAGACCTGAACATTTGTATAGCTTTCATCATTTCTCCAAGTTCATAGGGTTTCAGGAGGCAAGTTATTTCAGAAGCAGATGCCACTCCTGCTTCCAAGCTTGTTTTAATCAGGGAGCTCCATCAAACACTGTCCACCATGGGTAAACCATTATCATATTTGATACTTCAGTGTCACAGTGTTCAGCTTCTCAGCAACCATGAGTTACCTCTGTAGAGCAAATGGACAAATCATTGTTATACCACTTAGAAGAATGTTTGACCAAAAACAATTAAAACCAGGCCCAAGACCTGCAGGCCCAAGGGCCCAAATTTCATTTCCAATTGGAGGCCAAATACATCAACTCACACTCAAAGGCGAATAATCATTCCACCCTAATTCTCATGAGAACTAGAAAACAACCTCTATAAAATATGGCTGTTCCAGACGACTTCCCAATCTGGATTCCAGCCCCATACTGGTGACCAAATGATTTTTTATCTGTTGTTGGTGATTTCTGTTGAGTGGAACACAGTAAGTGACCTTACAAACAAAAGGCATGAAGCCTTTCTCTATCTATCATCATTTCTCCCATTCAAAGAGTTTCCAGAGGGATGTGATTTAGGTAGTGGATGCCACTCCTGCTTCCAAACCTGTCTTAAACTGGGAACTCTGTCAAACACTGTCCAACTAGGGTAGCCATTATGGTAATTGTCCCCCAGTGGCACAAGGTTCAGCATCACAGCAAACCCTGATTACCTCAGTGCAGCAAATTGACAGAGGAGTGCTGCAAAATTTTGAAGAATGGGAAAGCAAGCAATAAATGTTGAGAGGATATGGGGATATTGAAACTTTCATGCACTGCTGGTGGGATTATAAAGTGGAACAACCATTCTGGAAAGCAGTTTGGCATTTACTCAAAAAAGATGAACTTAGAAATATAGTTATAGTCCAGCTATGACTATAGGCACTGCTATAAATATACCTTGAGGAAATTGGATCTGAGATATGAACAAAGATATGTACACCTATGTTCATAGCAGCACTATTTACAATAGGAAGAATATAGAAACAACCTAAATGCCTATCAACAAACAAATGGATTGTGAAATTATGGTGCATTCTCAATGGAATACTATACAGCCCTAAGGAATAATTTTTTTAAAATTTTTATTTTATTTTATTACTTTTCTGTGCGTGTACCGTCAAATCAGATCTGACTGGTACAGGAGGAGATTGTCCCTCCTTCTCCGGCAGAGCATCTGGTGGATTTGAAC
>NW_006399789.1:10725012-10741409 GCF_000299155.1 Elephantulus edwardii | reverse complement strand
TGTCTCTGACACTCCCATCCCAATTATCCCAGTCACTGAATCAATCCACCTCGTAGAGGGCGTTCCCCTCCTGCACTGTCCCTCCACCCTCCCAAGAATGATGTCCTTCTCCAAGGACTGGTCTCTCTTCACAACATGTCCAAGGTATGTTAGACGGAGCCTCAGAATCCTTGTGAAAGAATATTGTCCAATATTTGCTGAAAGATGAATCCTCTTCTTGGAAAACAACAGGCTTCAGTGTATCTATCAACAATCATAAAGACAGAAGACTGGCCAACATTTGTATTGCTGTGCATGGGATCAGTACAAGTTCAAGGCAATTTGAAAGTGACAAGTAACTATATGTTTACACATATACACAGACATAGATAGAGATAGAGATAGAGATAGAGATAGATAGAGATTAGATATAGATATAGATATAGATGATATAGATATAGAGATAGATTAGATATAGAGATAAGACAGAGATAAGATACAGAGATAGATAGATATAGATAGATACACACATACACAAAGAAGCATATATATCCATATATACAAACACAGACAAATAATGCAGCTTATTTTTTCCCCAAATTGGACAGTTACTTCATCCCTTAAATCTGGTCTTGCTTGTAAATTTAGAATAACGTTTATAAAATAAGAAATGTTCTTATACCATTTTAAAACCATCTTGAAATTTTTAAAAAGAGATATATTAGTGGAAAGTAGTCATATGGTTTTAAGAAGGACTTGACTAAAAAGAATAGGTTTAAATAGAAACAGGAGAGGTTTGGTTACACACAAGAAGAGTCAGAGAAACATACTCAAATCCTAGGGTCAAGTGCAGCCACTACTGTAGATTTCTAAGGAGAAGCAACAGGGGGAATTCTCCCAGAATAATTTATGTCCTTAGTGCCTCTCATGGATTCCTTTTCCCCTTTCTAGAAGTATCCCTCCGAACAGTGTACCTTGGTGAGATGCAATCCACAGGATAAAACCAAACCGCACTGATTCTGGCTTATAGAGACTGTGCAGAACAAGGCAGGGTAAGCCCATCAAGTTCCCAAGGCCGTACATCTGTATAGAAGAAGACAGCCGTGTCTTCTTCCTGTAGAGCCCCTTGTGGGCTCACCAACATTTAGGTTAGCAGCTGAGCTCTTTAACATTGCCCCAGCAACATCAAAGTTAACAATTCTCGGGAGTAATTATTAATTATTAAAAAATAGAAAAAAAGAAAATGGATACCTCAATAGTTGTGGTAATCAAGGAATTATATATTAGAGCACCAAAGAATCAATTAATTAAAATAACAAAAAATATGAAGCATGGACCTGCCTTTGAGGAATGAAGTTCTAGTGGTGTAGACTTAGTCTTACACTTCTGGGAACATTTTATTTCTTTATTTGATCCTTTCTTAATTGGCCTAGAAACTCTTCTGACAAGAATCATAATTATCTCCCATTCCTGGGAATTAACACTACCACCCAATGCATCCTAAGGATGGGAAATTTCCTCCTGTGAGATTAACTGCCTCCGAAAACCTGCCAGCAGGTCAGCTATGAGTCGATTCCGACTCTATGGTGCACAACAAAAAGGCTATTCATATGAAACACAAAATAATGTACATGTTTTTAGCTTCATACAAACAAAAAGATAATAATAATAAAACTAAAGGGCTAGCAGTTAATATACAGTTACATAGAATGAGATGTACCACTGTGATATAATTTTAACCATAGTGATCAATATAAAATTTATCCCACAGCATAGAAATGTTTCTAATACATTAACAAGGGGCTAGGGGAAAGGGAGCTTCACTAATATATAGTCATGAGTTGCATATTATCTGTTTGGGAAACACCTGACTTTACATGTCCATAAAGTTCTATCAATTTACACATCTAGAGAACAGGACCTTGTGAATACAAACAGCTTCCTGAACACAAACTGTGTATTTTTCTTTATCTCTTGTATAAAAAGAGATCACATTGTCAGACATATAATGAATGGTACAACATATTTATAACCTACAATGCCTACATCTGTATAACACAAACGCTTATGTTATAGGCTTATCCACTATACATCTGTATACTTCAGTCTGTATAACACAAATGCTATAGGCTTACACATTATACTTTCTATCTAAAAGATTTACCATATTATCATTTTATGCTTCAACTCAAAGATTCACTTATATATACTGCCATGGAGTTGGAATCTACTTATACCTGACCTTCCAAAGGATTTCCAAAATTGCAAATTACATAGTAGGAGACTGCATCTTTCTTTTGAAGAGAGGTAAATGGATTTGAACCATTAAAGAAGTGTGGCCTTTGGGTTGTTGTTGTTGTTGTTGTTATGTGCCATCAAGTTGTTTGCGACTCATAGCGACCCTATGTAAACAGCCCTAAACCATCCCAATTACCCCAGTCACTGAATAAATCCACCTCATAGAGGGTCTTCCCCTCCTGTGCTGTCCCTCTACCCTACCCAGCATGATGTCCCTCTCTAAAGACCTGTCTCTCCTTACAACATGTCCAAAGTATGTCAGACGAAGCCCCAGAATCCTTGCCTCCAAGGAGCAGCCTGGTTTAACCCTCTCTAGGATGAATCTGTTTGTTTTCTTGGCAGTCCAGGCCTTTTGGTTAGCAGTGAAATTCCCTAGGAACTACACCACCAGAGCTCTGACTCAAAACCAGCAGCGTCCAAGAGTAAAAACCAAATAAGTGCAAATAAGTAAGTAAATAAAAACAATAAAAAGAAAGAAAACCAAGGTAAAATCACAAGATAAAAAATTTATTAAAATAAAGAAAACCAACCACATCCAGTCTTGTGTATGTCACTTTTTTATTTTTCCTTGGTTTTGGAGCCTAATCTGAATCATTTTCCTTTGAAAATGCTACTAGGAAGTACATTTGGCTTCCAAATGCAGTAAACCATTTTTAGCTTGAGTAACAGCAAGAGGCTAAAGAGGGCATCATCTTAGACATGGAATAAAGGTTATGCAGAAACATCAAGGTAGAAAAGAAGTGAATTCTATTGTTTGTGGTTTAGTTATGTTATACCTTGTGGTAATCATGACAAGCTTCAAAAACAAAGAAAAATTTCTCCAAGTTGTTAAAAGATCAACTCTCTTGAATGTTACAAGAGTGATTGAGAATTGGAAAATGACTCCTATCAAATCCTGAACAATTGTTAACAATGACGATTAAGGCCATATTACTAACGATGTGGAGTAAGAACCAATTGCTGGATCAAGGACCATCCAAATAGCTAATGTGGGTCAGAAAACAAGCAGCAATCTCTCTTGGCAAGCTGGAGGTCACTTGTGAAGGTATGAAGCTTGTTCAAGAGGCTTAAAGAGAAAACAAGAACAGACTATGAAACTACAGTAACCCTTTGTCCAAGTCTCACAATGTCCTTCTTCACAGAATTTATTATGGGCTTTAAACAACACATGACCATGTATACTATAAAAACCAAATACTGCATAGCATCACTGTTAAAAAGTAGGTCTGACCTAGGGGTTTGGGAGGAGAATAGGATAAGAGTATAGAAAGTGACCATTGCGATTGTTGAGGCTTGCCTAGCCCTTGTGGAATGGGAGCGAGACAAGCCCTTTGTGGATAGGCCAACATGCCTCACTTGCACGGTCCCATCCCTCCACATAGTTGGTCATCTATGCTAGAAAAAGCCATATTGAGAGACAAAGTCCACAATTATTCTTGTGTGATTCCTGGGAAATAACACTTTTTTAAAAAAATTATTTTTAATGAAAGTTTGCAGAGACTTAAGTTTTCCAATCATTCATTGTTGCAATTTTCTCCCTACCCACTCCCTCCCCGCAGTTCACTCTTCTTTGAAAAGTAAAAGAAAAACTCTTTCATTATCATGCAATCCCTTCCCCCAATTCCACTACACGATGCGGCCTTCATTCTGGACTCCTGTCATGACAATAATACCTAATCATATATCTCTTTTGGACGGTTCTCTCCCTCATCTGTTTCGGTGCAGTGTACATCGTTCCTCCCCTCCTTCTCCGTCTTCCCTCAATCCTGATGTCAGTCCCATTTTGCAGAGGTGGCCCTGTGCAGTATTTGTCCTTTTGTGATTGAGCTGTTTCACTCAGCATGGTGTCCTCCATGGTCATCCATTTTGCATATTTCATGAGTTCCTTGTTTTTTCGGTGCAGCGTATTATTCCATTGTGTGAGTGCGCCACGGCTTCTCTATCCATTCGTTTGTGTTGGGCACTTGGGTTGTTTCCAGCTCTTTCCTGGAATTAACACTTCTATAGACTCATTGGGTGATTCTATTCACACTTGGAGTTAAGAACCACAATATTGAAATCTCACCATTCTGTGGATCTAGGAAAAGTCTTTTCTCTAGTGTCTACTGAGGAGCAAGAAATTGAAATTCAGGCACTAGTTTATGAGGTCAAAATAAAGATTAAAGAGGGGGCACCCGGATTTGAACCGGGGACCTCTTGATCTGCAGTCAAATGCTCTACCCCTGAGCTATACCCCCTTCTACAACAGTAAAGACTAATTAGTATCTTTCACCTTCACAGTCACAGCCATACTACCTGTAAACCATTGAGTTGACTCATCTGGATGGACCTCTTGGGAGCTACCAGACCTGCTTTGGAGAGAACTCATAAAACTGTTTCACAACACGAGACAGGTTTTTGTCATCAAAAGACCAGCACCTTGTGGTCTCCCTGAGTTCAGTCCTGAGTGTGGAAAGCAGCATATAGAAGTCTTGACATTTACTGTTAATAAGATTCAAGTCAAATGCATGGCCCATTATGGTAGACACTTAAAAAAATTACAGAAAGAAAAAACCAACGAAACAAGCAAAACACTCCAAAACAAACTAACAAAAAGAACTGAAAGCGGAAAAAAAAAAAAAAAAGAAAGTGACCATTGCTTTGGAACAGATGAAAGAATGAGCTATCTAAAAGGAATATATGATTAGGCATCATATGTACAACAATAAGGGATATATCATTGCAAATATGACTGGGGTGGGAGGAGTAGGTAATTGTGCAACAATGAATGAATATTAAAAAAAGTGAACTGGGGGAGGTGAAGGAAGGACAAGGGGGTAAAATGTGCAATAATGAATGAATGAAAATCTAACATCTCTGTAAATGTTTGTTAAAATCAGAATTTTATTTTAAAAAAGTCATGAACTAATAAATGTATATAGTGAAAACTGGAACCATTGTTTTGTGTGCTGTCAAGCTAGAATTGACTTATAGCTGCTCCTCCTATGGGTTTTCAGAGACAGATAATCACATTGGAGAAGATTGTCCATCCTTCCCCCAATGAACAGCTGGTGGATTTGAACTACCTTCCTTTGAGATTGCAGTGCAGCTTCTTAACACTAGGCCACATTCAACAGAATGAATATAGATGGTGAAAAATGGAACTGAAATATGAAAATACAAAATAGTTAATGTTTAAAGAAAGTAGAATTATTTTTAAGTTTCCCAATAATGATTCTTTCTTACATTTTCAAAAACCATGGTAACCTCCAACCAGGAGAAAACAAAATAGATGAATGGACCTTCTAAGAATCAAATCCCTATGCACATCCAAAAACTTCGCCAACAGGTTAAAAAGGGAAGCCACCGACTGGGAAGAAGTATTTGGTAATGACATATCAAATAAGGGACTTATATCCAGAATTTATAAATTACTTGAGTACCACAACAAGATAAAGATATATAATCCAATAGAAAAATGGGCTCAGGATACGAACAGAGACTTCACCAAAGAAGACATTCAGATGGTTAACAAGCACATGAAGAAATGTTCAAAATCCCTAGCTTTAAGAGAGATGCAAATTAAAACAACTATGAGATATCATTTCACCCCAGTAAGAATAGCAAAATTTAACAGAATAGCAAGCAACAAATGCTGGTGAGGTTGTGGAGAAATTGGAACCCTTATTCACTGTTGGTGGGAGTGTCAAATGGTGCAACCACTGTAGAAGGGGCAGTATGGCGCTTTCTCAAAAAGTTGCAAATAGAGATACCATTTGACCCAGCAATTCCACTACTGGGAATATACCCCAAAGAGACCATAACTGACATCCAAGCAGATATATGCACACCCATGTTTATTGCAGCTTTGTTCACAATAGCAAGGAGTTGGAAACAACCTAAGTGCCCATCAACAAACGAATGGCTAGAGAAGCTGTGGTATATTCACACAATGGAATTCTACACTGCATTGAAAAAGAAGGAACTCATGAAATATTATTCAAAATGGGTGACCCAGGAGGACATTAAGCTGAGTGAAGTATCCCAGTCACAAAAGGACAAATACCCCATGGTGTCACTGTTGTAAAACAGTACTGACTTCATTGTTGAAGGGGACTGAGAAAGATGGGTTCAATAATGTAAACTGCATTGAAACAAATGAGGGAGAAAACTGTTTTAAAGGGATCTGTGATTTTTCTTTTACTTTTTTTTACTTTTCCAAGAGGGGATTGTGCTGGGTGGGAGAGGGGGAGAAAAGTGCAACAATGAATGAATGGAAATCCAAAGTCTCTGTAAATTTTCATTGACATTAATAAATAATAATAGTAATAATAATAATAATAATAATAATAATAAAACCATGGTAAAAGTTCAGGAAGGAGCCTATGCTATTAAAGGACATATGAAATGTGAAAATAGAACTTTAAGGTTACCAACAAACTCATAATAAGAACCTTTCCTAAAACATGTCCTAAAATATGTGAGATGAATCTTCACTATCTTTGTTTCTAAGAAGATACCAGAAAAGAAAATGAGCAGAAAATAAATGGACAGAAAATTTCAAAGGGCAGCTCAAGAAGACAAAGGAAGGCATTATAATGGAATGTGCAAAGAACTGGATCTGGGGAATATAAAGGGAAGAACTTGCTCAATATTTCTCAAACTGAAAAACACATTTAAGTCTCAGTTTGCAATATTGAAAGGTGCTATGAGAAAAACATTGAATGATCCAGGAAGATCGTTGATATTTTGTTTGAAATGATCCAAAATCTTGAATGATTTTCAAAAGAAGATGATGCCACTGTATGAAAAAGAATTGGTCAACACTGAAAATTTCAGGAAGTAACATAAGATAAAAAATCAAAGGTAATAAAGGACGGATTTCAAGCTGTAGTGAAGGCACTGATAAAAATATCAAACCACAGGAACTGATGAGACACCAATTGACATGTTTCAACTAACAGATTTAATCCTGGATGCACTAACCAGTCTATATCAGGAAATCTGGAGGACAACGACTTGGTAGACTAATTGGAAAATGTCCATATTTGTTCCTGTTACCTAGAAAGATGATTCAACAGAATGTGGAAATCATTAAGTAATATCACTAATATCTTGCTTGTTAAAACTGAGTAGCACATGAGGCACTTGCTGCAGAAGGTCAAGGACTGTTGTCTTCACTATGGATTGAAGCTTAACATAAGGAAGACAGAGATTCTCACTAACTGGGCCAACTGGTAGCTTCATAATATACAGAGAGGAGATTGAGATAGTTGATAACTTCAGTTTGATTGTTCTATAATCAACACCTTTGGCACCAGCAGTCAGGAAAATCAAAAGACAAATTACATTGGGAAAGTCTACTGTCAAGGACTTCTCTAGAGTACTGAATAGCAACGATGTCAGTCTGGAGACTAATGTGTGCCTGGTCTAACAAAAGGCCAAGGTCTTTGCAATTGCTTGTTATGCTTAAGAGAGCTGAACAAAAACGAAGGATGGTAGAAGAAGGACTGATTCTTTTAGTCGTGGTGCTAGAGAAGAGTGTTGAACATGGACTGTTCAACATGGCCTGTTGAACTGTGGACTGCCAGGAGAACAAAAAGATATGTCCTGGAGAGGATGAAACCAGGCTGTTGCCCGGAGGCAAGGATTTTGAAGCTCTCTCTCACATACTTTGGGCACATGGCCAGGAAGGACCAGTCTTTGGAAAGGAATATCATGCTTTGAAGGATGGAAGGGCAGAGTAGGAAAGAAAGAACCAGGATGAGATTGTTTGACTCAGCGACTGAAGAAATTGTATTATGTCTGTTGGAGATGATAAGATTAGTTTAGGATAGGATGGAGTTCAAAGCTAATATACATAGGGTTGCTATGAGTCACAGATGACTCGATGGCACATAACAACATCACTAATATTACATGCAAGCATAATATAGCTGAAGGTCATTTAAAAAAATTAGGTAGAACAGTATATTGACAGATAACTTCCAGAGGTTTAGGATAGGTTTAGAAGAGGCTGTGGCACAAGGAATATAATTGCTAATGCCAGATTGACGAAAAGCAGAGAATCCCAGAAGAATGTAGATTTGTGCTTGATTGAATATGCAAAGGTATTTGACTATGTGGGTCATAAAAATTATGGCTAACATTGAGAAGAATGGATAATTAATTGACAATTATCAATATGAGAATAATTGTTCTCTTTAAACTTTCGCTCTTCATACTTTTTAAATTTCTATGATGAGCTAATCATCAGAGAAGCTAGACATTACGAAGAAGATTATGGCATCAGGGTTGGGTAAGATATATCAATGACCTCCATTATGCATATTGTTCTGTGCCATGGAGTTAGAACCAGTTCATAGCTGATCCTCCACCAGGTGTTCAGGGGCAGTTAATCACACACGAGGAGGCTACCTCATCTTTCTCCCATGGAGCAGCTGGTAGATTTGAACAACTTACCTTTGAGTTGTAGGTGCAAGTCCTTATTAGTAGGTCCCCAGAGCTCCTTATTCTTGTGATAGCTATATCTAAATCAAGAAGGTGTTGTCTGAATAGAGCAAGGGAACATTCCATGGTTTAAAACCAGGGAAGGAGTGCATCAAGGCTGTATCCGTTCTCCATCCTACTCAGTCTGTATGCTGAGAAAATCATTAGAAAAGCTGAACTTTATGAAAAGGAGTATGACATCAGAACTGAAGCAAGACCCATCACAACGTGCATTATGCAAATGACAAAACCTTTCTGAAAATAGAGCCACTGAAAATCTTATAAAATACAGTTTTACTCTGGAGTATATGCAGTTTTCACGAATCTAATGGATGACAAAGGCAAATGGCTGGCCAGTTGGTTAGTAACATTAATGCTATAAATAATGTCATTGATAATCATTTCAGTATCTTACAAGGGCAACTGAAGGAATTTTTAAAAAAAAAAATCCCCAAGTGTCTAAGTAGGAGATGGAGACATGGGGCCTTGAACATCTCCTGAAAAGGGCAGAGAGAGTAAGAACAGCACAGCCCCTCACTAGTCCAGAGCAAAGAGTAGATAATGAGCTTGTATCCCAGCTTCACGGTGCCTATAGGGCCACACTAACAGCAAGAGGTTCACTTATTCATTATTGACTCACAGATTCACAGCTGTGATACCAAGAGTAGGGTTTATTAGGGAAGTAAGTTGGAGAGTGGAGAGGCAAAGAATATCACCCAAAGCAAATCCAAGTTTTATAGCTCAACATTTCCAAGGCACAAGCCCTTAATTGGTCCAGTCTCTGGTTTCAGTTCAGTAGTCAGATCCAAATCATCTAGCAAGGTTTACCTCTCAGAGCAGTTAGAAGTCAGCTTTTCCTTCAAGCATCCAACAAGAACACCTAAAACTTTAATTATGGCTTTTATCTCAGAGCTCCTTTGCTTATACCGTGCCACAGTTTCTCCACAGCAATGCCACGTTCTGTCCACCACCAGAGTCTCACTTTCTCCAGGGTTTTTCTCCAGTCTCCTTCAAGTTTTACCACCACTAGTCTTGCTAGCTTCAACTCTTGGTTGCCTCAAGTCTTGCTGCCTAGTATGGGAAGCACTCTTTCTATTATCCTAGTCCCACAGTTGTTGATGATTTGCAAGACCATGCTGATTTACAAGATTATGTGTCTGCAATTAAGATAGTTGGAGACCAGAGGGGGCTAACTACAATGGCTCTAAAGTGCCAAATTTTAGGCTAATACCACACCAAGACATTAGTTTTCATTTTAAACTAAGAATATTTGAAAATGCGATTAATTTTTTTACTTCAGAATAATTGGTTTGGTTTAACATCTTTTCAACTTTTATTGCCCTTACACACACTTGCAAGAATCTCTGGTGGCATAGTCCATAGCATGTTGCCCTGCTAATTGAAAGGCCTCCCACCACTGGTGGTTCCAACCCACTAGTGTCTCTGAGGGAGAAAGATGAGCAGTATCTTTCTGCTAAGATTTACAGTCTTGGCAACCTGATGGAAGGTCCCTATGAGTCAGAGTCAAATCTGAGGCAGTAAGCTTGAGAGGGTTTTTTCTTATTTGTTATTTATTTCTTTAGGTGCATCTGCTAAGATGGCAAATAAAAAGGCAAATCTCTAGTTCCAAATGATATCTATTTCTGTGTGTTTTTATGTTGATTTGGTAGGTTAAGTCAGAACAGGTTTATATGCAGCCTTATAGGCAAGAGAAGGCATTCTTATGGCACTGGGGTGAAGATGTTTGACTCTTAGATGAAATGCTGGTTGTTTAAACTCAACAATCACTCTGTAGGATAAAGATAAGGCAATCTAATATCTAAATCATTTACAGCCTTGGAAATGCTAAGGGGCAGTTCCACCCTACCCAACAGATTCACTGTGAGTTGGAATATTTAGGATGGGGGAACTGAATAATGGCTTTTGTTGGGTTTTTTTTGGGGGGTGTGCTGTAGTGATTAGTGCAGGACAGGGTGAAAGTTCAATACCTTTTCAATGATTTAAAAACTGCATGTGCAGCAAGGGAAGAGGATTGCAATGAAGAATTTATTGTCAATTTTGAAATGAGAAAATTTGCAGACCATGTGAAAGTTGTTGGAAACTTGAAGGATTGTAATCTGAAGCTTACTGTACTTGCAATGCTCTTTGTGTATTTAGGATTTTTAATATACATTCTCATTGGATCTCCATCCACTTAAACGCCTGTGAAATGTGCAGTGTGTTATACTTCATGATACACGAGTGAGCTTCAGGCCATAAAGCAGTGCGGTCAAAGGTCATGTGACCTGCCAGAGCCCAAGCTGGCCCTAAAACCCTAGTTTTCTGATTCTGGATAGAATGTCATTCACTGGGCCATATTCTAAGTGCACAGAGCAAAAGAAAGGACATTTACTTATCCCTCTGCAAGAAGTTTAATCCTCTGTTTATGTAATGAATGTTTTCTAAAGGACTGCATCATTTAAAATCTGGCACAGCGTAATGACTATAATGGGTGATAACTTTGGATAGCTGCAGACTCCCACCCCTTAGTCCATCTAATATATCATATCAAGAGCAGAAAAATGGGAGTAGAGGGCCGTTTGAGAGCACTGTTATTTTTATTCCCTATGTTCCTTCATAAAATATAAACAAGAAAATTTTTATGATGTAAATGGAAAGAAATCAGAAATCTATACAGCCATCTGGCTGATTGAAGTATTTTTTTATAGCATCTTTTAAAGAAAGATCAGAAAAACTCAAGATTATATGAAAATAAGTCAGTACGGAAACTACTGATGAGCTGACCATTTTACTACAAAGCTTGTGGGGTTTCAAACAGCTAACAACTTGCAGAAGAACTGTGGATAAAGGCACACTTCCTCCAGCATGGATCCACAGCCTAGCAGATGGAGATCAGACTTCCCATCAGCCAGCTGAACAAGTGAAGTGGGTCCGACTCCATCCCAGAACTGTATGGAGTTGGCTTAATGAAAACGGCTTTGTGTATTGCCTTTGGTAATTTGCTGAGGTGGAGGGTGAAGCAGTGACCTTATATTTAATTATATCAAAGACTCAGTGGTAATTCTTTTGTTTGTAGTAACAGGGTTAATAACATCTCCAAGTCCAATGGAACCTTCCAGGACATGTGGACTCAAGGTTTCATTCTAGCTTGACATTCTACTGAGAATTGGCCTTTCCACTCAGACATATTGAATGAGAATCTACAGTGTAACAAAATTCTCAGGGATTGCTATTATGTACCAACAAGTTGGCACCAGCCCATAGTTGACCCTATAAGCTGGTTTCCAGAGACAGTCAATTACACAAGAGGAGGGTGCCTCCCCCTCCCCCCCCTTGGAGCAGCTGGTGGATTAGAACCTCATACCTTTGTATTGGCAGCACTGTTCTTTATCATAAAGCCATCAGAGCTCCCTGGGGATTAAGATTCAGTATATCTGGGGCTGTTGTAGTGTTTACTGTTGTAAGGCAAATCTGTAGTGAATGAACCAGTTAAAAGCTCTGCTTTGACGTCCTCCTCAAAAAAACCCCTAACCCAAAAAACCTCCCCACTGCACTTGAGTCAATGCCATCTCTGACTTGACTAGACTTTGCCACCAGAACTCCTTTGAGTTTTTGAAAGCACTATATTGTTCCCTGGCTTCAATGTTTGGATTCTGATGAAGCCCTTTTCAAGCTTCCTTCAGCTGAAAGAGGAGTCTAAGGAAATCCTCCTTCAGCCAAATATATCCCATAGGCCAGGATATATTTGGCTGAAGGCTTTATGAGGGTCTGTCTTCAACACTAGGTGTGCAGTGGCTCAGGAATGCATGTGATTTATAGTCAGCAAGGGATGCAGACCTTTCTGTCTAGGTCTCCTCTTTCAATGTTAAAAATACTAGAAACCCAAGTTTTTTATAAACCTTCATTAAAATATCAATAAGAAATTAAAAACAAATAACAAGATTATGCAGAATGTAAATAATAAACATAAAATTCAGAAAAAAACCCCAACAACAAAAAATTGCAGGAATAAGACTTCAATTTCAGTTAATAAAAAGACAAAGAGAAAAAAAAATACATTATGTATTTAAAAAAAAAAAAACATATAAAAGGCCCCAGAGGGAGGTTAGAAAATGAACACATAACTAAGAAGAGCAAGAAAATTAATAGGTGAGGCCACAAATAAACAGCATGCAGGGCAGAGCAAAATCAGGCAGAGGTGTAAGTAACCCGCTAGGGGTGAGGGCAGGACAGGGGCGCAGACAGTGTGGGTTTTTCCATTTTCCTTCAGGAGTCTTTTTTGGACTTGATGGCCTGGTTTCATGGTGTGAAAATATCCTTGTTATGACTCCTGCATTTAAACCAGTAGTATGGAGTTATAGCTACTCACTTTCTAGAAGTAAGTTTCCTAGTGTATACTGCATTTTAATATATTAATGAAGTTATTTTTATTTCCTGGTTGTAATAATTTAAAGAACAAAATATAATTGTTTAAAGTATCATTTTCCTAAATTAAAATTGTTTTAAATTACATTAATAAAGTCTTGAAGAAGTGAAACAATATTATCTCTCAACGCATGGCCCTGGCGTCGGAAGAAGTGACTTGTAGCTAATCACCCGGTGGAGGTTTGGAAGCTGTAAGTCACATGGGAGGAGATTTCCCATGTTTCTCCTGTCGGACTGCTGATGGATTTGAACTGCCAGAGAGACACTGCCGTTGGCTTGGTAACTCCTTACATACTATGCTATCAGAGTTTCCTTCAAACACCACAAAATCTTTCTTCTCCACTTCGTTATTTTCCAATTCTAGTCCCTGAGAAAATGGTAATCACTAAATCAATTTGATGCATATTCTTCCACTGGAAATCCAATTACAAAACAAAAAAGTTGAATGAGATTTCACTGTTTTTATTTGCGCTTCCCTGGAAATGTGGTAAGTACTTAAAATAGTTTATTTACATTTTATTTTTAATTTCCTATGTAAACTCAGAAGTATTAGGGAGAAGATTTGTGAATTCCAGGTGTATTAATTGGCTAGGGAGCTCCTAGCTCATTCTGGTATTGTCATTACTTTCTCATTTTATCAAATTGTCATCAGCTAGTGTGGTCTATAAGATTTCTGCCTTTTGGAATTTTATGAAATATGCTTCATGACCTCATCCTTGGTCCATTTTTGCAACTACTCCATTTATGCTTGAAAAAATGTGGGTATTTTTGTTTATTAAACACAAATTTCTACATAAATAAAGTTTGTTTCTCTGTCAGTCTAACCTACATTTTTGTCTTATTAAAGTGCCAATTTCTGGGACAAGAATAAAACAAAATATTTTCCTCTCTGAAGTGAATTTATTAATTTTCCTTTGTAGTTCTATATTTAAATATTATTATATTGCTAACTGTATGAAGACTAACATTTTAATCTTTTAGTAGTTATATTCTTCTATCTTCCTGATAACATTTTCCCTCTTATTTTTTTCATCTTGTTATGTGGCATCCAGTCAACTGTGACTCATAGCGACCCTCTGCGCAATAACTCTGAACCCTGTCCTATCCTGAGCCAAGATAACTGACTCTGACACACTCACTCCCAATATCCCAGTTACTGTGTTAATCTGTCTCATCCAGGGTCTCCCTGTCCTGTGTTGTCTCGCTACCCTTTCAAGTATGATGTTCTTCTCCAAAGACTGGTCCCTCTTGGCAACATGCTCAAGGTATGAGAGACAGAACTTCAAAATCCTTGCCTTCATGGGGCAACTTGGTTTCACCCTTCCAGGAAAAAAACCCTTTTGTTTTCTTGGCAGTCCGTGGTACATTTGATGCTCTTCTCCAGCTCCACAACTCAAAGGCATCAATTCTTCTTGTGCCACCTTTAGTCATTGCCCAGCTCTCTGATGCATAACATGTAATTGCAAAGACCATGGCCTGGAGCAGGCAGACCTTAGTCTCTAAACGGACATTATTGCTCTTTCGCACTTTGGAGAGGTTTCTGACTGCCTATTTTCCCAGTGCAATTTGTCTTTTGATTTCCTAACTATTGGTGCCAAGAGTGTTAATTGTGGAGCTGACCAAGCTGAAATTGTTAACAACTTCAATCTCTTCTCCATCTATCATAATGCTGCCAATTGGCCCAGTGGTGAGAATCTTTGTTTTCTTGATGTGGAGCTTCAGTTCGTATAGAAGACTACAGTCCTCGACCTTCTACAGTAAACGTTTTATGTCCTCTTCAGTGTTGGCAAGCAAGGTTGTGTCATCTACATAATGCAGGTTGTTGATAAGCCCTCCTCCAATCCTGATGCCACATTGTCTTATATGTGATGTCTGTTTTTGTTGTTGTTGTTGTTGTTGTTGTTGTTGTTGCTTTGTGCCATGGAGTCATTTGTGACTCATAGTGACCCTATGTACAACAGCCCTAAACCGTGCTCTATCTATGTGATGTTTACATGGGTAAAATGACTTTTTTTTCAGACTTGGTGTGGAACATCTTTTCCCATATTTTTTACCTTTCTAATCCTTTTGGATAACCAAGTTTGCAACATTGCATATTTGAAAGTTCTTTCCTGTGATCATTTTGAGCTGTGGTCTCTCATCCATAATGATATACCTTACTTTATAGCTGCAGAAATGAAACTGAATGTGATTTTGTCACTTAAGGCAGAATTGAGAGATGACATTGTATGTTCAAGCTATTATTTGATCCAATTTAATGCTTTCATTAACAGATTTCTTTCCTCATCTGTACTTCAGAAACCTTTCTTTCCAGCTTATTTTATTTAGATATTGAAGGTATAAGAAATGTGGTACAGAACAGAAGTTGTAGATACATGGAGATGTTTAATTGCCATACACTCACTGAGAAACTCAAGTTCATTCTTCTACAGACTGGAAGTTGATGCCAGGTTTACTGCTACAACCTAAATTTTACTAGCAAGGCATTATTCAGTAACAATTTATACAGTTGTGTTACTATTTTTCCAATTACAGTCTCAAAAAAAGATCTGCCTAACTTATGAACAATTCTCTTAGACAGAACTGCTGATAACAAGACAACGTTGCTGTACTTCTGGATGATATATTGACAATATGGATATTCTTCTTTCTTCCATGAAAAAAAAAGCAAAGGCCATTAACTAGCCTATTAGGAAGGTCTTCCACAAACTAAGAAAAATGTAACTGAGTGTCTCGAGGTTATTACAGGTAGCATTTACAATATACTATTTTTAAAGCCGGGGATAGTGGAGGTAAGACACAGAATTATTCATAGACTTACACTTTATTTGCTTCCTTATTTTATTTAAAATATTCTCACTTCATATTCTGTGTTTTATTTTTACACATTAAATACAGAGTTTATTTTCATTTGTAGGTTATCAAGTCCAATCTTAGGGCTTTCAACTAAAAACAGCTTTAGTGTGAATTAAGTTAATCTCATCACATGAACGTTGAGGGGTTCTATGATTTTCTCATTTTCCTGCATCAGCACCATAGCAGAGCTGATATCAGATGATAGGGTCAACGGATGCCTAGGCTATAGCTTACACATCAATTTATATTTACTAATGGATGTCAGAAGAGACTCTGAAAATTGCACTGGAACACAGAGAAGCCAAAGCACAGGGAAGAATTCAAGATACTAAAGAGTTGAATAGAAGATTTCAAAAGGCAGCACGGGATGA
>NW_006399789.1:10721621-10723180 GCF_000299155.1 Elephantulus edwardii | reverse complement strand
TCCTGGTGAGGGAGGACAATGACAACCATAAATTACCTCAGTTTTTATAGATGAGACATAGAGGAGTTGTTAGTTAATGACTTGCTTAAAATATCCCATATTCGGAGATGCCTGGGGAACAATTTTTCATCTTTGTTGTCAGCCCTCTGTGGCTAACAGCCTCGCCATCTCCTTACCATACCAGTGTATTTTTAATAAAGAATATAACGCCTTTTCAATGACTTATTTCATTGTTTAATCATCATTCAAAACAAACAAGAAAGCCAGCAAGAAGCAATCCACCGTTGTTGAGTTGATGCTGATTCATCACAACTCTTCATCAGTTTTCCCAGGAAGAAGACTACTTGTCTTTCTAGTAAGGAACATTTAAAGTGCCAATAATTTGATAAGCAGCTCAACATGTAATGCACTGCACCACCACGGCTTCTCTTCTTTACCACTGTTATTGTGAGATGGAGCCGAAGTTGAGTATGACTTACTGTGACCCTGTGAACAACAGATCTGAATGCTGTCCTATTCTGGGCCATCCTCATGGCTTGTCCCTCTTGGAATAGCTGGGTGGCTCTGAGCCAAGTACCTTCTAGTTAGCAGCCAAATGTTTCAATTTTGTGCCACCCGAGTGCCTTGTCGTTAGGTGTGTTGAGTTGAATCCAACTCACAGCCATCTTATGAACCACAGATCTGAACTCTGTCCTATTCTGTGCCATCCTCACAAGTTCTGACACACTTGAACCCATTGCCTAAGCTACTGTGTCAATCTTCCTGTTTGAAGGTCTTTGTCTCGTTGGCCATTTCTCCACCTTTCCAAGCATGATGTCCCTCGCCAAGGAATAATCTCTCCTAGCAACATGCCCAAAGTATGTGAGGCAAAATTTAATCACCTTTGCCTCCAACGAGCACTCTGGCTACACCTCATCCAAGACAAACATGATTTTTCTTTTGATTGTCAATGAAATGTTCAGCACTCTTCTTCAACACCACAGCTCAAAGGCACCAATTCTTCTATCATCCTTATTCATTAACCTGCTCTCAGCAGCATAGCAAGTGATTGAAAAGACTGTGGCCTGAATCAGGCACATCTTAGTCCTCAGATGACATCACTGTTTCTTACTAATTTGGAGAGGTTTCTGACTAAAGACTTCCTCAGTGTAATATGTCTTTTGATCTCCTGACTGCTGGTTCCAAGTGTATTGATTGTTGATCCAAGTAAGATGAAGTTGACAATTTCTTTTTTTTTTTTAATGGGCATTTATGCCTACTCCATTGATTTTCAAAGTTTAATTAGACAAGACTTGAAGTTGACAATTTCAATCTCTTCTCCATCTATCATGATGCTGCCTATAGGTCCAGGGGTGAGAATTTTTGTTTTCTTCAGGTTGTAGTCTTTGTTCTTCTGTAGCAAGTGCTTCAGGTTCTCCTCACTTTGAGCAAGCAAGGCTATACTATCTGTATAACTAAGGGTATTGATGTCTTTTGCTCCTATACTGATATCACATTTTTCTTCATAGAGTGCAGCTTCCCAAATAATTTGCTCAGCATACAAATTGAATAGATTTGGA
>NW_006399789.1:10708920-10721066 GCF_000299155.1 Elephantulus edwardii | reverse complement strand
TGAGATGAAGCTTCAAAATCCTTGCCTCTGAAGAGAAACTTGGTTTTACCTTCTCTAAGACAGACCTATTTCTTCTCTTGGCAGTCCGTGGTATGTTTAATATTAGTCTCCAGCACCACAACTCAAAGGCATCAGTTTTTCTTTTGCCATCCTTATTCATCGTCCAACTCTCTGCAGATAATTGCAAAGACCATGGCCTGGATCAGGTGCACCTTAGTCTCTAGGTTAACATCATTGCTCCTCAATACTCTGGAGAGGTCCCTGACAACAGATTTTCCCAGTGTAATGTGTCTTTTGATTTCCTGATTGAGGTGCCATTAGTGTTAATTGTGGACTTGAGCAAGCTGAAATGGTTAATTTCAACATTTTCATCTTTAAATTTCTTCTCCATCTATCATAGTGCTCCCAATTGGCTCAGTGGTGAGAATCTTTGTTCATAATGTTGAGTTTCAATCCATATTGAAGACCACATTTCTTGATTTTCTGCAGCAAGTGCTTCAGGTTCTCTTTGGTTTCAGCAAGCAAGGTTGTGTCATCAATATAACGCAGATTGCTGATGAGTCTTCCTCCAGTGCAGATGCCACATTCCTCCTTATAAAGCTCAGCCTTCCAAATGATCTGTTCCACATATAGATTGAAAAGTTACGGAAATAGGACACATCCCTAATGCCCTCCTTTCCTGATTTTTGAACCACACAATGTTTTCTTGATCTGTTCTGACATTGTTTCCTGGTCCAAGTATAGGTTTCACATGAGCACAATCAAGGGTTCTGGGATACCCATTCTTTTCAAGGTTAGCCACTATTTGTTGTGATCCGCACAGTGAGATGTCTATGCATAGCCAACAAAACACAATCATCTCTACATTCTGTTGGATCACCTTTCTTGGGAATGGGAGCAAATATGGACCTTCTCTCCATTTGGTTAGACAGCAGTCCTCCAAAATTCCTGGCATAGACTGGTGGGCACATTTAGAGTTTCAGTTGTCATTTGAAACATGTCAATGGGTACCCCAGAGATTTCTGGGGCCTTCATTTTTGCCAATGCCTTCAGTTCAGCTTGTACTTCTTCCTTCATTACCATTGGTATTACCTGTTCCTTAGGAGTCTGGTAATCCTGTGAAAATCCTTTATCCTTGGGAAAATCTCCATCTTCCCAAATCTTGTCTCACAGCCCTTCTAGTTCTGCATTTATTGTTTTCTTTTATAGAAAATTTCATTTACTCATTAATCCATACCTAGCAAAAGAAAGGCACAATGACCCCTCAACTGCCCAGTGCAAGCTCTCTAATAGGGCTGTCATGGTTTGGAATTGACTCCACGACAACTAAGAATATTGGAGAAAGTACTAAACACACCATGGACTACCAAGAGAACAAACAAGTCTGTCCTGCAGAGGATGAAACCAGGTTTCTCCTTGGAGGCAAGGACTTTGAGGCTCCGTCTCACACACTTTGGGCATCTTGCTAGGAAAGACCATCCTTGGAGAAGAACATTATGCTTGGAAGGGTGGAGGGACAGCATGGGAGAAGAACATCCCAGATGAGATGGATTGACACAGTGACTGGAGTAATGAGGGTATGTATGTGTGTCAGAGAAAATGCGATTGACTCAGGGTAGAACAGGGGTCAGGGCTATTGCGCATAGGGTTACTGTAAGTCAAAATCAACTCAATGGCACTTAACAATAAGAAGTGGGACTGTTATGAGTTGGAAGTGACTCCATGCCAACAAAGGATAACAACATAGGCTATGTATTGCCTTCTCTTTGCGTCTAAGTCATGAATAGGTTTTTATACTGAGGATTTAGAAAACTCCTTTGGTTTCTTAAATACTGAAAGAGTCTGCTAATTATGACCTGAAAACCGGTCACATTTTTTTGTTGTTGTTAACAAACTTTTAAAAACATTTGATTGTGTAGATCACAACAAATTGTGGCTAACCTTGAGAAGACTGGGAATCCCAGAACACTTGATTGTGCTCATGTGAAACTTATACTTGGACCAGGAGGCACTTGTTAGAACAGGACAAGAAAACACTGCATGGTTCAAAAATAGGAAGCAAATGTCTCAGGGATGTGCCCTGTCTTCATACTTTTTCAATATGTACTTGGAACAGATCATTAGGAGGCTGGACTTTATTAGAAGGAGTGGGACATCAGGATTGGAAGAAGACTCATCAACAACCTACACTACGCACATGACACAACCTTGCTCGCTGAAACTGAGGTGGATCTGAAGTGCTTGATGCAAAAGGTTAAGAACTATACTGTTCAATATGTTTTGAAGCTTAACATCAAGAAGACAAAGATTCTCACTATAGAGCCAATTGGCAGCTTCATGATAGAGAAGAAACTGAGGTTGTTAACAATATCAGTTTGCTTGGCTCTATAACCAATACTCTTGCCACCAGCAGTCAAGAAATCAATAGATCAATTGCATTGGGAAAGTTTGCTGTCAGGGGCCTCTCCAAAGTTCTAAAGAGCAATGATAGCAGTCTAGAGATTAAGGTGCACCTGATCCAGGCCATGGTCTTTTCAATTACTTGCTAGGCATCAGAGAGCTGGACAATGACTAAGAATAACTGAAGAAGAATAATTTTTTTTCTATAATTATATTTTATTAATTTTCATAAACATTTACAGAGATTTTGGGCTTCCATTCATTCATTGTTGCACTATTCTCTCTACCCTCCTCCCAGTTTGTTCTTGTCCAAATGCCACAGTGCTTGTCAAAGCCAGTGAAGAAGAATAATTGAAGAAGCCTTTGAGTTGTTGGGATGAAGAAGAGTATTGAACATACCATAGACCACCAAGAGAATAAACAGATTTATTTGGAGAGGGTGGAATCAAGCTGCTCCTTGGAGGCTAGGATTTTGAAGCTTCATCTCACATACTTCGGGCACATGGCCAGGAGGGACCAGTCCTTGCAGAATAGAATTAGGCTTGGAAGGGTGGAGGGACAGCACAGGAGAGGAAAACCCTGGATGATATGGATGGATACAGTAACTGCAGGTGTGTCAGAGATAGTGACACAGGCTCAGGAGAGGGTAAGGTTCAGAGATGTTGTACATAGGGTAACTATGAGTTGCAGGCAACTCGGTGGTACACAACAACAACAAATCTTTATGGGAACAGAACATAAGGTCTTGTTTTGTGTAGGCTATGGCTTGATTTGAACGGCTAACCTTTTGGATAGTTGTTGTTGTGTGCTGTCAAATTGCTGACCAACCCATAGCTGATCCTCCAGAGAGTTTAAAGAGACAGTAAATCGCACTAGAGTTAATTGTCCATCCTTCTCCACTGGAGTAGCTGGTGGATTCCAACCGACACCCTTTGGTACTGCTGCGCAGCTCCCTACCACTAGGCCACCAGAGCTCCCTGGGCCCTAGCCAATCATTTTGCCACCAGACTTTGCTTTTTCCTGCAAGGGTAGTGTTAAATAGAAATGACAGACACTATATGGCTCATAAAACTGAAAATATTTACTGGCAGGTCCTTTATAGGAAAAGCTTGCCAACATTTACATTTAGAATCTATTTATTGCATTTTATGATCAACCTCGAGGTGACACATTGTCTAAACAACAAATGCACCATGACAAATGTTTATACATCAGCAAAATGCTAACCCATCATGAAAATCTAATATAATACTACAGAATGACAATTTTAGCTAATACATAAATTAGCAAACACAAGTAATACAATTTTATTTTTTCCTGATACTTTGGAGATGATGAAATATGTCTGATACCATATCTCATTTGAATAACTCCAGGAAGGCAAAGCAGGTACTCTTTTTCTGTAAGGGATACATTGTAGACATCCTACAGGATATCATAAGAAATCCCAGGACTCAAAGAAATCCGTTTTAAGTGTTTTCTTTTGGTAAGAAACTGATTTCTTTATCCCTGAAAAATGTTAAAAGCTTATTTTAAAATTGTGAGATGGGTATTAACATTTCTCTTCTTACAAAGTGACAAGTTGACTTGATATAATATATTAGATGATCACTTGAAATTGATTGTACTTTGAAATGATAAATTCTTTTTAAGGCTGGAGAAAGTCATGGCAGTCTGTTTCCATAAAAGATTACAGGCTTGGGAATCTTCTGGGGTGGCTCTCCCCTGTTCAGTATGGTCTCTGTGAGTCACAACAATGGGATTGCAGTGGGTTTGGTCTTTCTGCTGCTTCATCTTTATGGCACTAAGCTGTAGCCTTTTCCTTATGAAAAAAGAACACCTGCTTTGCCCTCTTTGTGGAGTTGTTCAAATGAGATATGGCATCATATATGTAACAGAATTATTTTACAGCATACTGTTGTGTTTTTTTTTTTAAATCAAGGTACATTTTAATCTAACTAATAAAAACCCCTTTTAATGATTGGTTAAAGTGTTTGGCTATTAACCAAAATATTAGTGGTTTGAACTCAGCAGCCTCTTTGTGGGAAAAAATGTGACAGTCTGCTTACATTAAAGACTACAGTCTTGGAAACTTGACAGAGCAGTTTTTCTCTGTCCTACAGGATTTCTCTGGATCAGAACTTCAGAACTTTGATTAATTAAAGGTAAAGCTTTGAAATTCAAAGACTTTCAAGATGGGTCACTTACCTGGATTCCCTGACTTAAGCAACTCTTTATATCAGTGTTGTCAAATCAGAACTGACTCCTAGCTGACCCTCCATCAGGCTTCTGAAGCTGTAAATCACACAGGAGGAAATTGTCTCCTGAGGATTTGCTGGCGGATTAGTACTGCCAGAGAGCCAAGTCCTTTAGTGCTAGCAGTTCAGCTACCACCAGACTGTACCTCCAGAGCTCTAGTTAATAACTAGCTAAATAGGCAATCTTTTAGACTGTGTTGCTGGTATGTGCTGTCAAGTCACTTACAACTTATAGTGACCCTATGTGCAAGAGCCCTAAACCCTTCTCTATCCTGTGCCAACCTCACTATCTCTGACATACCTACTCCCATCACCCCAATCACTGAATCGATCCATCTCATCAAGGGCCTTCTTCTCTTGTGCTATCCCTCCATACTCCCCAAAATTATGTCCCTCTCCAAGGACTGGTCCCTCTTTGCAACATGTCCAAACTATGTCAGACAAAGCTTCAGAACTCTTACTCCAAGGAACAGCCTGGTTTCACTCTCTCCAGGACAAACCTGTTTGTTCTCTTAGTAGTCCATGGTAAATTCAATACTCTTCTCTACCACCACAGCTCAAAGGCATCAATTCTCTTTCTATCATCCCTAGTCATTGTCCAGCTTTCTGACACATAGCAAGCAATTGCAAAGACTATGGCCTGGATCAGGAGCACCTTAGTCTCCAATCTTATGTTGTTGCTTTTCAGTACTCTGGAGAGGTCCCTGACAGCAAACTTTCCCAATGTAATTCATCTCTTGATTTCCTGGCTGCTGGTACCAAGAGTATTAATTGTGGAGTCAAGAAAACTAGAGCTGTTAACAATCTCAATCTCTTCATCATCCATTATGATATTGCCAATTGGCCAAGTGGTGAGAATCTTTATTTTCTTGACATTGAGCTTCAATCTGTATTGAAGGCTGCAGTCCCTTGACCCTCTGCAGCAAGCACTTCAGGTCTTCCTCAGTTTCAGCAAGCACGGTTGTCCCATCTGCATAATGCAGGCTGTTGATGAACATATGAGCACATTCAATCAAACTTGGGGACAATAGTGAGAAGTGACTTAATGTTCTGTAAAGAGTCAAATTACCCTGCTGTTTAGGTGAAGTGATAAACCTGTAGATGACTTCTCGTCTATTTCTTGCACCACAACCAAATTGGCTGACCAAATAATGTATAAAGCATAACTGACCAAGACATCGGTGGTTTGTTCCCGCCCCCCTCCCCCTGCCCCCGTCAGTTTTGGACCAGTATGAATTAGTACAATGGAATTAACAAAGACAACAATTCTTTATCTTCAGACACTGTGTAAACCTGCCTGGTCACGAACCATTTTGGTACTATGAGAAGTATGGTGGTTCCTAGGTGGTGCAAACAGTTTGTGCTCCATTGTTGTTATTAGGTACTGTCCAGTTAACTGTGACTCTAGATTGCCTCATAATCAATGAATCTGAGCCTTGCCCTATCTTTTACCTACCATCTGCATAATTTCTGCCATACATGAGCCCACTGTTACTGTGTCAATCCATCTCCTTGAGGATCTTCTCTTCCTTTTCTGACCTTCCTATTGCAAGCCTGATGTTCTTCTCCAGGGACTGACCCCTTCTAACAACATGTTCAAAGTATATCTGACAATGTTTCACCATCCTTGCTTTTAAAGAACATTCTGGTTGCACCTTCTCCAAGGCATATTTGCTTGTTCTTTCGACAGACAATCCATTATTGTTGTCACGTGCTGTTGAGTCAAGTACAATGCATAGCGACCCTATGAGCAGTGGATCTGAACCCCATTCTATCATGTGCCATCTTCATACCTCCTGACACATTAGAGCCCATTGTAACAGTCACCATGTTGAAGTTAATCCACCTGGTTGAGGATCTTCCTCTCCTTTGCTGACCCTCCACCCTTCCAAGCATCATTCCCTCTCTAAGGAATAGCCCCTCCTAGTAATGTGCTCAAAGTATATGAAGTGAAGTCTTATCATCCTTGCCTCCAAAGAGCACTCAGGTGCACACTCTCCAAGATATATTTGTCTGTTCTTTGGTCATCCATTGGATGGAAGTTCAGTGCTCTTTCTCCAACACCACAGCTCAAAGGTATCTTCTACCATTTCTATTCATTGTCCAGCTCTCAGATGCATAGCAACTGATTGGAAAGACCAGAATCAGATGCACCTTAGTCCTCAAACTGACATCACTATTTGTCAATAATTTGGAGTGGTCCCTAACTGCAGACTTTCCCAGTGCAGTGCGTCTCCCTATTTTCTGACTGCTGGTATCAAGGGTGTTAATTGTGGATCCAAGTTAAGATGAAGCTGTTGTCCCAATTAACGCTAGAGGAATTGATAGCCCGTTAGTAACCTAGTATTTGGTGATTCAAGCCTATGCAGTAAAACTTCAAAAGGAAAACCTGCTGAATTGCTTCTTTAAATATCAAAGTCAAGAAATCTCTGTGGAACATAGTTCTCTGTAACATGGGGCGTTGTCATGAGTCAGAATCAACTCAATGGCAACAGATTTGTTTTTAGGAGGCAGATCAGAACAATATAAAGGAAGAATTCTTCCAGAGAATGGACCCAGAGAAAAAGAAGGACTTACTTCACTGCTGGATTGGGTTTCCCACGAGCATGACTCCTTTTCATGAGGGAGGACCCCTCTTTGGAAAGCATGGTCTCCTAAGCATGTCTGACATAGGGATGACTCAAAGTCTGGCTCTCCTGGAGGGATATGTACCATAGAGGGGCCAGTATACTTCAGACTGGGGCTCTGATGCTTGTCCACACTGACCATGGGGCTCTTGATCCATCGTCGTACCTGAAACACAGGGAAAAACAAAGTGTAGTGAGCCTTCTTTACTGTTTAATAAGGCTTTGGGGCGACATCTGGTGAGATCATGTGTTTAGCAGGTCCTACTTTTGTTGGTAACTGGATGATAAGGATTGACATACATTCAATCCTCAAAAATATGGAATTGTTAAGATATGGAATCACCTTCTCATTTTTCTGTCCTTGTCAGTAGCCACTCATCTGGCACACTGTCTGACCTAGCCATTCAAAGTTGGGTCAGGGCTTATCAGTGAAATGGACACCATTGCAGTTCAAATCCACCAGATGCTCTGCTGAAGAAGGAGGACCTATCGCTTCTTGTACCAGACAGATCCAATTTGATGGTACACACATAAAAAAAAAGAAAAAAGAAAGAAATGGACACCATATTTCAGACCAACTGGCCATGGAGCCCTTCTGTTATCCTAGGCATCTGTAGCTAAGTCAGCTCACATGTTAGAAGGACACCTTCCTTCCTACCATTAAATGAAGAGGGGCCCAACTCTTCTGCTTATCACTTCCCTTATTGGGTTCTTTAAGTTGCTGGAACTGCTCACCAAATAACATGGAGAGTATAGCCTATATACAGCTAGTAGTTTATTATAACCAAAAGGGACACAAACAAAGAGGCACATAAGGTAAAGTCTGGGACAGTTCATGGGGAAGAGATGCTGTCTATGACTCAAGGAGGGATGTGCTCAACTCCCCTCTGCACAGACACCAACTAGGAAGCACCTCTGAGCCTGAGCACTCAAGTTCCTTATCAGCCTCACCATGTGGTCAGGTCAGCATCAGGCCTCCAAGGAGTCCACCTGGGTCTGATCCAACCTCACTAGCTGCAGGTGGGGTTCTTTTAAGAAAGAAGTTGTGCAAAGAACAAATTGCCTTCTCCAAGGTGATTGCATACTTATCAGAGGGAAATTTAAGAATATTTTCTGGATATTTAAGACTGTATTCCTGTAGTCACACAATTTCTCTATCATTCACATTTTCACACAATTTAGTTTGGTCAATGTTAAACAAATGTGTGCTTTTGAGTGAGTTACTCAGTATTACTAAGTCTTTTCGTTGTAAAATCTGCATAACACGATTTTCCTTCCAGAGTTGCTTGAGATTTTATCATGTTTTAAAATGCCTAAGTGGTTCCCTGGCACAAGGTTGTCATTCAATAGATGATGACTATTTTTACTCTGACTCTTATGATTATGCTTTTAAAAAAGACTATAGTTCACAAATTTTTAAGGTTAAGTGACAGTTGTTCCACAGAGAGGAAACACTAACTCCGTATATTAGAATTTGATTATTCCTAAGTGAATTAGTTCATATTTTACTACTGTGAAAAACATGATTACAAATGAGATGTTGCTTCTGGCCACGTAATTATCTGTTGTTGTTATGTGCCGTCGAGTCGCCTGCGACTCATAGCGACCCTATGTACAACAGCCCTAAACTCCGCTCTGTCCTGTGCCAATCGCACTGTCTCTGACACTCCCATCCCAATTATCCCAGTCACTGAATCAATCCACCTCATAGAGGGCCTTCCTCTCCTGCGCCGTCCCTCCACCCTCCCAAGCATGATGTCCCTCTCCAAGGACCGGTCTTTCCTCACTACATGTCCAAAGTAAGTTAGACGGAGCCTCAGAATCCTTGCCTCCAAGGAGCCACCCGGTTTAACCCTCTCCAGGACAAAATAATTGAGCGTAATTATCTAGGATTTGTTTTTGTAATAACACTTAACACTTGTCTTGCTTGTATATAGATTCCCTATAACCCACAAAAAGAATATAAAACTTTTCTAATAGAAAAGAGATATTTATATAGCATGTTTAAAATACCCTTAATTTTAACATATATAACAAAGCACTTCTAATGCGTAAGATATGTTATTGTTGTTGTTAAGTGCTGTCAAGTCACTTGTGACTCATAGCAACCTTATGTACAACAGCTGTGACCCCTGCTCTATCCTGAGCCAGCCTCATCATCTCCAGCACAACCATCCCCATGACCCCCGTCACTGAATCAATCCATCTCATCAAGGGTCTTGCTCTCTTGCTCTGTCTCTCCACCCTCTCAAGCATTATATCCCTCTTCAAGGACTGGTTCCCTCCTTGCAACATGCTCAAAGAATGTCAGACAAAATTTCACAATCCTTGCATCCAAGGAGTAACTTGATTTCACCATCTCTAGGATAAACCTGTTTGTTCTCCTAGCAGCCTATGGTATATTCAATATTCTTCTCTACACTACAGTTCAAAGGCAAAATTCTCCTTCTCTCATCCCTAGTCATTGTCTAATTTTGTGATGCATAGTGAGTCATCGTGAAGACCATCGCCTGGATTACATGCACCTTAGTCTCCAGACTGACATCGTTGCTCTTCAGTACTCTGGAGATGTCCCTGATAGCAGATATTCCCAAAGCAACTAATCTTTTGACTTCTTGGCTGCTGGTACCAAGAGTGTTGATTGTGGAGCCAAGCAAACGGAAGCTGTTAACACCACCAATCTCCTCACCATCTATCATGATTCTGCTCCCAATCAGCCCAGTGGTGAAAAGTCTTTGTTCTCTTGATGTTGCGCTCCAATCCTTTATATAAAGATTGCAGTCCTTAACGTTCTGTAGCAAATGCCTCAGGTCCGCCTTAGTTTGGGCAGGCAGCGTTGTATCATCCACATAATGCAGGTTGTTGAGGAGTCTTCCTCCAATTCTGATGCCAGATTCCTTCTCATAGAACCCACACTCCTGGATGATCCGTTCCATATGTAGATTGAAAAGACATGGAGATAGGATGCATTCCTGGCATACACCTTTCATAATTTTGAACCATGCAGTGTATCCTTGGTGTGTTCTAAAGATTACCTCCTGGTGCAAGTCTAGTTTTTGCATAAGCACAATCAACTATTCTGGGGTTCACATTCTTTTCAGAGTTAGTTACAGTTTGTCGTAATCCACACAGTCAAATGTCTTTGCATAGTCAGTGAAACACAGATAGACATTCCTCTAGTACTCTCTGCTTTCAACCAACATCCATCTGTTATGCATAATATCCCTAGTACCACGGCCTCTTCTTAACCCAGCCTGCACATCTGGCAGTTCCCTGTTGATGTGCTATTCTAGTAATTTTTGGATAATTTTCAGCAGAATCTTATTTGTATGTGATAGTAATGATATTATTTGATAATTTCCTCACTCTGTCAGGTTACTTTTTTTTTTTTTTTTTGAATGGGAACAAATATGGATCTCTTTCAGTCACCTTGTCAGGTGATTGTTCCCGATTTCCTGGCACATCTTGGTGAGCATATCCAGGGCAGCATAAGATAGATAAAAAGAAATTCTTTCACATGTACCCACTTATTTAACCACTAGAATAGTCTTAGCAGATAGGCACAATTATTATTCCTGTTTCACAAATAAGAAAACAGAGAAGCGAATCAGAGATGAGGCAAATTTCTTCAGGGCATTTTGCTGGAACAGGGCAAAGTGAGAGTCAAGCATTAAAAATTCAGATTTTGCACCTTGACTCTCATGTACATTCTAATAGGATGCAAAGTGCTGTAAGATTAATAACCACCAGATTCTTGACATTTAGCTTGTTCCAAATTGCTGCTTCCATGTGTCAAATTTCCTATCACTTTATTGTGTTCATGTAAAATCTGTACATAGACAAAGAGGAAGTCTTTGGAATATAACAAGTGGGTATCTGCATGATTTAAAATCAGAAGAGAAGTCAGGATTGTACCCTTTTCCCATATCTATTAAACTTGTATGTGAACAAATTATTCAAGAAGTTGGACAATATGAAGAAAAGTCTAGTATCAAGACTGTAGGAAGACTCATCAATTTTATGCATATGATACAAACTTGCTTACTGAAAGTGAAGAAGATTTAAAGTACTTATTGTTGTTGTTCTTATGTGCTGTCAAATTGACTGCAACTCATACCAACACGATATAAAATAGCTCTGAACTCTGTCGTATCTTGAGCAAATTTCCCATCACCTCAGTTGCTGTGTCAACCCACCTCATGTAGGGTCGTCTTCTCCTGTATTGTCCCTTCACCTTTTCAAGCATGACCTTGTACTCCAAGGACTGGTCCCTCCTGGCAAAATGCCCAAAGTATGTGAGTCAGTGCTTCAAAATCCTTGCCTCCAAGGAGAAACTTGGTTTCACCCTCTCTAGGGCAGAACTGTTCTCTTGGCAGTCTACTGTATGTTAAACATTCTTCTTCAGCACCACAACCCAAAAGCCTATTTTTAATTCTATCATCCTTAGTCGTTGTCCAGCTCTCTGATACATAGCAAGTAATTGTGAAGATCATGGCTTAGATAGGCACACCTTAGTATGATAGGCACACCTTAGTATGTAGACTAACATCATTACTTTTCAGGACTCTGAAGAGGTCCCTGACAGCAAATTTTTTTCAGTGCAATTCATCTTTTGATTTCCTGACTGCTGGTGCCACAGTATTGATTAATGGAACTAAGCAAATGGAAATTGTGAACAATCTTAGTATCTTCTCTATCATGATGCTGTCAATTAGTCCAGTGGTGAGAATCTTTGTTTTCTTGTTGTTGAACTTCAATCCACAATGAAAAAGACTACCACCTTAAATATGAATTTCACTTAAACATAGAAAAAACAAAAGTCTTCACAACTGGGCCACAACATGTTGTTGTTGTTGTTGTT
>NW_006399789.1:10656983-10708098 GCF_000299155.1 Elephantulus edwardii | reverse complement strand
CACCAATCCTGATGCTGCATTTCTCCTCATAAAGCCCAGCCTCCCGGATGATCTGTTCTGCATACACGTTGAAAAGGTATGGAGACAGGACACATCAACATGATAGATGAAGAAAACATTAGAATTGTCAATGATTTAATTATACTTGGATCCACAAGCAACACCTATGGTGGCAGCAGTAAATAAATCAAAAGACATCTTACATTTGACTAATCTATTATCAAAGACCCTTCAGTGTACTAAAAAACAAGGATTGTCAGTTTAAAGTTAAGGTGCAGCTGACTTAACTCATGGTATTTTCAATTGCTTAATATGTATGTGAAACTTGGGAAATGCATAAATGAGACCTCTAATGACTCATAGTGACCCTATGTACATTAGCTCTGAAAGCTGCTGTATCCTGAGCCAATCTCGTCATCTCCAACAGTCTTAATTTCGTTCCTGTAGTCACTGAGTTGATCCATCTCATTCTGGAGCTGCTGCTTCTACTTTGTCCCTCTACCCTTCCAAGCATAATGTCCCTTTCTAAGGACTGGTTCCTTCTGGCAATGTTCCGAAAATATGTGAGATGGAGCCTCACAATCCTTGCCTCCAGGGAGCAGCCTGGTGTCAGCCTCTCTAGGACAGATGTGTTTGTTCTCTTGGCAGTCCATGGTATGTATGTACTCTTCTTCAGCACCACAACACAAAGGCACTCATCCTTCTATTATCCTTAGTTATTGTCCAGCTTTCAGACACATAGCAAGTAATTGTGAAGACCATGTCACCTTAGTCAGGTGCACCTTTGTCTCTAGGCTAACTCTGTTGCTTTTCAGTATACTCTCAAAAGGTCCCTGACAGCAGCAGACTTTCCCAATGCAATTAGTCTTTTGATTTCCTGACTGCAGATGTCAAGAGTGTTGATCATGGAACAAAGTAAATTTAAATTATCAACAATCTCAATCTCTTCTCCCTCTGCTAATTGGCCCAGTGGTGAGAAACTTCATTTTCTTGATGTTAAGCTTTAATCCATATTGAAGACTACTGTCTTTGACCTTCTGCAGCAAATGCCTGTCTTCTTCAGTTTCAGCAAACATAAAAATATTAGTAAGTGTGGCGTGTGTATTCCAAAGTGTTATGTAATATAGGCAAGATGGCTTTCCTAGTCCATCAACTTTTATTTCTACCACATGACTGGGTGGGAATAGGCAAACCAGGTGAGTAAATGACTCATGACAGGATTGGTTTGTTTTGTCATCCTTCCGGGTTTAAACTGAGCAAGTTAAGTAACAGAAAAGAGGAATCTCAATACCATTCAGGAAGAAGTAGCAGAGAATGCATCATGAACCCTTTGGGACCAGAAGTTCCTGTCCTAGTCATACTGGGACCTAGAAAAGAGTCTCAGCCGATGCAGTGGAAAACCAGAGATAGCTTGTTTGGGACTGCTTTGTCTCTAGGGTCAGAGACAAAGCCATTTGCCTGAGCTTGCTAGACACTGGGTAGCAGGGGAGACACCCTAGTTGCCTGGACTAAGAGCGTTTGTACACTGAGCTATAACATCTCTAGGTTGATGGTCAAATGGCCTGCGAGTACACCTGAGAAACTCTCCTGATTCAAGGATTACATTCTGTTTTTAATCTGAATTGTAACTTATTATTTCCCCTGATAAACCTTCTAATCAATCACATTTTTTTCTATGAGTTCTCTGTAGCCATCACAACAGATTAGGGGTCCTAACAGCAGAGCAGCAAAAGTCTTGAAAGGGCCAAGCGGTTTTAGAATTGGTGAAAGTAGGTTCAGGTCGCATGTGTGGGCATGCCTCATTTCGTAAAATTGATCCGGCTTTGTGGAGGTTCAAGATGGAGACTGTTTCTGCTTGTGTGGTGGTTAGTAGAGGTCAAACTCCACTGGCCGCATGCTATTAGCACTCTTTTTTACATCTTGAGTCACTATAAGAGAATCTAGTGAAACTTAAATGTGAAATGATGAAATTCTCTTGCTGGTGTTAGTAACCAATATGTTTTTGATCAAACTATAAAGTATTAAGTGAAAAAAATGTTTGCATCTTTTTAATTCTTACTCAAGAGTTTGTTTTTTTTTTACTCAAGAGTTTTTTGAGTTTGGTCATAATGTCTGTTTAGTTTCCAACCTTGTATTTTAAAAGAAATTTTTTTTTATTCTGGCTTATTTTCAATATATTTTGTTTACCGAGTAAATTTAATGATGGGATTACTACAAATAGAGTTTTAAATAGATTTATTGTCAAGTAGATTGATTCATAATTATGTGGCATGACCAATTACAGATCTTGATATATTGAAATTTAAGTCTTATGTTTACAGACAAAATCTCATGCAATATCATATTACTTAAACATACAATGAAAAGTATGTCTAAGCTACTGAGTTTTAACCTTTTACTAGGTTATAAAAAACCAAAGTGATTATGTCAAAGGACAAGATCTGGAGACATTCTTACTTTAATGTATACAAATTATCTGTAAAGGAATTGTTCCATCCTTTAATTTTGTAAACAACTGTAAAATCAATGATCTGTTGGATATTAAAAATTATAGGAGTAATAATCACACAAGGGATGGTCAACTCCATCCTCTCCAGCTAAGAATTTCCAAAACAGTTCTCATGACCTTGAACATGGCTTTCTTAAATTTCAGTAAAGCCAAAGGACATTTTCAAAATAGAATTTCAGAGTAAGAAGAGACTCAAAGAGTTTAGTGATTTGCCCAAAGTATTACTGAAAATTATGTGGTTAAAACTACATAAATTAACTTAAACAAAACACTGACCCAGTTTCGACTAGAGTATTAACCTGACAAACCCACACGCCCTCAGAGGCTGGCTGGAAAAGGAAATGTCTTTGAGTTGTACTATGCTAAGAGAACAAATAGGTCTGTCCTGGAGAGGGTGAAACCAGGCTGCATCCTGAAGACAAGGATTTTGAAGCTCCATCTCATATACTTTGGGACTGTTGCCAGTAGGGACCAGTCCTTGGAGAAAGTCATTATGCTTGGAAGGGTGGAGGAACAGTGCAAGAGAGAAAGACACTGGATAAGATGGATTGACTCAAGATAGGGAAGCGATCAGAGCTGTTGCACATAGGGTCACTATGAGTTGCAAGCAACTTGACAGCATATAACAACAACTTAATCAACAAATCTGATACCTGTCCTATTCTTGTGCCATCCTCATCATCTCTGATGTACTTGATCCCATTGCAACAGTTACTAGTAGTAAGAAATTGCACTACCTATTTAAAGGTAGACAGTTCGAATACTCTAGCCGCTCTGCAGGAGAAAGATGAACAATCTTCTCCCATATGATATACATATGATTTACATGGTACATTTGTAAATCAGATGGGAACACATATCATCTACTTTGGAAAAGACAGGGAGCTCTGTGGTTTAGTGGTAAGAAGCTGTGCTGTAATTTTGAAGGCACATGGTTCAAATCTGCAAACCATTCTGTGGGAGGAAGATGGGCAGTCTCCTTCTGTGTGATTAACTGCCTCTGAAAAACCTCTGGAGGGTCAGCTATGGGTCAGTTCTGACTAGAAGGTATTCAACAACAACATGGAAAGAGAGCAGCCAGAGTGCTCCTTGGAAGCAAGCGTGACAAAGTTTTGTCTCTCATACTTTGAACAAGTTGCTATGAGAGGCTCTTCCTTGGAATGCGATGTCATGCTTGGAATGGTAGAGGGTCAGCAAGAGAGGAAGACCCCCAGTGAAATGCAGTGACACAATGCCTGCAGAATTGGACTCAAGTATATCAGAGATGGTGAGGATAGAACAGGATAGGACAGGATTCAGGTCTATTGTTCATAGGGCCGCTAGGAATCATGCTGAACCCAACGGCACCTAACAACAACATGATGCTGAACAGGAGCTCTTGTTGATGTGGTTGTTAAGTGTCATTGAGTCAAGCACAACTCATAGCAACTCTATGAACAAAAGACCTGAACCCTGTTCTATAACTATCATCATTTCTCTAAGTTCATAGTTTCCAGAGGCACGTTGTTTAGGAAGTGGATGCCACCTCTGTTTCCAAACCTGTCTTAATCTGAGAGCTTCACCAAACACTGCCTACCATGGGTAATCATCATGGCATTCGACACACTGACACACTAGTGACACAGCTTTCAGCATCACAGCAACCCCAAGTTGCTACTTTGGTACAGCAAATTTACAGAAAAATATGGACCGTTTCACAAATTTGAGTATCATCCTTGGGCAGGGCCCATGCTAATCTGTACTACCAACTCAAAGGCATGTGGTTTGAGTCCATCAACTGCTCTTTGGAAGAAGGATGGGCAATCTTCTCCCCTGTGAATAGCTGCCTCCGAAAACCTGCTGGGTAGTCAGCAGTGAGTCAGTTCTGCCTTGATGTCAAATAACAACATGATGCCGAACAGGTTTTTACATTTACATTAATTTATGGTTTTTATTTGAATGGAATTTTTACAAACCGTACTAGGTTTTCATCCAATTGTTCATAGATATTTTATTTTACAACATTACAATTGATAAAAAAACTCAAACTCATTGCTGTTGGCTCAGAAATGAATGATAACTGATCCTCCAGTGGGTTTTCAGAGGGTGTAAATCACAGGAGGAAATTGCCCATATTTCTTTTGCATCTCCACGTGTGGATTCAAGTCACCAGAGAAGTGTGACCTTTGGATGCGCAGCTAATTCCTCAAGGACTGCTCCATTAGTGTAATTATTTTATTAAAATGTCTAATCAAACTTATTGTATATTGCTCTTCCTATCGCCCAAATTATCTATTTATTAATCTTTACTTCTATTTCCCTTCTTTCTCATCCCTGTTAATGCTCCAAGATTGGTTTTATCTGTGTGTCTTTCTTTAGCATATTATACTTATTATAATGATATGATTATTATATTGATCTTATATCTCCATTGTCCTCTTGTAGCTGATTTATGTAACTCAGGATAATTTTATTTTGATCCATCTTTGTTGTGTAAAATGTCACTAATTCTTGATCACTTTTTAGTGATATGTAATAATCCACAGTGTGAATGTGTCAATTTCTTTAGTTGATTTGTCTATTGATAGACTCCCTTTGCTATAATAAGCATAGGTGTGTATCTGTCAGTTTGTGTCATAACTCTTAATTCTTGGAGACATATATACACAGTAAGTAGTGTGATTGTTAGACCAAATGGTATTTCTATTCCCAAATTTCTAAGGAATGAACGGATTGTAGCAGAACCTCTAGCCTAAAATGGACTAGGAAGGAAAGCCAGGCAGTCTACTTCTGACAGTCCCCTAATGAAAACTTTGTGGAGGACAAAAGATAGCATTTCCTTGTGCGTGGGCTAGTACAGATCAGGAGTCAACTTGGCTAAAGCCAGTAACAACAAAGTGTTATGTAACAGGACTCCTTTTGAAAATTCAGAGTACCTGGCTGCTCCTTGGAGGCAAGGATTCTGAGGCTTTGTCTGACATACTTTGGACATGTTGCAAGGAGGACTGGTCCTTGGAGAGGGAGATCATGCTTGGAAGGGTGGAGGAACAGCGCAGGAGGGGAAGACCTTTTATGAGGTGGATTTATTCAGTGACTAGGGTAATGGGGTGGGTGTGTCTGAGACAGTGAGATTGGCACAAGGATAGAGCAGGGTTTAGGGCTGTTACACATAGGGTCGCTATCAGTCACAAGCAACTCGGTGGCACAAAGCAACAACAACGAACCCAAAGCAAAGAATTCACCAACTCACAGCTGACCCTCCTGCAGATTTTCAAAGGCAGTAAATTGCACAGGAGGAGATCACCCATCTTTCTCCCTTGGAGAAGCTAGTGGATTCAAACAGCCTGCCTTTGGGTTGGCAGCAGAACAACTTACCCACGAGGCTACCTACATATTACAGTAAAAACAAGTAAGACTGTATCTACCCTGCTCATTGAATACCCTGCCCTGTGAGGGGATTGGACATTTGAAAGAAGCTCTCATTTTAAAGGGGTTGAGAGAGGCAGATGTCAGGCATAACCAGAAGCAGAAGCCAGAGTGGTTTAAAAAAAAAAAAAGGACACCACCAGCTGATATTTATTGCATGCTTTGTCTTGAAATGCTTTATCTTGTTTGGCTAAGTCTTCACAGTGGCCTCAAAAAGTGCCTCCCCTGTTACTCCTTTATACATTTCTCTCACTTGGTAGGCTCACAAGTGGCTTTCTCAGGGCTGATTAATGACATGGCTTTTGATGTTTATTTCATCCTCTGAGAGTGACTGGGCTGGGAGCCTTGGATTCAGACAAGGTGCCCTCCAAAACTGCTGAGTGGAGAAACCCTCCCACTACCCCTCAGGGATTTCCAGCTACAACTGGCCTATTGTGTTCCCTCAGGGGATGAATTGCTTTGCTGGAGGGAGTAGCTGACTGTGAGCAGCCCTGGGAGTCCCTCAGAGACCAGTCACAATGGCAGGCAGAGAGCTTGAGCAGCTGTGTGTGTGAGTAAATGAATACCCGGATATAAGCCTCAGTCTGGCTGTTGGGCCACCTGGCCCACAGGGGTTTATTCAGGGGTATGTCACTGTGTGTGCAGAGAGCGCTGGAAACAAACACAGGCTGGTGCAATGCATTCTCCTCATGCTGAACAAGTCAAGAATCTCCTCATGGGGGTTTATAGAAGGTCTTTCTCCAAATGGCCCCAGACTTTAGAAGTAACTCTGATTAGGTAACAGTTTGAAAAAGTACTGCTCTTCCTTCTTCTACTCTTCTTCCTCCAGATAATCCTTCTGACCAGAGTGTCCACAAATGAACCAGAATCTTTGCTAAATCCAGTCTGCTCTGGTTTTATTAATTTCTTTATTTGGAAAAAAAATAATCCCTCAGACTAGAAAATTGCCAAATGTAATTAAAGAGGTTGGCCAGCTTCTAGGGATTTTCCACTGGTGGTGGTGTTTTGTTTTTTTTTTTAATTTCTCCTATTACATAATAGTAAACAGATATTACTTAATGTAAAATGGCTTAGCTGATAATGATATCAATGGATGCAGAATTCATGCCATTCACCTCACCCTTCTCTTTGTTTTCCCAGGGGTGAAAGTTTGTATCTTCCTTATAATTCAAGTTAATTTGAAGTGAAGTTAATTTAAAGTGAAAGACAATGTCTGTAATTGCCAAAGGTGTCTCTTTATTATTATTGTTTTAAAAGCCTTTGTTTATATAACTTCACCAGTTTAAAAAAAAAAATGAAACAAATATTTGCTATTGAGTCAACTCCCACTCAGAAAACCCAGTGTGTCAGAGGCAAAATGTTTGGCTTTGGATTTTATGGAATTTTTAGATGTTTGGGTTTTTTTGGTTGGTTTGGGAGGGTTATTTGGGGGGGGGGCTTTTTTGTGGTTTGAGGGAGAGCAGTTCAAGTGAATTTTCTATTCAGCAATTCACATACATTTTGTTTTCCGATTTTAGCTGGCATCTCCTCAGTGCACAGCACTTGCTTCCCTGCCCTTCTGTCCTGCTCCTTCCTGCCTTCCACACGCATTTTGTTTTTGCGTAAGAGCTGCCTTTTATGGTCATGTGTGGCTGATTGCTCTGAGAGGGGCATTCCTCGTGTGTGTTGTTCCTTCATAGGACTCTCTATTGTTTGAAGGAAAGGACTTGTCATGGGTCCAGGTTTTGATGACTGATCTTTAAGTAGATCACTAGATGTTTCTTCAGAGATACCTTGGGGTGGACTTGAAACCTCTAATCTGGTAGCAGCTAAGTATGTCAAGAATTTCTACCATTCGGGGACTCCCTGACATCAACAACTTTGAATTCAGAGGTCTAGTGACATTGTTTGGGTAAGTCAATAGACACTCAGTTCATTGCGCCCACCCTTCAGCAGGAGGCTGTAAATTGCATGTGGGGAGATTGTCTATCTTTCTCTTGTAAAGAAATCTTGGATCTTGACTCTTGTGCCTTTGGATTCACAGTGCGACACCTTACTCACTAGGCTACCAGAGCTCCCTTGTAAATCTACTCCTTTTTCAGAAGGCACTTGCCAGCAGTTAGCAATTTAGAAGAAAGTTCCTGGTACCAAATGCCTCCTATTTGTTCCTTCGTCATATATCTCCTAAAATATAATAGTGCTGTCATAAACAAAAAAAACCCCCATTGCCATGAAGCTGTTTTCTCACTTCCAGTGACATTTGACTGAGTTTTCAAGGCTATAAATCTTTACAGGAGACATCCAATCTTTCTTACTACGGAGTAGGTAGCTGGTGGATTTGAACTGCTGACCTTTCAGATAGCAGCCCAATATGTTACACACTATACAACCAATGCTCCTTGCTGTCATGAAAGGGCAGTTATTAGTTAGATTTTTTTTTTTCCACCGCGGCTTTGTGTAGTCATCATACAGCTTTCTTTACTCCAAACAACTGTAATACTTAGTACTTATATGAAGCCTTGAGCTTTTTATGCTAACTGGTTTTGTTATTTTGGCTGGGCCATCTTTCTAACTGAAAGAGCAGAGAAAGCATCTTGGGCTTTATTATTATTCTTTTATATTAAAACAAAACTCTCTATGAGTTTACAAGCAGTAAGCAAGAAGAAGTTGTTTCATTATGTTTCACAATAACTGTATTTATTAATTTATGGACCTCTGCATGCTTTGCTCATATCCTCAGTCAAGGCAATACATTTGAGCCATTTACCAATCTCCCTTACAAAGCAATCCTTATGCCAGAGAAAACACTCATCTGAGGTGATATGGTTTTCAGAAATCCCTGTCTGTCGTTCCAATGTTATTGCTTTTGGGATTCCCCAGACCTTCCCTCCTAGCCACTGACAATGTCCTTCCATCTGTTCTTGACCATTAAGGTCTGACCTTCTTTTTCTCAAATCGAGCCTGGGGTGGAAGAAAGATTAAATGAAAAATGGAAAAAAGAAAAGGGATCACATCTTTCGACTCTTATGGTATTGCTTACAATAGGTGTCACTCTCACTCCATCTCCTTATATACATTGCCAGATCTTTTACCTCTACTGTATTATGAAGGATACTGTATCTGCTGTCAAGGACCTCTCTAGAGTACTGAAAAGCAACAATGTCAGTCTAGAGACAAAATTATGCCTAATGCAGACCGCGGTCTTTGCAATTCCTTGCTTTTACAATGTATCAGAGAGCTGGACAATGACTAAGGATGACAGAAGAATCAGTGCCTTTGAATTGTCGTGCTGGAAGAGAGTCTTGACTATACCATGGACAGCCAAGAAAACAAATAGTTTTGTCTTGGAGAGGGTGAAGCCAAGTCTCTCCTAGGAAGCTAAGATTTTGAAACTCTGTCTCACATATTTGAAGAAAGACATCATGCTAAGAAAGGTGGAGGAACAATGCAGGAGAAGACCCAGGTTGAGATGGATTGATAACAGTAACCGGGACAATGTGGGTGGATGTGTTTGAATTAGTAAGACTGGCTCAGGATTGGGCAGGCTTCAGTGCTGCTGTATATAGGTTAGCTATGGGTCGCAGGCAACTCTACAGCACATAACAACTGTATTCCAAAATGGGCACTCTGGTAGCCTACTTCGTAGGGAGTTGTATTGCCAACCTCAAGGCAGGTAGTTTGAATCCCCCAGCTGCTCCTAAGGCAAAAGATGGACAATCATCTTCCATGTGATAGACAGCCACTGAAAACCCACTGGAGGGCCAGCTATGCATTATCCAGACTTTACAGTGGTGAGCGGGTGACCATGTATAAAACATCAAACACAGTACAAGTTCTGTACTTCTGGTTCAGGGAATGCAAAACATCTTTCCTCTATGTAGGCTTCCAGCCTCCTCAGTCAAGTTTTAAATAGAAAAAGTCCAGGAATTCACAAACATAGTTCTTTCTTTTAAAATAGTGTTAAAGTTTTTCCTTTAAATTTTAGGACTAGTCTCTGTTTGAATTAGCCTTTTTTAGAAAATGCCACTTCTTCAAATAGATACTGTACTTGGAAAGGTAGAGGATTATCAAAAGAGAGGAAGGCACTCAATGAGGTAGATTAACACAGTATCTGTGTAAAAAGAGCAAGGACCACTTGGGGACAGCAATATCTGACCCTTACCATCACAAAAGGGGAACTGTTCCAGTCAACAACATCAGTAACAAAACAATTCCCGTGAAGTCAGAGATACCCTCCCCTCTCATGCTCCTATACCTCTTTCTACTCATCTCAACACCAACCTTACTGCTTGGCTGAGTCCGAAATCTGAGGTGATAGCTCACAAACCACACAGACCCATATTGAAGAAATAAAAATGTTACAATCCAGATTAATAGCAGAATACAGTCAAGAGAGCTCCCAAAATGTGCACTCAGACACCTCAGCCTTCAGACTCCATGGCTTTTCGGCCAGTGATTTCAAGTTCTCACACCTTCCAATATTGGTTTCCTCCTACTCTCACTCCTCCCCCACCCCTCCCCCCACCTCCTCCCTCCACATAAGGTGTCATCTCACATCAGGTCAGGTCTTCATTTGAGCCCTAAGTATTGCTGCCTAGGTATAGCTGGAGCAGGAAGGGAGTCATATATTGTCTTATTTTATTTTCTTTTCTTCAATGGAGTCAGAACTTTCTCTGCTCTAGAGCTGTTTAATCTACTGGCAAGACTAGCCAATCCCCTTATAGATTATTATTGATACTGGCCAATCTCCTTGTGGAATGGTAGATAACCAATTCCTTTGTGAATAGGCTAATGCAACCCATTTGCCTATTGCTGCTTATCTACATAGCAAAACCAAATAATGGCTAGTAAAAGTCATATTGAAAGATAAACTCCAAAGTCTATAATAATAAGCTAGTTGTTATTGTTGTTAGGTGCCACTGAGTTGAGTACAACTTAGAGGGATCCTATGAACAAAAGATCCAAACCCTGTTCTATCCTGTGCCATTTTAACATTTCCTGACACACAAAAGCCCACTGCAACAGTCATCATGACAGTTTACCTGGTTGAGGGTCTTCTTGTCCTTCGCAGAATAGCGCCTCCTAGCAACATGCCCAAAGTCTGTAAGGTGAAGCCTCGTCATTCTTGCCTTCAAAGAGCACTCCAACTTCACCCTCTCCAAGACATATCTGTTCTCTTGACCATCCCTGTGATGTTCAGTGCTCTTCTCCAACACCACAGCTCAAAGGTGTCAATTATTTTTCTGTCATCCTTATTCATTGTACAGTTTTCAGATATGTAGTAAATAATTGGAAATACTATGGCCTGAACCAGACATGCCTTAGTCTCGAAATTGATATCATTGCTCCTCAATAATTTGGAGACATCCCTAACTGCAGATTTTCCCAGTGCAATGTTTCCTGACTGCTGGTACCAATGATGCTAATTGTGGATCTAAGCAAGATGAAGCTGCTGACAGTTTTAATCTTCTCTTCATCCATCATGATGCTGTCTATCAGCCCAGTGGTGAGAATCTTTGTTTTCCTGACATTGAGATGCAATTCATACAGAGAAGGCTGCATTCCTTGATCTTCTGCAACAAGTGCTTGAAAGCCTCTTTACTTTTAGCAAGCAAGGCTGTGTCATCTGCATAACACAGGTTATTGATGAGTCTCCCTCCAATCTTGATGCCACATTCCTCCTCATGGAGTCCAGCTTCTTGGATAATTTTCTCAGCATACAGATTGAATAGTTATGAAAAAAATAATACAACCCTGACATACTCCCTTCCCAATGCCAAACAGCACTCCCCTGCCCCATTGACACAACAGCCTCTTGGTCCAGGTTTAGGTTCGGCAAGAGCACAATCAAGTGAGGAGCTAGAGAATGTTCGATACCTTGAGGATGGTGCAAGGTAGGGCAAGGTTTTGCTCTGTTAATAAAATCACTATGAGTCAACTTCCCTACATCTAACAAGAAGTTAGAATATTGTCTAAAATGGAGGGGGAGAAAATATGAGTGAATTCCAAGAGGTGATCTGAGTATTTGTTTTTGAAACTGAACAGCAATGGTCGTGGAAATAGAAATGCTGGGCTGATTGTGGGAAAGGGCTTGCTCAGCCAGTTACTATACAGCTAATCCACCAGAGCTCTGGTAACGTCTCTGGTTCCTCCAAAATATCCCCTTTCCTTCTAATTTTTATTTCTCCCTCTCATTTGGCTACTTTTCCTCACATATTAAATATGTGATACTTTCAAAATCTCTAAAAAGCAAGTGAACAAATTAAAACAATAACTGTCCCTTTCCACACATTAACTCTTCCTTGATTCAGTACTCTCAATTCAGCTGCCACCTCAGCCCTTTTCCTACCCAACTTCATAAAAACATTCTCTCCTTTTTCTAATCTCACATTTACTCTTCAAATCCATTATAATGCACTCATTAAAAAAATTTCAAAAGAAAGATCACCTACTCTTTTCAGGGGTTAAAGAGAAGAATAAAACAGAACTAGGCTCAGTCCATTGAAACAGTTTTTGATCAAAGTGCCAATAAACATCATTGCCAATTTCAAAGGCACTTCTTCGCATTTACCTCACTTGCACAATCTGTAGCATTTAAAGGTCTCAACAAAGTTCCAACTACTACCTACCTGGCATTATGCTGGGTGGAAGAAAATGGAATCATAATATTGATCTTTGAGTAAGCATGCTTAAAGTGCATAGGGGACAAATACACGAACCCAAGATTTTATAATAGTTGAGAATACCACAGGATAGGGCTAAATTTCAATCTGTTGTTCATAGAGTCACTCTGAGTTATAACTGGCTTCATTGTTGTGAACAGAAACAATAATAATACACAGTAGGTTTATAAATGTAAAAGAATTCTTAAAATTGTTCTTTAGAATATTGCCTGACTGTAAATCTTTGTACTATTGCTTGAGCCTCTCTAAAGCTCCATTTCTGTATCTGCCAGATAAAGATAATAACAGCACCTGCATCACTGAGGTTTTGTCAAGATTACATGAAATGATGCAAGTAGGGTGAATACTGGAAGCTGGAGAGAAAATGGAACAGGGCTAGGCTTCCCAATACCGAAGTAAGATCTGCACGGGATGTGTTCAGTGAAAAAAAAAAAAAAGGCAAACCTGAAGCTGGATAAAGTTGAATCATAGCCTTTAAATTCTCTGACGTTTCGCAGCAGCAACAGCAGCAGCAGCAGCAGCAGCAATGACTTTTAAACATGCAACAGATCCCTTTGAGCTGACACATTCTTAAGAAATATGGAGACCTATGGCTGAAATGAGTTCTGGCACAGTCTGTAGTATTACACGGTGTAGCTGGTGTCTCTGGTGATTGCTGTCCACCTGCAGTTCCATGAGACAAAGATGGGCCATCTCCTCGTGTTAACATTTTCAGCCTCAGAAACCCAGTGTGGAGGTCACTGTGATTTGGAATGAACTGAATGTCTGTGAGTTTGAGTTTTGAGTTTGTATGGTTAAATACTCAGATGTTAATTGAAAGGTGAACAATCCAAACCCACCCAGCATCTCTTTGGCAATCTGCTTCCATAAAGATTAGAGGCAATGAAACTCTATGGGATACTTCAACTCTGTCATATAGTGCCACTAAGAATCTTAATTGGCTTGATAGCACCAACAAAAACACTTACTCTTTTTACATGAAATGAAGTAGCATTTTCTAACCTTGTCTATTATTTTAAAATGTTAGTTACAATCTGCTGAATTGATTTAATGATCCACTAAAAGGTGCTGCATAAATTGGAAAACAAAATCCAACAAACAAAAAGGCAGTTGATGTCAAAGCAGTTCTGACTCACTGAAGTCCCAAATGTACGCATACTCTAATATGAAAAAGACAAGGAAAGCAAAATGTAGATGTGTTTTTATTTGTCTTTGCTATTAAGGGTGACTGTAACAGAAATACCATAATTGAGTAACTTTAACCATCAGAAATACAGTTTCTTACCATTTGTTGTTGTTAGGTGTCATCAGTCAATTATGACTCATACCAACACTAGGAAAAGATCAAAAGCTTGCCCTATCCTTTCTCGATCTCCTAATCCTTGCCATGCCCAAGCCCATCCTCATCACTGTTGTGAGTCACTGTGTTTATCCATCCTATTGGGGGTTTTTCTCTCTAGCATGGACCTTCTACTTTTCCTAATATGACGCCTTTTTCTGAGGACTGGTCCCTTCCTATAACATGACCAAGATACGTGAGATGCCATTTCATGGTCTTTGCCTCCAAGGAGCATCCACCCTGGTTGAACTTCTTTCAAGAGAGGTTTGTTTGCTTTTTTGGTAGTCCACAGGATATGAAATACTTTTTTGGAAACCTTACAATACAAGGGCATCAATTTATCTTTGGTCTTCCTCATTTATTGTCCAACTTCTCCATGTGTATGAAGTAATTGAAGGCACCATGGCTTGGATCAGGTATACCTTAGTTTCTAAATTAATATCTTTGCTCTTTAGCATTTTAAAGAGGTCCTTGACAGTAGATTTTCCCAATTCAACACATCTTTTTATTTCTTTTTATCTCACCGTTTAGGAGATCACACACTGTTTAGAAGTTCCAAACTGTGACTTCACAGTTGATAAGGGTAGAAATCTGAATTCAGAGTCCTAGCTCTAGGAGAACACTTTCTCCCATTGCCTCTGGAGAAAGGTCCTGTCTCTTTGAACTCCCACTCCATGAGCTTCCTGTGGCTTGCCTTCTCTCTGCCCCCATTTTTTGGGGGGAGGGGGTCTCCTCTTCCCAACTCTTTGTTGTTGTTGTTATGTACTGTCAAGTTGGATCTGACTAGCACAAAAGGAGATTGTCCATCCTTCTCCAGCAGAGCATCTGGCCGATTGGAATCATATACCTTCAGGATTGCAGCGCAGCTTCTTTCCATCAGGCCACCAGAACTTCCTTCTGTCCCCATTTTTGCTACTCTTGTTCTCTTGCTTAATCTTTCTTGACATGTTGAAAGAGATGGACTCAAGATACACCCTACACTAATCCTGTCTCATTAATTTTGTCTCATTAGCATAACAAAGACAATTCCATTCCCAAATGGGATTATAACCACAGGCATAGGTTGAGATTTAAACTCATATTTTGTGGGAAGATAATTCAATCCATACCACCATTTCAATTAAAAGAAACACCCAAATGCCATTTGGTGTCAGGTAAAGGGAGTGCTCCTCTGATGGACAAGGTGGGTTAGAGGGAAAAGCTTACATACAGTCCCAGGCTCGGGAGATTAGTCTTGAGTAATGTAAACCTAATGGTTTGGCTGAAAGAGCTGGGTGTATTGTTGTTGTGTGGCATCGAGCCAGACTGGCCTCATAGCTGACACTCAAGAAGGTTTTCAGAGGTAGTAAATCACACGGGAGGGAAGAGATTGCCCGTTCTTCTCTGGCAGAGCAGCTGATGGATTTGAACTGCATGCCTTTGGGATTGCAGTGCAGCTGAGATGTTGCCATCAATTTTGTGTCTTTCAAATCTAAATTCCATGATCATGGACACATAGACACAAAGTAGAATATACAGAAGGCCCATCTATTTCTTTACAGGTCTCCAAATCTGGGTAGCCGCAGGATAACTTAAAAAAAATAAAATATCAGGCCATAAAATAAAAACTAATAATTTTATCTGTAGTTTTATTTTTTTAAATTATTTTCAAGTTGTATGTCTCCTGAGTAAAGGTCAGGGAAGGTTAAATGAACAGAAAAAGAAAAGAACTTTGAGACTGAAGGGTAGAAAAGGGTGTGTAAGACTTTATTGGGTAGACACAGAATGGGACAATGGAGGAAGTGTTGCCGTATAAAACACTCAACTGTATACCCAACCGGCTCCAGACTGTTGCCCCACAAAGACTTTCTTCTTTCTTCCATTTCCTCACGTTCTCCTCCAAAAATAAAAAAAAAAAAAACAGCAAAAACAAACATTCACCACACACGTACACACGCGCGCACACACACGCGCACCCCGAGGTTGCATTAACTATCTATAATACTCAAATATAAACATTGGTTGACTCTCAGCAGACCCTCCAGTGGCTTGTTAAGAGGCTGTAAACAGCATGGGAAGAGATTTCCCATCTTTCTCTTTCAGAGCAGCTGGTGGATTTTAACTGTGAGCTTTTGAATGGGCAATGAAACTCCTTACACACTAGGTCACCAGAGCTCCATAATTTCATATAGCTGCTAAACGATATCAGGCATTTTACAAATTAAATGGCTTTTTATGAGAAAGGATAGGATTAGATATGGGACGCAAGGGGATATAAGGCAGCAATGTTAAGATTGTTTTTATATCATACTGAGTTTAAGCAGTCAGTTTACAAATGGTGCAGATTTCCTCTCAGTTTATTGAACTCCAGCCAAAATAAAATCTAAAACGCTAAAATTCTTTCCTACAAAAAAGAATAATGAACTGATAATTACTGGATTACATACAGTTCTGGCTTTGCAAATAACTTGAACAAGTCACTTAATTCATTTGAACCTCAATAACCTCCTTTATCTGTAAAACACAGGGAATCTCTGCAGTGGAATCACAGATTCAGAACCCTTTATTAATGCAAACTTGACTCACATCATCTACCTAAACTGAGTGCTACACTCAGTCAGGTTTGCTGAATGACCGGGAGATCAAATAACATTTCCGTTACACAGGACATTTTGTTCCTACTTGACATTCTGATCACATTTTTCCATAACTTTTGGATTTCCTCCATTAGGTAAACAGAAAAAAAAAATCCACAAAGCTTTTAAAATAATCTTAAAGTCTTAAGGGCAGTTGTTAGAAAATCCATTTAAATTGCAATTATAAAGACTGAATAAAAGTCTCATTATTCAAACTGTGTACATTACTTAATTAAATTGAAAACAGTGAAAGAAAGGGAAGGTGATTAACAACCAAACTGGGAGCTTACTGCTCCCTGATGTTTCTGCTCATTTGTTGAGTCTTAGAAAAGAAATTGCAGAGCATAGTCAGTTTAATTTTATTCAGAGGCAGCTTTTCTCCAAATTATGCCTGTGCTGTATTGCTAATGATTTCTATTTCTGTATTCTGGGTTTTTGTCCCCACCTTCTCCCTCCCTCACTTCATGTTTTAGAAATGTAGAAAATGGTAAGGTTCTGCTGTTCACTGGAAACAAGAGTAAAAAAAAAAATAGTATTTGCTAAGTACCCACTACTTACAAGAATTATATGCAATCCTGAAAATAAAATCAAATGACAGGAGAATGGATGAGAAAGAAATTGCAGATATTTGAACATCTAATGGAGACTCCTCTTAGTGGAAAACTTCCTATGTGGTCTCAGGACAGTTGAGACCAAGAGAAATATGGCTGTTAATATGAGTTTCTGTGAGTGGAGCAAGGAAAAACTTTAAGAGCAGACATATCTTTGTAATTTGTAACAATAATCATAAAGGTAAAAGGTCAGAATGAAAGGAAGACCTTGGCAGTGCTCTCCCTGGTCATCTCACATCCCCAGAAATGGTGCCTTATGCCAATAGGTACCACACTGGGCAATAAAAACTGACTTGATAACATGGGGTAGAGTGGGGAATGGAAATGGGCCAAGCAACCCATACAGACCCATTTAGTGCATTGCATTTATATGGTCTTCATTAAATCCCCAAAGGAAAGAGCAAACTTCAGTTTCTATATAAGATTTTGCATAAAGAAGGTAGTTTATAGAAACGTCTGATCATCATGTTTGGGCCAATCTCTAACTACAAATACAACATTCAAATGCAATGAATCTGATATTGAGTGTCTGTGGAAATCTGGGATGAGCAGATGTTCAGCAAGCAGGATACTGTGATCTCATAAGCAAAAATACAAGCATTCTCTCAGCTGTGTTTGGGAAGTCTAGTGTATGACTTCACTATTTCAATCCTCCCGGCACATTCAGCCCCCTTTTATAGAAAAAGGTCCCTTCCCATCTCACCCCCATTTTCTCTACTAAGGAACTACTCATTTCCAATACAGGCAGTCCCTAGATTACTAATAATTTCTAATCTTAATCTAGGTTTAAATTGAATTTATAAGTCATAAATCAGAATAGTGAGATAATGGTTTGCTCCAGCATCATCTAGTCTAGTATTTGTCTTGTTGTTACTGTTAAGTACTGTAGACTCACTAAAACTCCTAGCAATCATTTGAACAGCAAATTTGAACCTTGCCCTAGATGTGCATCATTTTCATCATCTCGGATATGACCCAGCCCGTTGTGACAGTTCTGTGTCAATCCCTCTTGTTGAGGGTTTTCCTCTTTCTCTGAACCTCCACTTTCCGAGCATGACACCTTTTCCCAAGGATTGCTCCCTTCTGATAACATCCCCAAAATGCATGAGATGAAGTTTCACCATTCTTGCCTTTAAGCAGCACTCTATTATACTCTAAAGTGCACCTGATCCAGGACATGGCTTTTGCAATTGCTTGCTATGTATCAGAGAGCTGGACAATGATTAAGGATGACAGGAGGAGAATCGAAGCCTTTGATTTGAACATAAAATAGACAGCCAAGAAAACAAATAGGTCTGTCCTGGAGAGGGTGAAATCCAGTTTCTCCTTGGAGGCTAGGATTTTGAAGCCCCTGCTTGGAAGGGTGGAAGGACAGTACATGAGAGGATGAGTCTGGGTGAGATGGATTGATACAGTAACTGCGGTAATGGAGGTGGGTGTGTTTGAGTCAGTGAGACTGGCTCAAGACAGGGAAGAGTGGAGAGCTATTATACATTGAGTCACTATGAATTGCAGGCAACTCGATGGTACATAACAATAATGAGGAGCACTTAGGTTGCTCTTCCTCCAAGAAAGCTTCTATCTTAGTATAAGATGTACTTGTTCATACAGGAAGAACTAAAGAACATTTCCACAAAGACTAATGGATATACATTAATAATAGTAATGTTTTGACCTGAAATAAAAAGTTGTGTCTGTTTGTTATCTTTGAAACTTTTTTAGTCTTTACAGGGCTGGTTTCACAGCATGGTTTATATAAGTCAGATATCTGTAACCAGAGTACTGCCTGTATAATTTGGAATTTTCCAAGGACAGTACTTTGCACTCTAGCCCACAGGATTGATTCAGGAAAAGGCTGTACTAAAAAGCCAGTGCCTCTGGCCATGGTGAGTGATCTAAAGATTGATATGTGAACTGAATAAAATCAATGTGACTCCCTGGGATTCCGTCTGCGTCCCTATTGTGGCTGGGAGGTAATAGAGTCTTCCCTTGCTTTTTGGATTATAAATTATAAGAATATGTTTTCAGAATTTAACCAGCAGCCACAACTCTTGTAATGTGGGGAAAACCTTGAGATAGCATTCCACCCTGGCGGTGCAGTGCTTGTGAAACAAAAGGTCAGTAGTTCAAATCCCCTAGTTGCTTTATGTGAGGAGACTGCCCATTTACAGTAAGTAGTGGATTGGAATCACTGGTCTTTTGGTTAGCAGTCTTGTAAACCCATGGAGGGTTGCTACACATTGGAATCAATTAAACAGCAGGAGAATTTAGTGAGAAGAAGAAACACACTCCATCTAGAATCCAGAAAGAGTGCACATTTTAAAAATATAGATAACAGTATAACTAGATGTAAGGAATCAAATGATACAGGAAAGGAATAGTTGCTTTTAGATATTTATAATAGTGGAACCTATTTCACAAGATACATAACGAAGCCCAGAGCATGCCTACTGGTGGTCTAAACAGGCAGGATCCATTAGGTCTTCTGCTGGTGTCAAGGCTTGACTTTTGGTTGCTGAACCATGGAGAGGTTCTTAGAGACACTTTTGGTGGGCAGTGAGTAGGGAGCTGAAATTCAGAATATGGACACTGCTTATTTACCAATCATTATAAAACATTTTATAGACTCAAACATTAATAATTATCATGAAGACAGTGTAGGGATGGGCACCATTTTGTTCTGATATATGTAAAATTGCCTTAAATAGTTGATGATAACTAATAATGGGAGATCTCCAGTGACCTAGTAGGTAGGGAGTTTAACTGCCAAACCAAAGGCAGGCAGTTCGAATCCACCAGCTGCTCCACAGGAAAGATGAACAATTTTGTCTTGTGTGACTTAGTCTCTGAAAACTCACTGGAGGGTCAGCTATGAGTCAGTTCCAACTGGCAATGAGTTTGAATTAATATGGGAATATTTTCAAACTAAAACAACCAATGCATACTAACTATTACTCTTGATTTGGGGAAAGCAATATTGGTATGGGGCTGTTTGTTCTTTATATTAAATGACAGAGGAGATCGGGTGATGTACCCTACATGTGACGACAAACTCAAATGGCCCAAACCCAAGTTATCTCACAGCTGTGGTTCTTATTATAATTTTTTTCTATCCTAAAGTGATCATGGCCAAGATTTCACTTCTTTCCCACAAAGTGTCCCTGAACATCCTAAAAAAAAATGTCACAAGATCCTAAAGGTGGTAAAAATTAAAATAAATAAAATAGCTTGTCCATCTCCAGGGTGAAATTAAATAACTATTTAAATCTCATAGTGATATACAATGCAAATGGTCTGAGCAGTAAGAAAATTTAATCCTAACTGTTGAGGAAATAAGAAAGAATTTTCCAAAGCATGGAATAAAATGTCTTTATAAAGATGTGTGTGTGTACACTGAGGTTCATTAATCTAAAACAAACGAACAAAATACATAGAATATTGAAAACAGAGTTTTTTAACTCCAGGTCTCTCTAGAATGAGATAGATACTAAATAAATGCTGTAGCTTTAATGAAGGACTATGTTCCGCCAACAACTAACTCAGCCGTACATTTTCTCTCCTAGTCCCATAGGGAACATTCTTTAGGAACCCAAGAGTCACAGGTCAAGTGATGATTAAACAGATCAAAGCAGCCTTCTTATTAATTTCCTGTTCTTCCTCTTCCTCCTCCAATCCACTCCACACATTGCAGCCAGATCTATCTCCCCAAAGCATGCTTTGATCATATTATTTCCTTCTTCATACCTTGTCATTGTCTCTTGAACTAGGTCCAGATCTTTTTATAATCTTATTTCTGTCCATCTTATAGAACTCTGTTCTAGTGCTAGCCCTGTTCATCCTCTTTGTCATCACAGGTTGCCTATCTCTACATTCTAACAGTTCAGTGTATTCAACAACTAACATCCTTGGTGCCAGCAGTCGGGAAAACAGGTGATCGTGGCTCCAGCTGGACCTTAGGAGGGCTTCTCGCATCTTCAGGAGGGACACACGCATGGAAAGTTTGGGGATCTTATGGCTTTTTTTTTTCATCCAAGCTGATGTCAGCAGAGAGGACTTGCCAGATGAATTGGGGGTCTCTAACTCAGTCTCTACCAGCATGTGGGTGTGCTGGAATTGTGAAATACTGTAGGGCCCTCAGGCCTGTTTTTAACTGTTTTGGTTAAACATTCTTCTAGGTTGTATAGCCCTGGTTTGTCCACCTGCTGTTCAGAGGTAACTCGCTGCTGTGAAGCTGAACAATGTGACATTGATGTGTCAAATGCAAGGTTCCCCATGGTGTATAGTGTTTGGTGGAGCTCCCTGATTAAAACAAGCTTGGAAGCAGGAGTGGCATCCACTTCCAAAATAGTTTACTTCCAGAAACCCTATGAACCAGGAGAAAAGATGAAAGTTATACAAGTGTTCAGGTCGTTCATTACCTACAACTCAACAGCACTGAACAACAAAAACAACATTGCATTGGGCATATCTGCTGTCAGGGACCTATCCAAAGTATGAAAGAGCTGTGATGTCAATTTGAAGACTAAGGTGCACCTGGATAAGACCATGGTCTTGTCAATTACATGCTATACATCAGAGAGCTGGACAACAAATAAGGATGACAGAAGAACTGATGCGTTTGAACTGTGGTGTTGGAGAAGAGTACTGAATATCATATGGACTGCCAAAAGAACAAACAGATATGTCTTGGAAAAAGTGCAGCCGAGTGCTTCTTAGAAGCAAAGATGGCAAAGCTTCATCTTTCGTATCTTGGACTTGTAGCTAGGTGAAACTATTCCTTGGTAAAGGACATCATGCTTGGAAAGAAGGAAGGTCGGCAAAGGAGAAGCAAACTCCTAACAACAGCAATGGGCTCTAGTGTGTCACAGATGATGAGGATAGCACAGAATAAAGCAGGGCTTAGGTCGACTGTTCATAAGGTCGCTATGAGTGGTACTCAACTGCATGGCACTAACAGTAACAGCATACCGATCTCAAGGTCGGGTATTCAAACTGACCCATGACATGCTCTGCAGGAAAACAAGTAAGACAGTGTGCTTCTGTATGATTTAAGTCTCAGAACTCCTACAAAGATTCACTCTGTCCTACAGGGTACTGTGAATGAGAATCAGCTGTATGGATCATAGGATTGGTTTTGATTTCCAGGATATATCTGTCCAAACAGGTTACTTGGTCTTTCCCTCCTGCATCCCACACTTTTTGACTTTTGAGCCTCTGGCTGCTGTGGCTCTTGTCAGTTGCAATATGAAACTTTAATTCCATTTTTCTAGACAATAATCTTATCCAAATTTGAAAATGTGGCTCTATGTATCTCCATTATGACTGCTTATTGACTAGAACTGTACCAACTCTCTGTTTCCTTCAACTCCAAGTCGAGGTATTTCTTCTCATTTGAGTCTGTCATGCCATATCACTCTCTCACTCGCTTACTGTCATTGAGTTGGGACTCATAGCTTTTACTTTTTCTCCAAAAAGTGAACTGGGGCAGGCAGAAGGGAGAGAGAGGTGGTAAAATGCATAACAATGAATGAATGGAAATCTGACTTCTCTGTAAACGCTCATCAAAATCACAATTAAAATAAAATTTAAAAAAAGAAAGTGAAAAGACCATGACATAAATCCATTATATCTTAGTCTTTAAGCTGACATCATTGCTTCCTAATACTTTGGGGAGGTCCCTGACAGCAGACTTTCCCAGTGCAATATGTCTTCTGATTTCTTGACTGCTATTATTAATGGTGTTGATTGCCGAAGCAAGATGAAATCACTGATAATATGTCATGCTAGAGAAGGGTGAGAAAAAAAAAATTCCTCTTAATACATGTACTCTTGGTATTAGCAATTAGGAAATCATTGGGAAAATCTGCCTTCAAGGACCTCTCCAGAGTGCTAAAGAACAACAATATCAGACTAGAGACTAAGGTGAACCTGACCTGGGCCATTATCTTCTCAATTGCTTGCTATGCATCTGAGTACTGGTCAATGAATAAAGATGAGAAGAAGAATAACTGAAGCCTTTGGGTTGTGGTGTTGAAGAAGAGTATTGAACATACCACTGTCTACCAAGAGAACAAAGAGGTCTGTCCTGGAGAGGGTGAAACCGGGCTATTCCTTAGAGGGAAGGATTTTGAAGTTTCATCTCACATACTTTGGGCATGTTTCAGGAAGAGTCAGTCATTGGAAAAGGTCATGTGCTTGGAAGGGTAGAGGATCAGCACAAGAGAGGAAGATGGATTGACACAGTGATTGTGGCAATGAGGTAAGGTGTGTCAGAGATGGAGAGGTTGGCTCAGGATAGGGCAAGGTTTAGAGTCATTGTACATACGGGCTATGAGCCATGGTCAAGTCAAGGGCATATAACAACAACAATACATACATATAATAGGAAAATTTCTTGTATACCTTGAGAATTCCCTAGAGATTTCAATAGATAAAAGTAATCTTTGTTGTTATTATTGTTATTTCTTTTTCTTAAATAACACATAAAAAGTACACACTTCTACAGTAAGACGTTTAATATATCTTTGGGCCAATGACTTCTCTAACATTCACTAGACTTGAGGTTGTTGTTGTTAAGTGCCTTTGAGTTGTATACGACACATAGCAACCCTACGAATGGAAGACCTGAACACCTGTATAATTTTCATCTTTTCTCCAGTTTCATGGGTTTTCCCGAGGCAAGTTATTTCAGAAGTGGATGCCATTCCTGCTTCCAAGCTTGTTTTAATCGGGGAGCTACACCAAACACTGTCCACCATGGGTAACCATTATCACATTTGACACATCAGTGTCACAGTGTTCAGCTTCACAGCAACCATGAGTTACCTTTATACAGCAAGTGGACAGACCAGGGATATAGGACGCAGAAGAATGTTTGACCAGTAATTTACTTATGACATCGTTTCCAAGTGCTTCTTGTCTTCTCATCCATTGATATTCTTTTTATCCTAATTATACTAGGCCTTAATGTTTTCACTTAGCACCTTCTTGAAAAGTACTTGTCAGGACCCAGCTAGGACCTGCCTAGTAATTTTCCTTTGGAGACCCAGAAAAGTTAGCACAAGGATGTTTGTAGGAAAACAGTTGTTCGGAAGCATCTTGTTAGAGGGCCCATTGAGTTGATGTGCTCTCATCCTGATTCCACATGACAGTATAGAAGGGTTCCCCACGCTTTACAGGAGCAGGTCACTTGAGCTTTCTCCTCCAGAATTGCTAGAGTGGTTCAAAACACCAACCTTTGAGTTGCAACAGAATGTTTAACTGCGTTGCCCTCGGGATTTTTGAGGGTGAGTGTACTTGATCCATTTTACCAGCAAGCCTCACTTTAACTTTTCAGCTTTTTCGTCTCTTAGGGAGAAAATTTCTTACTGTCCTATTTAGTCTTCCTAGTGACCTTTGTCTTTCTCAGTGTTATAAAAGTCTTGCTTTTTTATTACTATTTTATAAAAAAACAACGAAAAACCTAAACAAACTAGTTGTCACTGAGTTCCTCCCACCTAATGGTAGCCTCATTCATGTTAAAGAGCTGTGCCCCAGAGAGTATTTCATCTCAAGGATTAAGACAGAAGCAAGTTAAGATCTTTATGTTATTTTCCTGAGGATACTAAAAGCAAACAAAATTCTGCTGCCTTTAAGTTGATTCCAACTCACAATGACTTATCAGATTTCTGAGGTTATATATATTAACATGTGCAGACTGCCTCATCTTAATCACTTGGAGTACCTGTGGATTTGAACCCAATACATAATGATTAGGCTGTATCAGTAGAAATATTAAAGCCAGAACAAAAGACGTGATATAATGATCCTTGCTTGTTTAGATAAAAATATAGAGTAATTGCTCAAAAATTATTTTTTTATTTAAAAGAGATATTGACAAACAAGGGGCCATCGAAACAAGAGCACATAAAATGGGAGAGAGGATTGCTATGATTAGTTTTAATGCTAACTTAGCGAAGATATATTGTGGGGGTGTCGAGATTGCTTCACCACCTGATCCTGCATTATCTTCACGGTCTTACCTGTGTACCCATTCTGGTTGCCACTGTTTCGGTTCATCTCCTTTTTCCCATACACTTTACCGAGAACATCTTCTTGAAAAGGGCTCACTTCTAAGAAGCATTCTGGCTGCACTTTTCCAACATAGATTTGTTTGCTCCTTTGACGATCCATCTTACAGCCAATGTTCTTTGCCAACCATACAATTCAAAGACATCAGTCCTTTGGTCCTTCTGATTCTTTGTCTAGCTTTCACATGTACACAAAACAATAGAAAAATACCATCGTTTCAGTGACACAGCACTTTGAAGAGGTCTTTTTTTGGGAATCAAATGTGGATATAAGTAAAGGAAAATCCTTCACAATGAGGATCTACTCAAATCTTCAGACTCACTGCTTGGAGTTGGAATAGATGCATAAATGATCCTCTATTGGGTTTCCTAGACTGTAAATTTCATAGGAGGAGTTTGCCCATAAAGTCACTAGTGCATTTGAATTGTCAATTGGTTAGCACCACGATTCCTTATGGATGAGGACACAAGAGCTCCCTAAACTAGGATATGTTGTTGTTGTTGTTAGGGTACCACTGAGTCACCTACAACTCCTAGCCACCCTATGAACAACAGATCTGAACTTTGTCCTATCCTGTTTCATCTTCATGATCTCTGATATGCCCAAGCCCACTGTGTTAATCCATGTTATTGAAGATCCTTCACTCTTTTTTTACTTTCACCATTTCTAGTGTGATGTCTTTTTCCAGGGACTGGTCCCTCCTGATAGCATGTTCAGAACATGTTAGATAAAGTCTCATCAGTCTTGCCTCTAAGCTATGTATTGGCTGCACTTTCTCCAAGACAGACTTGTTTGTTCTTTTGGCAGTCCATGGGGTATTCAGAACTTTTCTATGGCTAACATTGAGAAGACTGGGAATCCCTTTAAATTGTGCTCCTATGAAATCTATGCCTAGGCCAAGAAGCTATTGTCTAAGTGAAACAAAGGATTCAGAAAGGGTAAGTGTGAGGGTTGTATCCTTTCTCTGTAGCTTTTCAAACTATATGCTGAGCAAATAATTCATGAAGCTGGACTCTGTGAAGAAAAATGTGGCATCAGAATCAGAAGAAGACCTATCAACAACCTATGTTATGTGGATGACACAACCTTGCTTGCTGAAAGTATGGAGGATATGGAATGCTTGCTGTAGAAAAGCAAAGCCTACAGCCTTTGCTACAAAGGATCAAAGCCTTCAAAATAAATTATATCTCAGTATCAAGAAAAAAGGGTATCATTCTACAATAGCGCAATCCAAAGGCATTGGGTCTTCTGTAATCTTATTCATTGTCTGACCTTGTCAGATGCATACAAAGCAATTGAAAAATATGATGGCTTCAATCAAGTGCACATTAGCCTATAAAATGACATTGAACTGTAAAGACTTCCTTAATGGCAGATTTACCCGATGCATCATGTCTTTTGACTTCTTGACTTTTTCTACCATGGGTATTGATTGTGAAACCAAGTAAAATGAAGTTGGCAACTTCAATCTTTTTTCCATCTGTCATGATGTTGCTATTGGTCTGGGGATGAGAATTTTTGCTGTCTTGATATTGAGAAGAAATATATATTTAAAGTTGCAGGTTTGTTTTTTTTTTTTTAATTTTACTATTTTTGTGTGCTTGTACTGTCAAATCAGATCTGACTGGTACAGGAGGAGATTGTCCCTCCTTCCCCGGCAGAGCATCTGGTGGATAAAACTGCAGTTTTTAATATTAATATTTTAATATTTAGTGAGTTGTTGCTTTCTGAAAATTTCTGAACTTGTTACCTGCATAAGTTGATGTTGAGCCTTCTGCCAAACCTGATGCCTCATTCTAGATGTAGTCCACAGTCTTTGTATGTGTGCTTCACATTTCCCTTTATTTATCTTGCGTTTCATACAATCATTGACATGTAGGGTGTTTAGTAAAATAATCACCATTGATCTATGCCAACCATTATCCAATCTTTTCAGGCCCCTGCTAGATCTTTCCCATTTCCTCCATCCACCAAATTCTACAGCCCCATGTTGTCTCCCTGCCCACCCTCAGCCCCCCTGCTCCCTTCCCTCCTTGGACCTTTATACACATTTTACTAGTTATTTCTATTTTTTACAATAATGGACTTATATGGTATGTTTTCCTTATTAGACTAAATTAGTTCACTCAACATAATGCTCTCTCCTGTCTCTCTCATATTATGTAGTATTTTATAAAATTGTTGTTCCTGACTATGTATTATTCCACTGTGTGACTGCTTCCACAAGAATAAGACTGATAACCCAATTAAAAATTGGGAAAAAGATATGGAAAGACTTTTCACAGAGGAAGACCTTCAGATGGCCAACAGACAGATGAAGAAATGCTCCAAATCACTGGCAATTAGAGAGATGCAAATAAAAACTACAGTGAGATAGCATTTCACTCCAGTAGCAGTGGCAAAGTCTAACAGCACAGTGATATAGTTCATATTCTTGAATTAATTGCTCAGCCCAGAGATGGAACAAATATTTAGAATGAATATAACCCAGGCATACACCTTTTCTGATTTTAACACATGCAGTATTCCCTTGTTCTGTTCAAATTACTGTTTCTTAACTTATGCAGAGACTACACAAGGGCAGAATTAAGTGTTCCAGAATTCTCATTCCTCTCAATGTTGGTCATAAGTTATTATGGCCCACATAGTCAAATAAACATCTCTGCATAGTCAGTAAAACACAAGTAAACATGTTTCTGGTATTATCTCTTTCAGTCAGAATTCATCTAACATTAGCAATGACATGACTTGCTCCATGATCTCTTCTTCATCAAGCTTGAATTCCCTGTCAATGTACTGTTATGACTATTTTTTATTAACTTTTAGCAGGATTTTACTTGCATATGATAATAATAATTATATTCTATGATTTCTGCACTCTGTTGGATTTTGCAATGCGAACAAATATAGATATATTCCAGTTCTTTGGCCTTGTAAATGTCTTATGAATTTCTTGGCATGGACTAGTGAGCATGTCCAGAGCTGCATCTGTTTGCTGAAACACCCCAGTTGATAGTTCATCAATTTCTGAGGCTGCATTTTCTCACCAATGTCTTCAGTGCAGCTTGGAATTCTTCCTTGTATGATTGGTTCCTGACCATATGCTGCTTCCTGAAATGGTTCAGTGTTGACAAATTTCTATTGGGTATAGCATCTTCCTTCTGCCTTCTTTTGAGGCTTCCTACATCATTCAATATTTTGCTGATAGAAAGCTTCAATATTGCAACTCAAAATGATGACCATATTCTTCCCTTTGGATGTTCTAACTCCAGACCATTACACGTTTCATTATTCTACCTTGGTTTGTCTGCCCAAACTATCCTTTGAAATCTGTCCAATTCTCTCAATTTTTTACATTGAAAAGTAAGTTTCAAAGTTTCTTCAGACACTCATTTTGGTCTTTTTCCTTCCTGTCTTTTTAAAGACAGTTTGCTTTCTTTATAAATGGTGAGGCTGTCCAACAACTAGTCAGATCTTAGGTCATTAGTATGTATTGCTTCAAATAGATTCTTAAAACGGTTTTAAAATTCAGGTGAGATATACTCAAGGTTGTATTTTGGCTCTTGTGGTCTTGCTTTTTGTTTTGTTTACCATCAATTCAGACTTACATATGAGTACTTGATGGCTTGTTGCACAGACAGATTCTGCCCTTGTCTTGCCTTCTAATAATGTTGAACTTCTCCATCACTTCTCACAGCTGTGCTCCCCCTGATTCCTGAGTATCCTGTTAGGTGAGGCTCATGTGTATAGTTGCCATTCATGTTTTCTAAAAGATATATTTGCAATTACTAAATCACTGATCTTACAAAATTCTATCATGTGATCTCCAGTCTTATTTCTGTAAACAAGGTCATATATTCCAACTACTAGACTTACTTTGATTCCAACTCTGTTTTTCTAGTCACCAATTATTATTAATGCACATTGATTGCATGCTTGTTAAATTTCAGACTGCATAATTTGGTATTAGCACCCAATTTTCTAATCTTTGTGTTTAGTATTTGGTGTATGTATTTGAATAATTGTCGTCATTAATACATCTCCTCTGTATGGATAATATCCTATCATGTACACACAGCATTTCATTTCTGGATAGATTGTAAAATGTTCTTTTTGAGGATGAATGCAGCCCCATTTCTCTTCGATCTCCTATTCCTGACATAGGAGATTATATGATTGGTTAAAAATGGCGAAGATCAGTCCACCTCAGCTCACTAATGCTTATGGTGTTGATCTTTATGCATTCTATTTTATTTTTTACAATTTCCAATTTTTCCAGATTCATACTTGGTAATTGATTCCACATTCCAGTACTTAGTGGATTTTTGCGATTGTTTTTCCGTATTTGGGTCTAGCCACATGAAGGTCCTCCATTGGGTAGAAGCTTGGCTCCATCCGTGCCGTTACGGTTGACTCTCCTTAGACGAGCCCGCTCCTCCGCAGTCGCATTCTGAGTGTCTGACCACTTAAGGTGCTCCTTTTCTGGCGGGATACTGAGCACAGTTCCTGTATGACTCACCCGGGTTTTGAGGGCCTGTTAGTTCAGACGTGAATGACTGTATCTTGTTTAGCAGATGCACAATTTCCCCAATTTTTAAAATGGCTTTATATCCAGGAAAACAAATGCTATGCTATTAGAGAATTAACTGATGCAATGCAATACTAGGTTAGCATAGAATCTGGAGGTGAATTTTTAAAAAGGATTACTTTTTTTTTTTCCATTTGTTAAAAAGGATTACTTTTGAAATTATACTTTTGATATTTTGAAATAATTAGTATTCAAATAATTATTGCACAAGGAGTACACAATGCCTAACATTCTTCTCTAAGTCTTCCAAAATTATTGAATGAATCTTATGAAAAGAAGTTAAAAATCACTTAGTTGAGTGGCAACTCAATCATCATTCCTCTGAAATATCTATTCTTAGTGTCCCCTACACACCCAACTCTGCATGTTATCCTGCTAGCACGTACTTGTGGACAGCTTCTCCCTCGAGTTTTTACTTTTCACCATGTACACTTCAAGGGATTGCTTGCCATAAGTAATTTTTTTCTAGTCTTCAGCAACTTTGGATGAAATATGGGGCCAATATAAAACATATTTACAATATAATATTAATCCCTTGTGACTGGAGAGGAAGAGAATGGTTTTTCTTATTTGAAATAAGATACCTTTTAACTCTAATCATTGCTTCTTAGCCAGAAATTATGTGTTTTATGTTCCTGTGTGTTCACTACTGGGTAACATACCTTTGTTTCCACTTGCTTTTACGTCACTAAATTATATATGATTATACTAATCTAGTAACAGGTAGACTTTTGAAATATTTTAAAAGTAAAGTTCTAAAATGGAGAAGATGTTATTCAATATCAATCTGAAGAGAAATTATAAGTCTTATGGTGGAATTTATTTTCTGACTCCCCAGGTTTTTAAGCTTCTATGGTGCTCTTAATGATCTCTTATTCCCCATATTCCTGGAAATGAGAAGGTTTCTAACAAATGCAATTTGAATTTCCCAGAGATGTCAAGCTGTAAGACAAATATTCCTAGTTCCTGAATTCAAGAAAAGTTCACTCATTTGAAATTTGTGGTTATGGTTATTCAACAATTTGAGTTCACTTTACATGAATATTTTAGTTCATCTAAGTTCTGGACCTTATTTTGGAATCTTAGATATATAAAAGCCTGAATAAAGAAAGCCCAGCTAAGAAGGGCAATTAAAGAGCAATTTATATCGTTGCATATGAATAGGCAGGCTGAAAAAGAATAACTATTCCTTCTGAGGCACGCCAAAGTGTATTTTCAAAGAATTGTTTGCAATCTACAAGGACTACTAGGGAAATTCTGAGAAAAAGGACTGACGGTCTGATTTCTTCAAAGGAAGCGTTGAGGAGGTAGTCTTCATCAGAGGCTTGCATTGCTAAACCAAAGGGTGATGCCTCTCTGACAGTTCAAATCCACCAGTGGTTACAAGAGAGAAGATGAGTAATTTCTCCACACGCTATCTAAAGCCTTCCTAAAACCTGCTGGAGGGTCAGCTGTGAGTCAGTTCCAACTCAGCACCAGTAAGTTTTGATTTTCTAAATTTATCCTCAGCAGATTAATAATCTGGAGTGGGATAACATAGATAAAATTGTGATGTGGGAGATTCTAGGTCCCCATGTGGACCTCAGGAACTGAGGATGATGCTGTCTCTCATATCTAGAAGGCCAAGGGCATGAATAGAGAACTTAGACTGCCAGGCACACGAATTGTAACCCCGACTCTATCCTCAAACTGCCACCTTCCACCCACCCGTCCACTCACTCCTGAGATGATGGGTTCTGGAGGAGGAACTAGAGACTTTTGCACAGGGAATCACAGGCCCAGTGCAGGGTCATGCTCTACAAGGCAACAGGGCTTGGCGCTGAGCTCATCACACTCTCATTTCCCTAGAGAATGAGGCCTAAAGGAAAGGTGTTAAGTGAAATGAACCCCACTTAAGAACTAATGGCAGTCAGTGAGCTATCAGGAAGCTACCACATCTCAAGACAGATTTTCTGATCTCCTAGTGAGGCAAGACTCATACCGGGGAGTTGGAACTTAGTGAGGAGTTAGTGTGTGTCTGATGGAGATGCAACTGACCCATAGGTGACCCTTCAGTGGGTTTTCAGAGGCAGCTAATCACATGAGAGGAGATTGCCTTTCTCCTGCAGAGCAGCTGGTGGATTTGAACCTTTGGATTGGCAACACAAGTCTCACTCATTAGGCCATCAAAGCTCTCTTCTTAGGAGAGTGGGTCTTGATTTTCATTCTGTATCAGGAATCCTCCCCGCGTCCCCCCAGCACATCTGGTCTTCACTCATTGGTGTTCAAGGCCTCAAACATGTTCCTGAGATGCTTTTGAAATTCGAGTGGGATAGACTCAAGTTCAAATTTTGGTTCCTCTGGATTTAATTTTCTTCAACTTCAGCTTGAACTTGCATATGAGTAGTTGGTGGTTTGTTCCACAATCAGCACTTGGCCCACTTTTCACAACTTCTCCAGCCATTCTTTCCACAGATGTAATTGATTTGATTCCTATGCATATCATCAGGTGAAATCCATATTTATAGCCACAATCAATACTCTTGGTACCAGCAGTTAGGAAATAAAAAAGAAATTGTACTGGGAAAGTCTGCTGTCAGCGACCTGTCCAGAGTACTGAAATCTGGAGACTAAGGTGTGCCTGATCCATGCCATAGTCTTTGCAATTACCTGCTATACGTCAAAAAGCTGGACAATGACTATGGATGATAGAAAGAGAATTGATGCCTTTAAGCTCTGATGTTGGAGAATAGTATTGAATATACCATGGACTGCCAGCAGAACAAACAGGTTCATTCTGGAGATGGTGAAACCAGGCTTCTCCTTGGAGGCAAGGATTCTGAAGCATTGTCTGCCATACAGGGACATCATGATTAGGAGGGTGGAGGGACAGTGGAAGACACTTGATGAGATGGATTGATTCAGTGACTGAGGTAATGAGAGTAGGTCTGTCAGAGACAATAAGGTTGGCACAGCACAGAGCAGGTATCAGGGCTGTTGTACAAAGGGTCACTATGAGTCACAAGCGACTCTACCACACATAACAACAACAACATCAGGAGCCACCTGGAAGGCCTGTTACAGACTGCTGGGCTCCATCTTTATCGTTTCTGATTCCATCTCTTCCAGGTAGGATCCATTCACTCACTGCTATTTGGTTTCTGAGGCTGTAAATCACATGGGAAATTGCCCAGCTTTCTCCCATGGAGCTGCTGCTGGACTCAAACCACCAAAGGGGTGAAGCCTCTAGATTACTAGTGAAACTCCCTACAGATTAGGTTACTAGATATTATGAAGATGATACATCTTTGCTTGAAGAAAGAAAAGAAGACATGAAGCATTTACTGAAGAAGATAAAATACTATAGCTTTCACTGTAGATTAAACCCCAGCATTGAGAATACAAAAATCTTCACCACTGGACCAATAAGCATCACTATGATAGGTTGAGAAGAGATTGAATTTGTCACGATTTCCATTTAAATGAATCTTTAATCAACACCCATGGCAATTGTTGTTGTTGTTGTTATGTGGCACTGAGTTGAACATGACCCATAGTGACACTAGGAATAGATCTGAACCCTGTCCTATCCTGTTTCATCCTCATCACCTCTGATACACTTGAGCCTATTACTCTAGCTACTGTGTCAATCCACCTAAGAGTCTTTCTTTCTTTTGTTGACCCTCCACCTTTACAAGTATGCTGTCTCTTTCCAAGGAATAATAAGGAATAATAATAGCCTGTCTTAGCAACATGTCCAAATCATGTGAGACGAAGCTTTATCATCTTTGTTGCCTTCAATGAAGATTCTCACTGACTCTGCTCTAAGACATATCTGTTCATTCTTTTGGCAGTCCCTGGGACAGTATCAGCCCATGGAAGTAGCAGTCCAGAAATAAAAATACATGTTGAATTAGTCAAATATGATCTCTAGAACCTCTTCAAAGATTCCAAGGAACAAGGATGTTAGTTTAAAGACTAAGTAAGATGTGCTTTTAGAATCAGGGGTGGCATCCACTTCCTAAACAACATGCCTCTGTAAACTCTATGAACTTTGAGAAACAACCATAGTTATAGAAAGCCTTCAGGTCTTTTGTTCATAGGGTTGCTATGAGTCATGCTCGACTCGACAGCCATTATCATCAACAACAACAACAAGGTATGCTTAACTCAACCATGATATTTTTAATTGCTTCCTATAAATGTGGAAATTGGTCAATGAGTGTGGAAGACAAGAAGCATGTGAACTGTAGTGCTGGCAAAGAATGTTGAACACCCCATGGACTGTCAAAAGAACAAATCCGTATCAGAGGAAGGACAACCAGAGTCCTCCTGAGAGGCAAAGAAGGCAGCTCCTACCCTCACCTACTCTGAACATGTTATCAGAAGGAGCCAATCCTTAGAAAAATACATCACCTTGAGAAATGTAAAGGGTCAGAGAAAGAAGAGGAAGACTCTTAAAGAAATGGGCTTACACCGTAACTCTAACAAAGGGTTGAGCATGGGCTGTATCATGAAAATGGTGCAGGATAGAAGAAGGTTTCAATCTCCATTCACAGCATAGCTATGAGTCGTGGGAGCTCTAGTGGCCTAGTGGGTATGAAATTTCCCTGTCAGCCCAAAGCAGACGGTTAGAGTGCACCAGCTGCTCTGTGGGTGAAAGATGAACACTCTCCTATGTGATTTATACCATCTGAAAACCCACTGGAGGGGTCAGCTACGGGAAATAATTGCTAACAGCCTAAGAACAAGGGCAGGGTTTAGAACTTGTGTATTTAGCAAGTTCCCAGATGCAGCTGATACAGTGGGTCAGGTTTAAGGAGCGCATTCTGCTGCCCCCACCCCCTTTTCTGATGTCCTCCTTTCCCACCTCCCTCTCTTTCCTCTTCTCTGAAGTCAAGGAGGCCTTTTACAGACCTGGTATCTCCCTGCCCATCCCCACTCCCCCACCAAATGAATATACATTTTATCTCCTTCACTGGGGCCAAGTTATCAGTATCTCCTAAAGTGACTAGTTACTAATTGATTGAGAATTTAATCTGTGCTCCAGGTCTCAAAACCTGTTGGTAAAACATATTCATATTCAAGACAACAGCCTTGTAACCTTTAACAGTCTTTTGGCCTCAGTGCCCCTTTGGAGCCTTCTTGGAAATAGACTTATGTATTTAAGTGCATGTCTCTCACTCCATCTGACATACATATAAGGGCATGTTGCAAGGTGGGATCCGTCCTTAGAGAGGGGCATCATGCTTGTGAGGGCTGAGAGACAGTGCAGGAGAGGAAGACCCTCAATGAGATGGACGGATTCAGGGACTGGGTTAATGGGGGTAGGTGTGACAGAGACAATAAGGTTGGCACAGGATAGAGTAAGGTTCACAGCTGTTGTACATAGGGTTGCGATGAGTTGTAAGCAACTCGATGGCACATAACAACAACCACCACCGAACACTTCATTCTCTCCACCTACAGAGTCTTATACCCTAATACTAGTCTCCTTTTCTTATTTGTAATAAAATAAAAAACACCCAACAGCACCAATGCTTATAATATCTTGTGTAAATGGATACTTACTGGGTACCAGGTTCCTGCTTCCACAAAATGGGTTCTAATTTCCAGCTTGGGGTCCATCTGGATTCCACATTAAAATATCAAGGCAGAGCCAATTCTTCATTCATCCCAGAACACTGCTAACCCAAAGGCTGAGAGCCTTTGGTGGATCGAATCCATCCAGAAGGAAAAAGATATCTCCTTCCATTGCAATTTACAACCTTGAAACAAATTACTCAGAATGACTCATTCCGGCTGACTACGAGGCTAAATAAAGGCTTTGCCATGGAGGGTAAAATGCCATCCCATTTTATCAGTGATTCACCTGAGGCAAGGATGCCATCTTCCTTCCTTAACCCAGAGGGTTGGCTCTAACAGATAAATCGGTAAGGAAGCTAAGCTAAGAAAACTTTTCAGTGTCAGTTACATGTCTGTGTTACATATTATAGCAAAAAGAAGACCATCATTGAAATTTGGTAGGCTGAGATTTATATTTAGAGTGAAACATTTTGTTAGAACTTGTACTATGTTACTAAACACTCAGTGTGTTACCAAATAGAGCCAATTGACAGGGGCTTTGCAAGAGCCAAATAAAATGTGATGGTTAATATGTATCTGGTTTTTCTCTTTATATCTAAATTGAGGATTAAAACCAAGAACTCTGCCTTACCTGGCTTGAACTTTATTGTTTAAACAATTCTCTTCACCCAGGTGAAAATACTAGTGCTTCATCTAGAATTATATAATGTCATCATTATTGTAATGACTTGTATCCTTCCAAAACAGGTTTGCTGTACAGCCTAGCCTATATAACTGTGATTAGAATTCCATTTAGGAAATGGACTGCCTTTGTTATCTTAATGAGACAGGATTAGTGTAGGTTGTATTTTGAGTCAATCTCTTCTGAGATGTAAGAAGCAGAACAGGGAGAAGAAAGATGCTAAGCCAAATGATGATTGCTCTCCGGTGGCCTAGTGGCAAGAAGTTGCACTGCAATCCTGAAGGCACGCAGTTCGAGGCCACCAACTGCTTCGTGGGAGAAGGATGGCCAATCTCCTGCCATGTGATTAACTGCTTCTGAAAACCTGCTGGAGGGTCAGCTATGGGTAGGTTCTGAATAGACAGTACTCAACAACAAAAACAAAGGCTCCAAAGAGACAAGGACCTTTCTTCAAAGGGGAAAAGGCTTTCTCCCAGGAAGCTAAGGGTGGCTGAGTGGTAAAGAGTTGTACTGTCAACCCAAAGAAACACAGTTTGAATCCACCAGCTGCTCTAAGGAAGAAAGATGGACAATCTCCTCCTGTATGATTTACAGCCTCTGAAAACCCACTGGAGAATCCTTCTGACTGAATGGTGCACAACAACAAAAGCTAGCAACCTGAATTCAGACTTCCAGCCCTTAACTATGAAAATAAATTTCTGATATGTAAAGACAACCATTTGTGGAAATCAAAGGCAACCACTGTGGAAATTTCTGTAATAGATTTTCTTATTGCTCTAGAGTTTAAGCTAGCTAGCTCATGGTGATCTCCAAGTGGTTTTTCAGAGCCTACAAATCACACAAGCAGGGATTGCCAATTTTTCCTCTGTGGAGCTGTGGGTGGATTTGAACTATCAGAGAGATACCACCTTTGGAATAGCGAACTATGCCACCAGATCTCTCTGACATAAGTTGTGGTTAGGTACCATTGAGCTGCCTATGTCTTATACAGAGACCCTATGAACTATAGATCTGAACCTTGCCCTATTCTGCACCATCCTCACAGTTTCTGGTATGCACAATCCCATTGCTACAGTCACTGTGTCAGTCTCTCTTGTTAGAAGTCTTCCTCTCTTTCTCTTCCCTCCACCTTTCTCATCATGATGTCTTTTTGCAAGGACCAGCCCTTTCTAACTATATGTCCAAAGTATGTGAGATGAGGTTTCATTCTTTTTGACTCTAAGGAGCACTCAGGTTGCAGTTCCTCCAAGACAGACCTGATTATTCTATTGGCAGTCCATGGGACAGACAGTATTTTTTTCCAGCATCACACTCAAATGTATCAATTATTCTTCTATAATCTTTAGTCATTGGCCACTTGCAGATGTGTAGGAAGTACTTGAAAAGACCATGACCAGGATATAGCATCCTTAAATAACCACAACAATCATAATCATCGGCCACTTCAGAAGAGCTACTATTTTCAGGAATAATTATGGTCATGTTTGCCAAACATGTTGCAAACTGAAAAATGTACACAAATGTGTATTATTATTAAAAGCTTATGCAAATGTACATTACTATTAAAATCTACACTGACTTGTTGTTAAGATTGTTGTGACTGATACTAAGTAAATTAAAACGCAAATGATTGACTGGGAATTGGCCATATTTTGTTTTCCTTGGTTATTTCATGCACATATAACCAATGACTGTAAACATAGAATCAAACTCTGAATGATGTTTATATCTAAGATTATGTATCCTAAGTTTTCTGTTTCTCCTCCACCTGTTTTCTTTTTCTTTCTTTCTTTTTTTTTTTTTTTTTTGTTAGTGTAGCACCAATCAATAAAGATTTTTATTTTAGGGAAATGATGTTAAGTACATCAAGTATGTACAATACTGCTCCAACAATAGAGCCACTTTTTGAAAATGCCTTCAGTATCCCAGGCACCATGCGATTATTCCCTCATATTTTTTTTTTTATATCCCACAAAGGCTACCCATCATCAGGCTCAGATAAAACGTATTGAAGTTCAGAAAAGCCATTTAATTTGCCCCAGGTCACACAGCAGGTAAGATGCAGACTCCAAGTCCAACTTCTTTTGGCTACTTCTTGCTGCCTCTCCACAAAATACGTTGGACCTCAGCAGCAAACATTTAAATACATGTTTATAATAGCATCTGATATGTGTAAAGTTCTGTATATGATAAAGTTAATTATCTTTAACGAAAATATCTTTCAGTACAGGAAGGAAGAAAAGGCATGGACATAAATAGGTATGAACCCAACAAACCTATTGCTATCAACGTGATTCTGACTCATGGTAACCAGCTGCTTTGAAATAAGCCCTGATTCCACGTGTGTCAGAGAAGAACAATGTCCCCCAAGAGGATTTAGTTTAGTGGCTGATTTGTGGAACTAGAACACCAGGTCCTCCTTCTTAGGTGCCCCAGAGGAGAGTGAAAACTCTGACCTTTCAGTTAGTAGTTGAGCACAGTAACCCTTCAAGGTCTCCACATGGTGTACTTGAGAGGACCTTATTATTCAGGGTGCCTGTCACATCCTCAGTTCTTTCAGAGGAAAACTCAAATCAATTATATAACCTTGTCACTGTAAACAATTGAATCAAACCTAGGCACTTGGCATGGAGGGTGGCTGCTATTGGATATTATCGCCCTATGAAAACGACTGGTGTGAGAATTCTTTCCGTACTTAATTTTCAGTCTCAATCTGACAGTTTTTGAGAGGAATTATTGTGCTCTGTGCTGTTAAGTCAGAATCGATTCATAGCTGACCCTCCAGGGATTTTTCAGAGGCCGTAAATCACTTAGGAGGAGATTGTCCTCAATCTTTCCCCAGCAGAGGAGCTGGTGGAGTCAAACCGTGTATCTCCGGGTTAGCAGCACAACTCCTTACCACTAGGCCCCCAGAGCTCCGTATTTGGGGGAATAAGTCTATAAACTAGTCATAGAGAATATTCAGCATCACAGTCAAAGTTGAGAGGAGCATAAGATTATTGGCATCTCGAAGGACAATGGGGGGACAGGGTAGATTTAAGCAGAGTCCCTACAGAGTGCAGTAGAAAACAACCTGGGAGAGATGATGTCTAAAAGCAGACATCTCTTCCAGTTGTAAAAATGCGCAGTCAGATTTTCCAATTGGCAAAGAGGCGTCCCCAGTCTTTAATGAAGAGAAGTAGTTGGCTTCTTCTCAAAGGTCCCTTAGCCAAAAGGAGAAGCGGTTGAAGGGTTGCCATGGAGAAGCCTCTGTAAACCATACGGAGACTTGTTAAACCAGAAGCCAGCCTCTCATCAAAACAAAGCACAGTCATACAATTACGGATGAACTCCTGGAAAGTCCTAGGTAGACTTTCCCAGACCAAAGCTACACAGTGTTCTAATCCTTTTTCCTTTATGATACATTTTCTACACTCTTCAAATTTTCCTTCAACTTGAACTAGAAAATGCTGTCAGTAGGAAACCACATTTTAGTCTGTCACTTATGAACCATCCATCATGACAAACAGTGTGAACTTAGCTATAGCAACAGATGTTAAAACATACTTTGTAACTACAAAGACTCTTTTAATGTCAGTTTCATTTCAGCCTTAACCTCAGATTTTTTCCACAGATATAGTGAGAAACCTCAAGGATTCTCATGTCCTGCACTCCTTCCATGCACGCAATAAAAGCTCTTGTTTTGGAAACTCTCCTGGCTGAATCACCAGCATGGTTGACGAGGTTAGCCCCTGTTGCACCACGTGCTCCAAACACTCATTGTTGCCTTGGGCTCTTCCTTTTTTCTCTGCCCATTACCTTCCCTGTGAAGCACAGGTTACATTCTTCAGACAGAAAGTTGGTAACCTGCTAAAATTGCAAAATATTAAAAAAAAAATAACTCTCAGAGAGTAGCATTGAGTTTAAGCTCAATTTACTGTCTATTCCACAGACAAGCTAGTTATTTGGGTGAAATCGATCAATAGCCTAGTAGGTGTTCTCTGCTTGGTCAATGTAGCATCTGAAGGAGCAAGGCCCAATAGAAATAGAATGTGAACTATCTAATTTTACAACTCTTATTAGCCATATTAATCAAACTAAAAAGAAACATGAATGTTTAATGCACAGTGACTGGAGCCATGGACTTCAGTGTGTCAGAGACTGTGAGGCTGGCCCAGGAGAGGCAGGGGACAGATCTGTTGTTCCTGGGGTCACTGAGTCATACCCAATTCAACAGTATCCAACAACAACATCATATTTCATTAGGGAGCTTTGCTTATAATATAATTACATATTTGTGATTTATAAAGAAGGAGTCCTGGTGGCACAATGGTTAAGTGCTCAATGGCTGACTAACCTGAAGGACTATTGGTCCAAGTCAACCTAGCAGCTCAGCTCCCCTGAAGATTACAAAGCTCTGTAAGCTCTCTGTGAATCTGAATTGACTCCATAGTGTACCACATGCGAAGAAGCCCTGGTACAGCAAGATGTAAGAGCTCAACTGGCAATTGGAAGGTTGGTGGTTCAAGTACACACAGTCGCTCTGGGGAATAATGAACTGGTGATCTACTCTGATGAAGGTTCCCAAATAAAAACCCAAACTCATTGCCATCAAGAGGATTACAACTCCCAGTGACCCTATAGGGCACAGTCAAACTGCACCTAGGGTTTCCAAGGATGTAAGTCTTAATGGAAAGGCAGCCACAGATCCCTTGGAGTTGTTGGTGGGTTCCAGCTGATTACAGTGAAGCGCTTAAACCATTACAACCATTACAACTCCGGTGCTCCTCTGAGAAAGTTTACAGGCTAGAAAATCGTATGGCACATTCTACTTTGTCACATGAGATTGAGTGAGCCAAAATGGACTCAAAGGGGCCGAGCAACCACTTATGCATTACAGAATAGACATATTTAGATACTACAGCTATACGAGGGAGTTCTGGTGGCCAATTAGGCCAAGAATTGCACTACCAACCCAGAAGCAAGTGGTTTATACCCACCAGCTGCACCGAGGGAGAAAGATGGGCAGTTTCCTTCTGTATAATTTATGGCCTCTGAAAACCCATTGGCAGGTGAACCAACAGTCAATTTCAATTCAAAAGCACTGACTCAGTTAGTTATAAGTATAATGTGATTAATATGTATCATGAAATTATTATAATGCATGCAATTCTATTAATTTTGACACATAATAGCCCCCTAAGGCTTCTGAGACTGAAATAAGGTTGTTATAGCAGAACTAGGATGCAGAATAGATTGAACAGTACACAGCAACAATAGTTTTGGCCCTAGCAGACCACCAGCTCTTGTATATCATGTATGCTATATGCCTACATTTACATAAATATGATATATTACAAAACAGAATTGATTACAATTCTATAGTTAAGCCAATATATCCAAAATATGACTTTTTATTGCTATGACATTTTCTTTTTTAATGAATTCATTCTTGCACATTTCCCTCCATCCTCCCTCCCATGTCCCTCGCCCATACCACTTTGCAATGCACCTCTTGTTCTAGATTGTTGTCAACAAAATATTCTCTTTTCAACAAGTGTTATTGTTATGTACCTTCCAATTGGAACCAACTCATAGCTGACCCACCAGTGAGTTTTCAAGGGCAGTAAATCACATGGGAGGAGATTGCCTACGTATCTCCCATGGAGCAGCTGTTGGATTTGAACCTTTGAACTACATCCCTGTATGTTGGCAGTACAACTCCTTACCACCAAGCCACTAGGGCTTCCTCAACGAGTAGTCAGTGTTACTTATGGGATAGATATATTCCCTTCCTTTTTTTTTATGCTGGGTCTTTGAATATATAGATGTGTGTGTGTGTGTATCACTCCAAATACATCTCCATTTAGACTAACCACATGTCAAGTGCTTTAATAGTTACATGGCTACCACAGCCAGCAGCTCTCCTATCAAACAGATCTAGGACATATAAGAGATAAGGACACAACACTAACTACATTTGATTTAGGGAAAGGAGGGAATTTTCCATGGAAGGAAAAAACCACTCAAAGTTGATGTTCTGAGTAATGATTATGAGCAAACAGTGGTGGAGAGAATGAAAACTGTGGTTCAGACTGTAGGAATTGTAGAAACAACATCTTGGAGGAAAACTACAGAGACTGGTGGCTTGACGCAGTAACAGAGATACTCACTGTACTTAAGAAAATGCCAGAGCTCCAGGAGGAGGCCTACAGGTCCTGTCCTGCTTACTTTCTCTTTCACTTTTCACATCTCCCCTGTGCGTTCAGGCTCTCAGTCCAGCCACAGGAGTCTGCCTGCAGTTTTTCACCCACATCTGCTCAGTGGGTCTTTGCATGGACACACTTGGGTTGGCTCCTCATTGCTTCCAGCACTCAGGAGAGTCTGCAGCACAGAGTCAGTCCTCAGACAGATTTACATGAATTACAACTTAAATGCTTGCAGGGGACATAGAAGAAGATGGGAAGTCAAGGAAGATCTAATTTGGCTCCCATTTGGACAGCCTTGGAGGGCTGTTTGAGTACTCTGTAATCAATCCTGTGGGCAGACAGGCTCTGCACCCTCACTCACATATTGAAAGATTTCTCTGTGGCTTGGTGTAGGTGGGATGGTTTCTGGTGAGAGGAGGAAACAGTGGAGAGCCTTGTTAGGAGGCCTATGCAGGAGTCTGGAAAAGATTCATTGGGGCTCTTTATTGAACAACAGTGGTGGTGGGGCATCAGCTATCGATTGCAGAGAAAACCATTCCAGAGAGAAAACCATTTCACAGAAAATTATACCTTCTCAGGCTACAAAGAACACTTTGCTAGTTTACAGGTAGTGGAAGTGAGACACAGAGAAGTTAAAGTGCTTTCCTTTATTTGAACCTCAAAGAGTTCATGACTTTGTACAAATGAGTTTTATTATGGAATCAAGTGTAAGAGCAGGCTGCATGTTACAAACTGGAATTAAATTACTTAACAAACATTAAGTTAGTCGGTAGAAGCCCCAGTTACACAATGAGTTAAATACTAACTCACTAAATGTTGTTGTGGTTGAGAACCATCAAATTGGAGATGACCCATAATTGACCCACAATTGAGTTTTCAGAGACCGGAAATCAGACTGGACGAGATTGCCCATCTTTCTCCCCAAGAACATGGTGAATTTCGACTATGTATCTTTTTGTTGGAAATGTAATTCCTTACTGGTGTTGCAGTGGCAAGAAGTTGTGCTGCAATCCCAAAGGCATGTGGTTCTAATCCACCAGCTGGTGCACGGGAGAAGGATGGGCAATCTCCTCCCGTGCGATAAGCTGCCACTGAAAACCCGCTGGAGGGTCAGGTATAGGTAGGTTCTGACTTGACGGTACACAACAAAAAAAACCAGCATACAACATGTGTATTGGAATGCTAACTGAAAAGCTGCCAGTTTGAATTCACCAGCTGCTCTATGGGAGAAAGATGGGCAGACTCCTTTCATAAAGGTTTATAGTCTCTAAAACCCAATGAGAAGATGCTGGGAGTTGGAACTGACTCTACTGCAATGGGTTTGGTTTAATGTTAATGGGAACAGAATGCAAACCTTTTCTCTCAGGGAGTGGTTAAGGCTACCAACTGCTCAGCTAGCACTCTAGTGCATGATCATTGCACCACCAAGGCTCCCCTTCCTAGAACTGTCAACTGGAGCTCACTTATGCTTTCTAAGGAGAGTAACCATTAGCGGGGGAAAACAGCTAGCCTTAATGGACACTGTAAGATGAAAAAAAAAAAATTAGGATGACAGTTTCACTTTCCAGCCTGGATAACCCTCTGGGCAGTTTTACTGTGCTTCATGGAGAGCACTAGGAGTTGAAATTCATTTGATGACACCTAACAACAACAAGTTAAGTAGATAGAAGAAAGTGAAGATAGAAGATTCAAACTAAAAAAAAACTAAAAAAAAAAAGAAGATTCAAACTGTGTTTGGATTAAAAAAAGAGATGGGTTTAAAACATTTTTCGCACAGTGACTGACCTTTTTGGGGGTATAGGAATTCTGCTCTTATTAGTCATAAAACAAACAAACAAACAAAAATATTTTCTGCACCAGACATTAACTGTCTTGAAAAGATTTCTTCTGGTTACTTTTGCAGTCAAGGGATCTGGAAAGTTAATAGTCACCTAAATAATTCCTTTCTTTTTAAAACAAACAAACAAAAAAAACCCAAACACCAAACCCTTAATAAAATTTTGTATTTTAATTGTGATTTTAACAAAAGTTTACAGAAAAGTTGGATTTTCATTCATTCATTGTCTCATGTTTTCCTCCCTTGCCCCTCCTCAGTTCACTCTCTTTTTTAATATTTGTTCATTGTTGCATTTTCTTCCTTATCCTCCAGTACATTTCGTAATGTACCCCTTACAATTATCTTCAAACTCAATTACTAGAATGTCCAAGGGTTCTCATTTGTTAGGTGAAACAAAGAAGAGTCAAATTAAATGAGAGCTACATGGTTATAAAAGATTCTTTTCTTTTTTACAAAGGTTATTTTCTAAGTAGTGTGTCATATTTACAATTAGATAACTCACTTGTTTCAAGGTCATGTCAGCTGGACTCCAGGTTTTGTGTGAAAACTTCAGAAGAAAAGGTGAGAAGAGGGAGAAAAGGTTTAGAGTACCTGGAGAATAAAGTTCTGGCAGCAACTTGCACCTTAAGAACCAGATAATGAGACATAGTTGATTGTCATTTTCTAGTAAGCTTGACAAATTTCACCACGCCACTGGAAATAATGTGTAACGCTTTACAATCATAATTAAAGAGCAACAAATTGTGGCTAACATTGAAAAGAATGGGAATCCCAGAACACTTGATTGTGCTCATGCAAAACCTGTACTTAAATCAGGAAGCAGTCATCAGAACACAGCAAGGCAACACTGCAAGTTTCAAAATTAGGAAAGGAGTGCGTCAGAAATACATTCTGTCTCCATACCTTTTCAATATATAGGTAGAACAGATCATTTGGGAGGCTGGCGTTATGAAGAGAAATGTGACATCAGGACTGAAGAAAGACCTAGCAACAATCTGTGTTATGCAAATAACACAACCTTGCTTGCTGGAAATGAAGAGGACATGAGGCGTTGCTGCAGAAGGTCAAGAACTATCATCTTTAATATGGATTGAAGCTCAATATCAAGAAAACAAAGATTCTCCCCACTGGGTCAGTTGGCAGCATCATGATACATGAAGAAGAGATTGAGATAGTTAACAACTTTATCCTGCTTAGATCCACAATCAACAGTCTTGGCACCTGTAGTCCAGAGATTAAAAGATGAATTGCATTGAGAAAGTCTGCTGTCAGGGCCTGCTCTAGGGAGCAGTGATGTAATTTTAGAGGCTAAGGTGCACCTAATCCAGGTCATGGTCTTTGCAATTACTTGCATATGAGAGCTGGACAGTGATTAAAAATGACAGAAGAAGAATTGATGCTTTTGAGTTGCGGTGCTGGAGAAGAGTATTGAACATACCCTGGACTGCCAAGAGAACAAACAAGTCTGCAATCAAGAGGGTAGAATCAGGTTGCTCCGTGAAGGCAAAGATTGTGAAGCTCCATCTCCCATACCCTGGGCATGTTGTAAGAAGGTGGCCAGTCCTTGGATAAGGATATTATGCTTGGAAAGGCAGAGGAACAGCTCAGAAGAGCAAGACTCTGGATGAGACAGATTGACACAGTAACTGGGGTAATGAGAGTAGGTGTGTCAGAGACAGTGAGATTGGCTTAGGATAGCACAGGGTTCAGAGCTTTTGTGCATAGGGCAGCTATGATTTGGAGGTGACTTGATGGCACATAACAACAACTAATGAGAATGACATTGCAAAGGAGCATTAGAGTTAATATTTCATGAAGTTTTGTTGGTCATGGTGTCCTCAGATGACAAAAACCTTAGGTTTGAGGTAACAAGATGATTAGAAGATCTATGTTTTCAGCAAGATGAACTGTCACAACAATGGGCTTGAGCACAGCAGAGAGCTTGAGGACGGCATAAGATTGTGCAGGGGTTTGTTCTGTGTGCTGTGACCTGTGACCTGTGGCTGATGTAACAGAATGCAAGAACCGTGACTTGGGGGGCTGGGAGGGGGGCAAGAAAATCAGCTAATCAGAATGATTGACAATAAAAAGTTAAGATAATCTTGATTGGATGCAAGTTTCACTTTACAACCAGTCATTCTGACATTGTATAGGCCTAACTCCAAAGGTGTGCAAATCTGCCATTACAATCTCTTTAAAGTCCTAAAGAGTAAGGATGTCCGTTTAAAGACTAAGATGTACCTTATCCAAGCTCTATGTAATATTTAAAATTGTTTCCTTTGCATCTAAAATTTGGACAATGAATATGGAAGACCAAAGAAGAATCAATGTCTTTGAATAGTGGTCTTGGTGAAGCATACAGAATATTCTATGGACAAACAAATCTGTTTTGGAGAAAAGGCCACTAGGGTGCTCTTTAGGGTTAAGAAAGTAGATATTTTATCTCATACATCCAGGACATGTTGGCAGGAGGGATCCAGGCCTTGGAAAAAGACATCATGTTGGAAAGTTGGAGGGATCAGGAGAAGACAGGAAGACCGTCAAGCAGATGGATTACCATGGGGACTGCTAGAATGGGCTTGCACATGGCAGACTGTAAGTATGGTGCAAAATTCGGATCTGTTAGGTGAGTCAACCGAACAACAAACATCACTGGCCTCTGAGTAATACACATGGTTGGTTGTTGTGTACCATTGAGTTGTGAGGAAGCCAAAGCTGATCCTCTGTTGGGTTTTCCCAATCAGTTAACTGACTGGAGAAGATTCTCCTGAGAAGAAGGTGGACTCAAACCGTGTACGCCTTCGGAATTGTAGCACAGCTTCTTACCAGTTTAATCCTATCCAGTGCTGCCACAGAAGAGAAACTTCCTGATGTGCTCCTGTAAAAATAACAGCCACAAAAACCCTCTGAAGGAGTTGTGGGGTTGCAAAAGGCTAGAAAATAATAAGAGCCTGCCAGTTCTTTAATAATACTTTAAAAGGGAGAGGTGTGCTTTGTGTCTAGAAGGACAATTAAAAGAGACTTCTTTATCAGACTGGAGCCCTTTATCCTTTGAGCTTGGAAGGATAATTTTGAGGAAGACCTCTTTATCAACTTAAAATCCTTTGTTGAGGGTTACAACAGCTGAGTCACCTCCCACTTCTGTTAGACTTTCTGACATTGTATCAAAGATGAATTTTTCAGTAAATAGAAAGGGACATTTTAACTGTTTTTAAACTGAATTACCGCTAAGTTTGCTCTAAATAATAGATTGTGACATTTGCCTACTACATTTTCCTTTATACAAAATGTGCTGAATTAAAGTCATGAGCAGACTTCACACACCCATGGAGTCCCTCTCATTATTGTTAGGTGGTAGTAAGTCGACGAAGACTCATAGAGACTTTATGAACAATGAATCTGAACCGTGGGCCTTTGGGTTGGCAAGATAATTCCCTCTAGGTCTCTAGGCCACCAGATCACCCCATTTCATGAAGACTTCTATTTAAATGTCAATGAGAAGTTAGGTTCCTGAATAAAAGATTACACTTCTACTTTAACAATGAGTTAATGGGGTTTGTGCGGGGAGAAGGGTGCAACAATGAATGAATGGAATCCCATAATCTCTGTAGATGTTCATTGAAATGAAAAATAAACAACCTAAATTTAAAAAAAAAAAAAAAGGGTAGTGTACTGGCGGGGGGCAGGGGTATAGGGGAGATAAGTGCAACAATAAATGAATGGAAAAAAAAAAGTAAACAAACTCAAGGAAACAATAATAAAGTGATTTATGGAAACAATAAAAAATTTAAATCAGATATAATTATCTGGCTTTTTGAAAAAGGAGTCATTTTAATCTTCTCAAATAGTCTCATAATTTCTTGGTGACAGACAATAGGAACTTGACTATGCATGCCAAATTGAAAAGAGAAAATGGAAAATCTAAAATAACAATTTGAACCACTGAGGACTTCATCACCAATTACAAGTGTACCTCAGAGATAATACGTGTATTCAGTACCAGCCCCCCGCTCCAAAAAAGCAGAGAAAGCAATAACCAAAAAGGCCCCCTTTGTCATCTGTCATCCAGTACAGCTTCTCAAGGTGGTAAAATCTCTACGGAAGCAGACTGTCACACGGTTCTGGAGAGTCTAAGCTTTTATCCTTTTGCTTAGCAGGTGATGCCTTAACAACAGCTCCACAAGAGTCGCTTGGTTCCATTCCACACCACCATGGCAAAGCTAATAATGCAGTTGTTGTTGTGTGCCAGCTGACGCCCCATGGGTTTTCAGAGGCAGTAATTCACACAGGGGAGATTTCCCATCTTCATCCCAAGGAGCAGCTGGTGGATTCAAACCATCTGCCTTTGGGTTGGCAGTGCATGTCCTTAATACTAGGCCAAATGAGTCCTAGCTGGGTGCTGGGCATTGTTGTTAGGACAGGGATAACATCACAGTGCTGGCATCAAGGAGCTTGTGATTGTCAGTCATTGGAGTGAAAAGGTAATTGTACCACATGGCGGTCATTGCCGTAAATGATCAGAGCGCCAAAGAAACACACAAAAGGCATTCAATGTCTTGGAGGATCATAGAAAATGATCTCAAAGCACACAACGTTGGACAAGCCCTGAACAAATGGGTGTTGATCAGGTCAAGAGTACAGAACCGAAGGTTGGAAGAACAGTCCAACGATGGAGAGGCACTAGAGGAATTCTGAACTTTTTATGAGCCTTCATTTCTGAAATTCTTCCAAGCTTATGGATCCTTTTGTGATTGTGTTCTTAATGAACAAAATGTACAGGAAAGCTGTTGATTTAACTACCAAGCCAGCTGCTGCTGACTTGCCCCGAATCTTGGTGAGCTCACGGGTGTTGGCAGAACTGTGTTCCACAGAGTCTTCACTCAATAACTTGGTTGTCACAAAGTCTTCCTTCTCAGGTGTATAATGGTGAATTAAAACTTCCACCCTTTAGATTATCTAATGGTTGCAGACATTAACCATTTGCCCTGCTCAGGGATGCATATTAAATTGCAGTTAGCAAAATATTTTTTTAAAATGTCTCAGTATCTTTCTTTCACTGCTGTGCAGTTGGAGTGGACTCATAGCTTACTCTTTATCAAGTTTTCAGAGGGAATAAATTGCACAGGAGAAGATTCTCTGTTTTGCTCTCTCACAGCTCTGCTGGTCGCTTCCACCTGTCTGCCTTTGGGTTGGCAGCACAACTTCTTAATCACTTGGCCTCCAGAATTCCCTAGCACTATATGCAACTCTTTCTTAATGTACTAGACAATAAAGTCTAGAGGAGAGATAAGAGGTACCATAGCTTCTTAGGAAGGTTATATTTTGGCACTTTCAGCAATGAAATATGAAAATATCTGTAGTGACAAATCCACAGATCTTTGTAGCAATACTGTAAGGGAACTCAGTGACACAGTTGCTAGCTATTTGGCTAGTAAAATAAAGGTCAGAAGTTCAAAGTCACCAAGCATTCTGTGAGAGAATGATGTGGTAGTCTTCTAGAAAGATTCCCACACAAATTCAAACCTACAGCCCTTAAATCTATCCCAACTCAAATCAAAGGACTAAGAAAGCTGCAGTATAATTCTACTCTGTTCCCTGGTATAAATAGGATTTGGATTTTACCTACAACATGCAGCAACACTACTTCACAACATTCATAACTGGAAAGAGTACTAAATTTCAGTGTGGTGGTTTGTAAAAATCCAAACACCCCAAGTCAAACTCATTGCTGTTGCATGAGAATCAAGTCAGAGCTCACCTTCAGGCAGGTTTTTAAGGCTGTACATTGCACGAAGAGATTACCCATCTCTCTCCCTCAGAGCTGTTTGTGGTTTTGAACCACCAGAGCAGTACCACAACGGGGCTATCCAGGCAACGCCTATGGATTATGCCATCAGTTAGGATTTAGTAAAACAAAATAAGCCATTTTTTTATTTTTCTATCCAAGTTCCTGAATTCCATCCACAGATGTCACATAGAGTCCTGAGACCGCAGGTTAAGAGCACTTGTACCAGAGACAAGATGGTACATTTGGGGAAGAGGAAGTTTGGGGAATGAAGTTCAGTTAATGAGTAAATGGAAGAGAAGCAGAAGAGGTAAGTAAGTGCATGCCCTGGAAGCTTTCGAGGCAAAGCTTAGCAGTTGGGCCTTTGTTCTGAGAGTCATGATGCGCCATTGAGGGTTCCACCCTCCTTCCTTCCTTCCTTCCTTCCTTCCTTCCTTCCTTCCTTCCTTCCTTCCTCCTTCCTCAGATCAGACTGGAACAGGAGGGGCTTGCGCATCTGGTGGATTCAAACCACGAGCCTTCGGGATGGCAGGCAGCACAGCTTCTTTGCCACTGAGTCACCAGAACTCTCTTTACTGAGGTACTTTTAATCACAGGGTTGCCAGGCTCTGATGGTGGTTTAGGATCCTCATCTAGGCTACAGTGGCAAGTGGCCCTCATGGGGCAAGGCTGGCAGAGGGAGGCCAGTCAGACAGTGGTGGCAGTTTTCCAGGGAAAGATGAATGCAGTCTGAGCGAGGGAAGTGACAAGGGGGCTGTCAGAGGGGAAATGAAAGTGAAAATCAAAATCTCCTTAGAAGGCAGAAAAATGGGGAAGGGCATACATTCCCTTCTACTCCTAAAGCAGACACTGAAGATACTAGCAAAAGAACAAGGAACTCTATTTTTAATCTTCCGAAGTTCCTATAGTAATAGATGGGCAGCATCAAACACCCAGTGCAAGCCCATAATAGTTGCCAGAGGTGATGTGTGGTGATGGAAAATCCAAATCAGACACCTTGCCACCAAGCTGATTGGGACTCATGGCATCAGTTCCTGTCTGTAACCACGGGGAGCTACTCACCCTTGTGATGCCCAGGGTCCGTGTTGGCAAGGCCCAGCTAAAAACCCTGTGACACTGCGAGACAAGTCGTCGAACATTACACGAACATGAACCCATCGACACAGAATACATTCTGATTTAGTGATTCAGCTAAAACAGAAGAAAATGGAACTAATGTTTTAGCTATAGCACCACCTGGGCTTCTTTTTTAAAAAAAA
>NW_006399789.1:10649799-10656406 GCF_000299155.1 Elephantulus edwardii | reverse complement strand
TCTTTGGGGTATATTCCCAGTAGTGGAAATGCTGGGTCCAATGGTATCTCTATTTGCAACTTTTTGAGAAAGTGCCATAAGTGCCATACTGCCTTCCACAGTGGTTGCACCAACCACCTGGGCTTCTTAAGTAAATCAAGTGTTATGAATTTCTTATTTGTGTTAGAAGAAGGTAAAGTATGTTAGATGCTTCCAAAGGATAGAGGACTTTGAGAACAAGTGATAGTTATTCTCTGACGTATGATAAAACCTAAACAAGAAGTGTAGTCCTTAAAATAACTATTACCATCTTAGTAAACTAATTTTTTTTAAAGTGCAAAATCTGAAAGTAGTCAAATTTGGACACATTTATTCTTATCTCATGGAAAGAATGAGACTATTTCCTCTTGACAGGATTTTGAAGCCTCTGGGAGCTTTTCCAAACCCTGTGACTTCTGCCCTGCGGTCGGTGGGGACAGGCCATGCAACTCAAGTATGAACTATGCCACCAGGGCTCCTTTGTTAAACAATAGACAAACTAAAGTAAGTAGATATCTGTTATTCTCCAGAAAGTTCAATTACCTAAATTCATCCTCCTCCATAACCTAAATTCTTTATAAAATAAAATAAAAATATTTTTTATTTTTGAAAATGAATTAAGGAAAGAGAGACTAAAATAAGCAGTAGGTATCAGAGAGATTTCTGTTTAGGTTTTGGTGGGTGCCATTGAGTTGATGTGGATACAATGGGACCAGGTGAATAGATTCACATCTTGCCTGGTTCAGCGCCATCCTCACACTTTCTGTCACTCACAAGCCTATTCTTGCAGTCACTCTGTCAATCCATCTTTTCTTTTCTAACCTCCTACTTTTCCAAGCATAAGCGTAGGTACATTTATTGCCCCAAGTGATGGAATTTTATTTTTATTAACAGGTTTGTCACTTTTTGTCAATGTTGTGTTACCTCGGGAAAACTTCATTACTGCACAAGCTTTTTTAATCTTTTGGAGAGGGAGAATTAAGACACCTTACAGATTAAATTAATGGAAGACAAGATGGAGGAATAATGTCTAGTTTTCCTACCCTACCAATTTGGTAGAGGAGAGCTTCTTTTCTGAAATGAGGAAATTAGGGAAGTAATGAAATTCAGTACAGGAGAAAATGAAGAACTTGGTTTTGGACATTGTTAGTTTAAGCTGTCAGTGAGTCATTTCAATGGCACTATTTAATATCTATCTTGAGAATAAGATTCAGACATTCGGAAACCTGATAATTATACAGAAGATATAGAAGTCATATTTCAAGAATGCTGTTGTTAGGTGTTGTAGAGTTGAGCATGACTCATAGCGACCCTATGAACAAAAGCTCTAAACTCTGTTCTATCCTGTGCCATCTTCACACGTCCTAACACACAAGAGCCCATCGTAGCAGTCACCACGTCAATCCACCTGGCCAAGGGTCTTCCTCTCCTTCACCAACCCTCCACCTTTCCGAGCATCATATACCTCTCAAGGAATGGTCCCTTGTAGCAAGGTGTCCAAAGTATGTGAGGCAAAGCCTCACCATTCTTGCTTCCGAAGAACACTCTGGCTGCATCCTCTCTAAGACAGACTTGTTTTTTTCTTTTGGCCATCCATAGGATATTTAATGCTCTTCTCCAATACCATAGTTCAAAGGCATGAATTCTTCTGTCATCTATTCATTGTCCAGCTCTCAGACGCAAGTGATTGGAAAGACTATGGCCTGAATTAGACACAACTTAGTCTTCAAACTGACATCATTATTCCTCAATATTTTGGAGAGGTCCCTAACTGCAGATTTTTCCAAGTACAATATATTTCCTTATTTCCTGACTGCTGGCACCAAGGATGCTTATTGTGGATCCAAGCAAGATGAAGCTGTTGACAGTTTCAATCTCCTCCTCATCCATTATGATGTTGCCTATAGGTCCAGTGGCAAGAATCTTTGTTTTCTTGACACTGAGATGCAATCCATACCAAAGGCTGCATTCCTTGATCTTCTGCAACAAGTGCCTCAAGTAGATATACAAATTGTATTTAAAGCATGAGGACAAATATGTTTGTGTCTCTGAATGTGTGATAGTATGTGAGAGAGAAAGCTTGAGAATCAGAGTGAGAGAAGGGAAAAAAAGATAATGAAGAGATGGGAGACTAATGATGGATTGAACCTGAGCCATGCTCATAGTAGAGGTTGTGTTGTTGTTGTTATGTGCCGTCGAGTCACTTGCAACTCATAGTGACCCTATGTACAACAGCCTTAAACTCTGCTCTGTCCTGTGCCAATCACACTGTCTCTGATACACCCATCCCAATTACCCCAATCAATCCACCTCATAGAGGGCCTTCCCCTCCTGCACTGTCCCTCCACCCTCCCAAGCATGATGTCCCTCTCCAAGGACCGGTCTCTCCTTACAACATGTCCAAAGTATGTCAGACGAAGCCTCAGAATCCTTGCCTACAAGAAGCCGTCCAGTTTAACCCTCTCCAGGATGAATCTGTTTTCCTAGCAGTCCATGGGACCCTCAATATTATTCTCCAGCACCACAGCTCAAAGGCATCAATTCTCCTTCTATTCTCCCTAGTCATTGTCCAACTCTCTGATGCATAACAAGTGATAGCAAAGACCATGGCCTGTACCAGATGCACCTTAGTAGAGGTATCAAAGATCAATTCATTATCCATCCATTGCCATCTGTCAGATTTGGATCCTGGTAAACCTCCATCAGGTTTCTGACACTGAAAATTTTAAGGAAAAAAGATTTTGCTTTATCAGTCTTCCTCTGAGTGGAGGATAAATTTGAAACACCAACATTTTAGTTAGCAGCCCCTCACTTGAGTAGATACACCACCAGGACTCTGTACAAGAGAACAAGAAGGTCCTAAAAAGGAATGAAAATACAGTCCAGAGTGGAGGGGAGAATGCGGAGAACATCACACCAAAGTCTACTTACTGCTGAGAGGCCATAGGGACCACTCACAGTGAGGTACCCCAGAACAAAAAAAAAAACCCAAACTAAACCAAAGTAGAGGATGATTCTGTGTGTCCACATAACAAAAAACATATAATGAAAGAACCTTATATTAGAGAAAACATTTATTCACAGGAAGGATAAAATGCCTTCAACATGAGTTTCTGAGCCGTTAGTTAAGAACTATTTTGGGGAAGGAAGAGTGATAAAAGGATTTTCAAGATAATTTCAGAGTGTTGATGAGTCACATGCATTCTGATTTTGAATTTTAAATGGATTTCAAGCTTTGCCTTGGCACCAGCAAGGCCGATTAGAAAACAAAACTTCACATTAAATTCATTGAATTCTGATAAAAGCTCATCAATAATTTATTCTATGCTAGAACTTAAGGGTGTGGGTGCTTGTTCCTCCCTCTGTGCTTTGTGCATATGTAACTAAGAAAGTAGAGTAATTTGGTGTCATTTGATTTAATGAGATCCTGTGGAAATAAAATGGAAGTTTGGCAATGAAGCCAGACTTCTGCAGTTGCCCAGGGACAAGTATCTATAGGAGAGAAACTAATTATGTTCACTAGTTCCTGAGCCTCTAAAAATAACTAAACAACTCAATCAAAGTGCTATCTGGCTGAAGATACAGAAATATTTTGAGAGGTTTTTTTAACAATAAAATATAAAAGCAAAGAGGTTTCAACCCAATATATTTTCAATAAACTCAAGAGTAAAATCACAACTTCTACCATGGCTCAAAGTTTAGAAACCTAAACTATACTCACTCACTGTCATTAATTCTCGTAACAATCCTACAGTCTCGAGTAGAATTATCTCCTAGGATTTGTAAGGCTGGCTCATCTTTCTTCTGCAAAGAGGATGTTGTGGTCAAATTGCTAATCCCTACATTAGTTTAATAACCCATTTCTTCACATTCTCTATCACCAAGGCTCAGTCAGCCATGCCAACCCACTGTCATTGATTCCCAGTGAACCAACAGGACAGGGTGGAATTGCTCACTGGGTTTCCAAAGCCATAAATCCTTGCCAAAGCAGACCATCTCTCATCTTTCTCCTAGCAGCTGGAGGGTTCAAACTGCCAGCCTTTTGGTTAGCAGTGGAATTCTTCAACCACTGGGAGTAGGTGATGCAGGCATGGCATACTTTGCAGTCTATTTTGATGTTATCCAAATATCCATGTATCCATGTGTTTGGTGCTTGGAATGCCCTAGGCACTGGAGTAAATGGTGTACATGTATTCTTTCATTTAATCTTCCCCACAGTTCTATGAGGTAGGTGCTTTTATTGTTTATCTTACTTAAAAGCCAAAAAGTTTAGAACATGAAGTAGCTTGTTCACTGTTACAAACCTGAGAAGCAATGTAGTAGGATTCCTTAGATGATGCAAATGGTTAACACTCTCACTGCTAACTGGAAGGTTTACATTCAGCCATAGATGTCCTGGATGAAAAGTCTGTCAAGGATTCATTGAAAATCCTGTGGAGCATAGTCCTACTCTGGGTACGCATGTGTGCTTGTATTCAATAATAGTTTATTATGTACATGGTAAATATTTGCACAGTAAATGGAGATGTCATTTAATAAATTCTGTACAAATTAGTTGGTGATTGATTACATTTTTCATCCTATGTCATCATTCTCATTCATTTATTGCATCCTGGAGGTCCCATTTCCATCACTCTAATTTCATGATATGATTCTTCTGCTAATCTTCTTCATGATTCAATTTTTAGACATAGAAGCAATTGAAAAAAAAAACAAACACAACCATGGCTTGGATCAGGTGCACCTTAGTCTTTAAAAGGACTTCTTTGGCACTTTGTAAATGTCATTGACAGCAGATTCAGTGAAGAATTGATGCATTTGAATTGTGGTTTTGGAGAAAAGCACTGGTAATAGCTCATGGACTGCCAATGTAACAAGCATGTTTGTGTTGGAGGAAGTGAAACCAGGGTGCTCTTTGGAGGCAAGAGTGGTAAAACTTCCACTCACATCTTCGGACTTGTTGCCAGGAGGGACCACTCATTGGAAAAAGACATCACGCTGGGAAGTGTGTGTGGAGGGTCAGAGAAAGAGAGGAGGGCTCTCAACACGATGGGCTGACACAGTGACTGCAACAATGAGCTCAAACCTATGAGAGATGGTGAGGATGACACAGGAGAAGACAAGGATCACTCCTACTGTTCATACGGTAGCTTTGAGTCTAAGGCAACGTGACAGCACCTATCAATAAGAGTTTCCCTGCTCCTTTGCTTCTTCATTTGTCTTAGGAAAACTCTTTACTATTTGGCCTCACATAAATTATTGGGTATTTTTGGTTGTTCTTTGTTTCTTTTAAGTCATGTAGTTAGTCCAATTGCATTTATCTGAGCTCATTTTAAGAGTTCTTATCTGAGTTAATTTTAAGAATTCTTAATACTGTTGTTGTTCATACGAAGAGTTAATATGGTTAATGTAACTGAGTTTATCTGAGCTCATATTATGATACTTACCTGAGTTAATATTAAGAGTTCTTCATGTTGTTGTTCATATTAAAAGCTCATAATATTGTTATTGTTGTTGTTGCACTGCAATCCTGAAGGCACACAGTTCGAGGCCATCAGCTGCTCTGTAGGAGAAGGATGGGCAATCTCTTCCTATGCAATTAACTGCCTCTGAAAATCCATTGGAGGGTCATTGAGTTGGGTTGGGTCTGACTCCATTGCACACAACAACAACAACAACAACAACAAAATGTTTCTTTAATAAAGGCTCCGGTGGTTTTTACCTTTGGAAAAGCTTGCTCACCTGGGACTTAGCTTCCAGCTGCTCAGAGGTCTCCACAATAGCAGCCTGTATCCCCCACAGTCACCATCGAGCTGTGCCATGAGCGACAGTCTACAGGATCCTGGCCCATCGTGCACAAGTTTCTCCAGAACCAGCCTGCATACCTATGGTCACAAACTGACCAGATGAAGATCATTGTCCTCCTTGTCAAGGAAGACTTACTAATCGGCAATATGCAGTTGACACAATCTTTATCACTGAAAATTAAAGCTTAAAACACTTAGTGATAAAGAGCAAAGCCTTTGGTGTTAGATATACCACAACATTAAAAAATGATAATAATCATGCAACTGAACCAATAAGCAACATCATAACAAACAGAGAAAAGACTGGGGGATTTAATTTTACTTGTCCCCTCAGTCAATGCCCTTGGAAGTAATAGTCTAGCAATTAGGTGACCTATATATCTAGCAAATCTGCAGTAAAAGAACTCTTTGAAGTTTTAAGAAGGAAAGCTGTTCATTTGAGGAGTGTGTCCTAGCTGACCCAAGCCACGACATTTTTCAGTGCACGTGAAAACTGGACAATGAATAAAGAAAATCAAAGAAAAATTGACATTTAAAAATGTTTTTAAAAGGCTTGGGTGTTTCTCTCTCTCTCTCTCGTTAAAACAATAACTTAAAAAATGAAAAAAAGAGGTACTCCACAGCTCATTTATCCAGTGTAGTACATCATTTGATTTATTGACTGCTGCTTCCATGAGTGCTAATTGTGAATCTAAGTAAAAGGAAACCTTTGACAGCCTGAGCATTTTCTCCATCACAGATGGCTTATCTGTCCAGTTGTGATGGGTTGTTTCTCCCTTTTT
>NW_006399789.1:10632140-10649699 GCF_000299155.1 Elephantulus edwardii | reverse complement strand
AGTACTGAACCTAGTAATGGAGTAACAAGAGCCAGGGGAGGGAAGGTTAGAATTGATAGAAAGAGGTACAGGAACATATGATAGGTATATTCTTACATAATAATGTCTTTGTGCCATTGCTGTTGGCACTTTCCCTTTTAGAGTTAGGAGATGAGAGGCTTGTCACCTTGCCTGTACATGAAGGATAAGGCCCATCTTTCCCCATAGGAGCAACTGGTGGATTTTAACTGCTTGCCGTCCTTTCAGTTGCAACCCTGATAGGCTATGGATTGTGCCACCAGGGCTTCCTTAGTATGTGATGAAAACTAAAACTCACTGCTGTCCAGTTGGTTCTGACTCATGTCAATCTTCATCAGGTTCCCGAGTCTGTAAATCTTCAGAGGAGGAGACAGTTCATTCTTCCACATAGCAGCCGGTGGATTAGAAATGCTGCCTGTTCAATTTGAAGTGCAATTGATAACAGAGAGCATTATGCTTTGTTCGCTGCAACAAGCATAAAACAGTCCCATTGGTGTCTTTTTGGAAGTTACGCTGTATTTGACATAATGGAGCTCTGATGACAAAGTTCATTATGAGTAGTACTGTTAGTTCAAAAGCCAAGTGCGTCTCCAGCAGTTCGAACCCACAAACAACTCCACAGGAGAAAGATGGGCAGCCTCCTCCCCTAGGAAATCTGATGGAGGAGCACTTTGAGTGGGAGCCAAATCTGCGTTTTTATTTTCTTTGAGCTAATAAACCTACAATGCGAAAAATTGTTGTGGTCCAACACCTCATGTCATCTAATCTGAGGGAGAATTGTCAGGAAGGAAAACTAGGAGGGAGCTGCATCATATTGTAGAACTACTTTCTTTGTGTGTATGCTACTTATCATCATTGTGAGACATTTAAAAGGAGCTCCGGTGGTAAAGTGCATTCTGTGCTGTGCTGCTAACAGGAAGGACAGTAGTTCAAATCCATCAACTGAGGCAGCGGTGAAATGTGAGGCAGTGTGCAGCTAAACAGAGAGATCTACAGCCTTGAGAGCCTGAATAAGGATCACCGAGGCTCACTAGGAGTCAGAATTGACTTAAGGGTGGTTGGTTTGATTTGGTACATTGGTGTAAAACCAATCATCTACTTTATTTGGAAGTGATCATTGATAATTTTGTTATTTCTATTAAATGTTTTCTCTTTTGTTTTCAAGAATATCTGAAAGTATCACAAGATACATTGAACAGGAGACTTTGAAAGGTGGTGCATGGGGGGGGGGAGGGAGGGGATAAAAACTAAATTCAGAAACTCAAATTTTATTTTAAAAGAGGTGGCTAATTTGTTCACTGAAATTTACTTCAAAATTCAGCTTTGAGTTTCCTGGCAACTGAGGCAAATGTGAGAGATTTTATCATGCTAACTGTTGTTATCTTTGGTAAAAGCAATTCTTTCATACGCAGCCAAATTACAAGAACAATTTATTATGTGTGTCCCTTTATTAACAACAAACAGAAAAAACAAACATGAAGCAAATGGTAGAAGAGACAAGGGTTTCAGAAGAGATGTCACTTAGAATAGTGTGTCAAATGATGGGATCTTATATATGCTCATGTTTCAATAAAATAAAAATGTAAAGATCTATGTGGGCTTTCATTACACTCTTTATTTTTCCTCACAAATCAAGAATTTATAATTACCTGTCCTTTTGCTTGTTTTGGCAAATTATTCATTTATGACTCACCGGGAAACGGAATCTACAGATTCAACTGTGAAAAGAAAAAAGCCCTCATAAAGCACTGAGTCAGTAGGACATTACTGTCATCCCTCAGTATCTGTAGGAGATCAGTTCCAGAAGCCTTTGCATACCCAAATCCTCAGATCCTCAAGTCCCTCATATAAATTGATGGTGGTGGTGTTAGGTGCTGTCAAGTTGACTATGACTCACAGCAATCCTAAAAGCACTATTAAAAATCTGCGCTGCTCTGACCTTTGGAAAAGAATGAAATGTACAATGCAAGAGATGTAAGGCTTCGGGCTAAGGCATTCTGAAATTATGCAACGTGAAATTATGCATTCTGAAATTCCATCTGATTGAGATTAGGTCTGAAAGTTTAATCTCAAATATCTGGTTTGATGGGTTCTGGTGTTAAAAAAAAAAGAAGGATTAGTAATGGCCTCACCAGCTTATTAATGACAATGCAGAGAAAATATGGATACTTTCACAGATATGATGCAAAAGGCAAAGTAATTAGATATGGCTGCTTTGAAAACATTTACAAACAAAGCTTGTACACAATGAGCACCACGTCCTAGTTATACTATGTAACGTTGAATCTCTGAGGTCAAGTGGATGAAAGAGAAACAATTACATTGATGTCTTTGGAGAAACTCATTTATAGATCATTATCATTTTGTTGCCGGCTCTTAATACTAGACATGCCTTGAGTCACTTAACATCTTAAACTTTATTAAATAGCATTTATGCATAATTATTTTCCCAATTGCCTTTCAAACATTTCCCGCCACTTCTACCACATTGCCATTACTCTCTCCCCCTTCAGAAATACATATTCCTATCTGTCCAACCTGTTTGTTCCCAGCTGGTGCAAAGACTTCACACACTGTTCTAAGGAGGCATAGTGAATTGTGGGCTGGCTGCTAACTCAGATGTTGGCAGGTGGGGTCAACCAACAGCTCCTTGGGAGAAAGATGCTACTACAAAGACTTACCCCATTGGAACACGAATGGGGGTTTGCAGTGGTAGAAATGACTCAACAACAGCAGATTATTCTCAGTTTAACAGGACAAAACATCCTGCCTTAGAGACTATGCTGTCCAGATTGTCTTATTCAGATAAAAACTTCAGAGGCATTCTCGGATGGCTTAAACAATGTCAATACAAAGGTTGAGAATTCAGATCCACCCAAATGCACTTCAGAAGAAAGACTTTCTTGTCTACTTCAGAAAACAGCCAAGCAGCCATTGGAATAACTCCACGGAGTACAGGTCTCCTTGGCTCCCCCTGGGATGGACTTGACTCAGAACTGACAACTGCTTTATCACTGGTCGGGACAGAAATAATTCCATATTCCAATGAAAATGGGAAATATTTTTCAGAAAGTTTTTCTTTTTCCACTTTTTATGCAAAAGATAGATTAGAAATTCAGTAACTTATCTTCATGAACCAACTGTCATAGGAACACTGTTCGTTACCCCTTAACTTCTTGAGCTTCTTAGTTCCATAGAATATATTTGTCAGCAAATCATTAATGCTCTTGTTAGGATTTTACTATTAATCACAGCACAAGTCTTCATCTTCACCTTGGCAAGGAGCCAACGTGTTCACACTCAGATCTTAGACAAGCTTGGAATTAAGGTGGTTGTTACGTGCTGGCAAGTTGGAATCGGCTCAGCTGACTCTCGAGCAGATTTTGAGAAGTTGTAAAAGGCACAGGAAAAGAGTGCTCATCTTCCCTTGCGGAGTCCCTGGTGGACCTGAACTTCCTGGCTATGGGTTGGTGGCACATCCCACTGGCAGTCTAGGTGTGTTTCCTCATCTAGTAGTGTTAGGAATGTTGTATATGTATTTAACTTTACACATTTTGGAAAAAAAATAACTATTTCTATTTAAAAATCTCTTTAAAAATGTTCCTTCACAATATTTGCCCTAATGAAGTATATTTAGCATGACTTAAATTATGGATAGTATTTCATATTGCTTGATCCAATAGTGATTAAAGTGGTGCAATGAGTTTAAATGCTTCACCACTTGGCCAAGTTTTTGGCAGTTCAAAACTCTCCAAGAGGTACCACAGAAGATAAGTGTAGCAATCTGTTATGGAGAGGGCTCAACCTAGAAAAATTCTGCGGATCACAGCCCTCTCAGACATACATAGATTTGCTCCAGTCAAAATGGATTCAATAGCAACTAATGCAACAGATCTATTTACCATACCTCATGCTTTCCCACCAGTAACTTCCAACCAGTTTGTGTGTTTGAGTGTGTGTGAGAGAGTGTGTGTGCATGTGTGTGCGTGCGCACTTTCCTGTGGCTTCTTTCACCTCTCTGTTTTACCTCTGCTGTACCTTGTTAAGCTTTTATAGAACATAAACTACGGGTAAGCGCAGAAAATTTTTCTCCTCTCCGGTGTGGCACCAACACTTCAGCACCTGTTGTTAAAAAAAAAAAAAGAACCTTCAAAGAAAGCTGCTATACTTTCTAGTCAAAATATTTCTCAAGTAGAGTATCTGAGTAAGAGCCTCACTATGATCTGGCTTTCTTGAAAACTGCTGGAACAATATGATATCTTTTTGATGTGAATGGTGTGTTGTCATCTTCAAGAGTCATTCCCAGCACAGTGAGATAAACCTGTAGATCCTGCCCCTGTTCTCATGAAAAACCATCTATGACTTAGTTTTATAAATGGAAAATGAATGTGGCGGTCAAATTCTTCAACTTCAGTAACTCCTAAGGTCATGGGGAAAAGAATAGACAACTCATTTTATTACACTTTGCTTTCTAGCACTTTGCAGACACTGCTATTTTAACAAACTGAAAGTTTTTGACAACCTGTGTTGAACAAGTCTATTTGCACCGTTTTGCCAATAACATTTCATACTCACTATGTGGGTAGCACTGGTGACCTAGTGACAAGAAGCTGCGCTGTAATCCCAAAGGCACATGGTTTGAATCCACCAGGTGTTTCAAGGGAAAATGATGGGTAATCCCTTTCCGTGCGATTAACTGCCTCTGAAAACCCAGCAGAGGGTCAGCTATGGGTTGATTCTGACTCAACAATAAATACACAACAACATGCACTATGTGTCCTTGTATCACATTTTGGTAATTCTTACAATATTTCAAGTATTTTCACAATGCAATCGCACACCCATTCCTTGTTGGAGAAGCATACTACAAGGGCTGTCAAAATGGGGAAAAGAAGTCAGTCTCAGGGGAAGTGCAACCAGTGTACCGTTCAGAGGCAAGAACAGTGAAACTCCATCTCATACATTTGGACATGTTGTCAGAAGGAACCCATCCTTGGAAAAAGACATCATGCTGAGAAAGACGGAGTGTCAGAGAAAGAAAGACCCTTAACAACATGGCTTAATACAGTGACTGAAACAATGAGCCAGAGCCTATCAGAGATTATGAAGTTGGCATTGAGTCAGTGGCACCTAAAAAACTACACTGCACATTTGATAGACTAAAGTATAGGCAAATATAACTTCTACGCGTATACTGGGGAGGTGATTTGTATGACTCGTTTTATTACAATATTTGTTCTGTTGCTGTGATCCTGAACCAAGTCAACAATGTCCCCAAGGCATACTTATCCTTGAAAGATATTAAGATTGTTTTTGGTAAAATACCTAGGTGGTTGTTGCTTTTAGGTGCCATCAAGTAGAGTACAAGTCATAGCAATACTCTGAACACCAGCTCTGAACCCTGTCCTATCCTGTCCCATCTTCACACTTCTGGACATTAAAGTCCACTGTGGCAATCACCCTGTCAATCTGTCTGGTACAGGTCTTCCTTTCCTTCACTGATCTTCCACTTTCTGAGCAACAAGTCCCTCTCCAAGGAATATCCCTTTCAAGCAACATGCCAAAAGTATGTGAAGAGAAGCCTCATCTTCCCTGGCTCCAAAGAGCACTACAACTGCTCCATCTCCAAGACATATTTGTTTGTTTTTTTGACAGGCAGTCCATGGGATGTTCAGTGCTCTTCTCCAAAATCACAGCTCAAAGGCATCAATTCTTCTTCTGTCATCTTTATTCATTGTTCAGTCCTCTGATGCAAAGCAAGTGATTGGAAAGACCATGGCCTGAATCAGATGCACCTTAGTCCTCAAACTTACATCATTACTCCTCAATAATTTGGAGAGGTCCTTCACTGCAGATTTTCCCAGACATCTCCTGGTTTCCTGACTATGGTACCAAGGATGTGAATTGTGGATATTCAAGTAAGACAAAGTTGTTGACAGTTTCAGTCTTTTTTCAATCTATCACAGTGCTGCTTATAGGTCTAGTGGTAAGAATCTTTGTTTTCTTGACATTCAGATGCAATCTATATTGAAGGCTGTATTCTTTGATCTTCTGCAACAAGTACTTCACGTCCTCCTCATTTTCAGCAAGCAAGGTGTGTCATCTGCATAACAGAGGTTATTGATGAGTCTCCCTCTGATCCTGAAGCCACTTTCTTCTACACAGAGTCTGGTTTAAACATAAGTTAGGAGAATATAAAACGTTGAAACCAGTGATTTATATGATGCAAATAAGAAGATTGGCAAAACAATACTCTGTCTTCTCTGGTCTGCTAAGAGAAAAGACTATAGGTGTTAAAATTGCAAATAAACTGAGATTCATGTTCCCAAAGTGCTTGCCAGCAGGTGAGAGTTAGTGACAATTTGCTTTTGAACAAGACAAGCTATTTGCTATTTACTTTCTTTACGCATGCATGCCCAAATATACAGGAAACGAAAATGTATTAGATTTCTAAATCATTAATGTTTCAAGAAAGGAGGAGAAAACTTGGAGACAAGTGAATAAAATGATTCATTCATTTTCACTTTCATTCAGCACATACAGTTTGGCAAAGAGGAGATGTCATGAACAAGGTCAGTCCTTGTTTGTCCTTGACCTTCTCACTGCATTGGAGCAATAGCCAATTAAACAATTCTGATGCTTAGTGCTTAGTGCTGTGTAACAGAGTGACAAGCTGGGCTAAGGCTAGGAGCACTCACAGGAAGGACTGAATAGGTCAGCTTTTAGTTATTTCTGAAGGACTCACTCAGGGGTTACCCTTGTGGATGTGAGGGGCACGGGGAGGACTTGAGGACAACTTGAACCCTTAAGTCCCTCTGCAGGAGAAAACTCAACCTCATTGCTGTTAAGTTCGAATAGACCCATAGCTGAGCTGCCAGACATTGTAAATGGCACAGAAGATTTCCCATCTTTCCCCCCTGGAGCTGCTGATAACTTCAAACCTCGAGAGAAGAGCCTCTTCTGGGTTAGCAGTGCAACTGAGAATCTGCTCCTATAAAGACCACAACCACGAAGGCCTCAAGGTCTGGCAGCTCTGCTCTTGGATAAGGTCACTGTGAGTCTGAATTAACCAGGCTACAAACAATAACAATTAAGGGCACGTAAGAGAAGCCACTGGAGTCCCCAGCAGGATTCCAGAAGGCATGATCCAATTGATCTCTACCAAGAGATGCATTTGCTATAAAGCATTCCTATCACCCTCAGGAAACACTTCAGACACTCAAACTCATTGCTGCCAAGGTGAAACCCACTGAAAGGCCTTCCCACCAGGGAGTTTCAGAGACTAAATCACAAAGAGGAGTGAGTCCATCCTCCTCCCAACTGCTGCTCTTGGATTTGAATCACTGGAGAGGGTCAGCCTTTGGGTTACCAGCGCGGCTCCCCACGGACGATGCCACCAAAGCTCATTTGGACAAAGTAATTTTCCAGAAGGAAAGTCAAACGCCCCCAAACCAAACCAAACCAAACCAAATCACACATTGCAAATAAAAACAAAAACAAACAAACAAAAAACAACAAACCAAAACAAATCAAACCCCAGAACATCTTCTGACTGGGTTCACAAGTACTTTTTCCAATCAGGATACACCAGTAAAGCTATTAGAGCAGAAGGCTTTAGTGACACAAATGTCAAGATTGCCTGAGTTTAAATTCCGACTACATCTTTTACCAGCTTTATGACCTTGAACATGTTGTTTATTCTCTGGACTCTCAGTTTCTTTGACATAAAATTGCCTAATGGGGTCATAATAAGGATTACATGGGTAAAGTGCTTGACCCTTAGTAGACACTCCGTAAATGTTTGTCTTTTGAGAAGACATCAAGGGTTTCAGGCAAGAAATTAACCTTTGTTACCATTCCAATTTTGATGCATTAGGCAGACATAATAGAACGATAAAGGCAGATATAATGCAAAAGGGATGCTGTTTATGGAATGGCCGTGGAGACGGGCCATTTCAGAGATGCTTAATTTCATGTCTCAGCTCTGCTAGAGTAAATATTACAGCCATCTGAAAGCCTTTTGCTTAGTTCCCCTCTGTGGCCAGGAAAAGAGAAAGGCAATCTTTTCTCATCACTTCTCTGAGCTCAGCTCCAGGGGAATAAGGTGGTTAAGGACGTGGGTGCTGCCAGGTATTTTGAACCAAACCTTGATTCGGCCACTAACTAGTTGTCTGTGGACAGTTTCTAAGTTTCTGCAAATCTCAGTTTCTTCATCCGATTGATTGAGCTAATAAGATCTACCTGAGACTTTTCATGTGTGACGTCTGGATATACTTAGGTTCAAAGCACTGTGCTTAGCAATATTTTTTGCTGCTGTCAGCCCTAACTAAAGACAACGTCATGCCCAACAGATGCAAATGTTGCCCGATCTTGAACCATCTCCATGGCTGGTTGCAGGCTGGACTGCAGCGATCCGAAAAGCTCTCATTGACTAATCTGTTTTGCTGGGGGGTTGTTTTGTTTTTTTCCCTAGAAGCAGAATGCCAGGCCTCTTTCCTACTTCATCTTAAGCTCTGCAGAAATCTGTTCTAGATCATAGCAAAACACAAAACATCACTGACAGTTGGGCGGTGCTGGAGAATGAGAGGCATTAGCTCATAATTGAATTCAAGTCCCTCATCTGAAACTTGAGCTTTCTACCACTGAACTACCAGTATCCCCATGCTTAACAATATTTACTGGTATAGGTAGTCTTCAACTTAGGATATTCCAAGATACAAGATTAATTGTATTTATTACAGTCTTATTTTAATGTTCTGTACTTCTTATAATAGTTATATGTACAATATGCAATATTACAGTAACTAACTTGGTAATATTATTTTCAGACATTCACTTATAGATGTTGGATGTTATTCACTTACAGGTGTTGGATGTTATCATTTAATGTTCAAAATATTGTCACGTATCAGGCTAAGAAATCTAAGAGAAACAACAACAAAAAAAGAGGTTTGTGACACATCCATGCAGAACCCCTCATAGATTGGGAAGTACCTGCAGAAATGATAATATTATAAAAACTATTATTATCAAAGAACCAAGACAAGAAATTGTTCAAAGGCACGCAATCATGAAATATTGAGTAAAGACAAAAGTGTCTAGTTAGAGTTAATAGACACAAGACAGTGAACTCAGGGAAGACAAAGGAGTGTAATTGTTTTCCTCTATTCTATTTGTTGAAACAAAGAAAGAATGAGGCATGAAGCACAGGACCAGCCTGACAGCATGATACACAGGGAAGCCAGAAGTGAAAAGTCCAGTCTGAGATCTGGTTTCTACCATTCTGCTTTGAGAGGTGATAGTCAACCTTGAGCACCTAATTTCCTTATTTTTAATACACAGAGGTAGAAGGACAGGCTTTCTAAAGTTCATTCAAATAAATTATTTCTATGTCTTGATACACTTTGAAATTTTACAAAAGGCCATATCACTGTGGCTTTGAAAGGCTTGTCACACCCCAGATTATTTCCGAAAAGGATTAACAAATGAAAGACATCATTTGTTCACATTTTCAGAATCATTATGTAAAAGTCAGGGTCATGAGCAAATCTTTAAATACATGAATATGGATTAAATTCATCAGGACTGATAACTTTTAAAATTCAGGGATTTTGAGAATAAGAACATCTTTCCTTTCATCTTAAATGAATTTCTCGAAACTAAGAATAAAACCTAATCTATGAGTATCTGATGCTAATTTGTCATTAACAAAGAGAATGAAGGAAAAGTCTTATCCAGTTTAATTTTACAAATCACAGCTAAATGAAATAAAGCTAGATTGGCTGACCGTTTAAAATAAGTGGATGGAAAGCACAAACCCAAGGGATTCTGTGACCCAGCACCAAGCCTGTAAGTCATCCTCGGATTGTTCTTGGCGTCTTCTGCACCGCTGCTGCTGTCCTGTCACAATCACAACTAAGGAGCTTTAAGAAGCTGGGTATAAAAAAGCAGCTGTCCATCACTCACCCTTCTGAAAGAGTAAGCTGAGGCCTGACTGCTTTTACAGGTTTTACAGATTGAAAACCTCTAAAAAAGTTTTCTTTGGAAGAAAAGAAAAGGATTCTGCAATGGAAAAACAGAAAGCTATGTTTTTGTTTCTTTTTTATTTTTTTTTAACCAACAAAAGAAAAGCCAGCAGAAACTTTGGGTAAAAAACACCCCCCCCCCCAAAAAAAATAAAAACCCTCATTGCTGTTTTGTAGACTCCATATATGCTGCAAAGTAGAATTCAGAATTCAGTTCCATAGAGTTCATGAATTGATGACTAGAAACAAACCTTTAGGTCTCTCTTTTTTAGAGGAGTCTCTAGATGGGGTTTGAACATCCAACCCTTCAGATACCTACTGAATGCTTAACTGCTTGGACCACCCAGAGAGTCCTTTGCTTTAAACAAGGTTTAAATTCTAGCACAGCTGCTTTTTAGCTTTTTTACCTTGGGCAGGTTGTTTGATCTCTCTAAGCTTCTCTTTCCAGTTCTGATCATTTTTCATACTTCATCGACGGCACATAACAACAACAACATCTGGTTATTGTCAGGATTTTGTGAAAAACAAAAATGAACAAAAAAATCCCCCAAAATAACCCCAACAACAACAACAACAAAAAAAAAAACAAACCCCAAAACCAAAATGAAAATACTCTGCACATAATGCCTACACCATAGCACCCATTCAAAAATTTGCAGCTAGGAAAAGAACTTCATCTCAAAAGAACTTCATCTCACATATTTTAAGCATGTTGTTAGGAGGGTCTTGTCCTTGGAAAAGGACATGATGCTTGGAAAGGTGAAGGGTCCAAGAAGGAGGGAAAGATCCTTGGTGAAATGATACAGTGACTGTAACAATTGCTAAAACATTGAAGAGATGGTGAGGAGGGCACAAAATCCATTGTTCAGAGGTGCCATGTCTTGAAGGCACCTACCAACAAGAGCACTACACTTGTTCTCGGAGTGTGAAGTATGCTGCTGTGGTTAAGAGGTCGTTTGCTAACTGAGAGAGACTGGTGGTTTGAACACATCAGCTACTCTGTTAAAGAAAGGTGTGGGAGAAACACATGAGAGTTTGCTTCAGTAAAGCCTTGGAGGGGCGGGGGAAAAAATTATAGCCTTGACATCTTGTGGGACAGTTTCTTCTCTCCAAAAGAGCTACTATGAGCTGCCATCAATTGGAGAGCAGCTTTTCTGTTTGTCTTTGTTTCTGGCTTACTCACCTAAGTGAATGGATGGTAGCCAGTTCCCAAGGGTAGGTCACTGTGTTTGCTTTTGCTACCTTCTCCCATCCTCTGTCCAATGCATCAGAAGCACACTATCTAAGCGTCCTGTAACCAAAATCTAGGTCCAAACCTCAGTTGCGTTAGTGGGCCCTAAAATTCCCTACACTCTAATTTTGCTATTGTTTTTTTCTGCACCCCCCCCCACCCCCAGATCTATTCATGGTCGATGTAGGCATCAAACAAAGGTCCACTTTATAAGACTGTGTAGCTATGTTAAAAAGAAAATATGCAGAAATGTGTGGCATTTCAACAATAGAATACAGGGAAATCCCCCCAAGAATAAACAAACCCCCAAAGTGCTCTTAGCTGATGATAAAGACATCCTTCTATATGATATATATGTAAATTAGTATAACAGGTCTAGGAAATAGAAGTGCCCACATTACAACAATTGTTGTGTCTATGGAAGAAAGGAAGATTGGCAAGGGGGCGAATTATATATACAACTTGAAATTGTTATAATGTAGCCCTTGAGTGGTGCAAACGGTTAAGGGCTCTGCTACTAACATAAGGTGGTTGTGGGTGTTACCGTTGTTAGGTGCCATCAGGTCCAGTATGGTGCTATGAACAACAGATCTAAACAGATCTGAACCCCATTCTGTCCTGTGCCGTCCTCACAATCTCTGACACACTAGAGCCTACTGCAGCAGTCACTGTGTCAATCCACCTGGTTGAATGTGAGCCAAGGTGACCCATGATAGACAATTCTAAGTCACCTAGAGGCACCGCAGAAGAAAGTCCTGAAGTTCTGCTTCCCAAAGGTCATAGGTTTGAAAACCCTGTCAGTTCTATTCTGCACATACGGGGTCATCACGCCATGGAGTCTACAGTTGGTTTACTTTGGCTTATTGTGTTAATGTTTTATAATTTATTTACATACTGTTGTAAAACTAAAACACAAGCACTCACAAGCAAGATCAAAAGCAAACGGAGGGAACAAACAGAAGTGAACTTTTAGAATGGAGAACTTGTGCAATCTATCCCAAGCAGACAAGAGTCCAGGAATGTATCCCTCAGGCTGTCAATGGCTTGAAATAAACATATGTTCGGCTTGTACTGTTGTCCTCCTGGGGCTGAGTAGGGAGTAGGATGGGAGGGGGGAAGGTTCTGATTTTATCTCCAGCAACTGATACAACCAAATTAGAAGCCAGATGGAATCAACTGCCAGTTATCTGGGTATAAACTTCTTTCTCTCTGTAAATATTCAAATAAGGGATCAGTGCTGTCCTGAAGGAAGGGCAGCCAGAGTTGCATTTAGATGCAAAGATTGTGAGATTCTTGTCTTCTACGCTTTAGGAATGTTGTCAGGAAGGGTCAGTCCTTTTGAAAAAGACATCAGGCTTGGAAGGCTGGAGGAGCAGCAAAGGAGCCAGATAAACGCAGTGGCTGCAACGCAGGGTTTAAGGACAGCAGAGATGGGAAGGGCACAGGTCAGGCAAGGTTTCCTTCAGTTGTGCATAGAGTCACTCGGAGTCAGAGGCAACTCAGCAGCACCTAAGACCAATCACAGCAACAACTCTGGCTGTTCTTACTTGCTGACCATCTGCAGAGGCACCAGCTGAAGGCTATTCGTAAATTATACTTTTAAGCAGAAGGAAACCAGATGGTTAATTAGTATTCCTATTAGTACATTTCCATAGCAAAGAGAATAAGAAAGAACTCAAAAGATACCTACTTGAGAGCTATTCAGTTGACTAAGGATGCCTGCTACTACTATATATAAAGAAAGAAAAACAGATGGAGGGCTTAAGCATTGCTTACCCTAGTTTTCATAAAGAGCCCTTCCCTGGGAGGGAGGTGGGGAATATTTGGGAATATATGTGGCGCTCACAGAGTTGTTTGAACTTGTTTTCATTAGCTTGGAATCTGCGTCAGTGAGAGCTGATGTGTGGCACTCTCTTCTCAAGCAGTGTGAACGTGGGTTGGTGTTTTTGAGGATTGAGGCTTTATATATTTGGGCCCCTGGGCTTCAGCGATCATTTCCCCTACCTGATGAGAACTCAGTCCCAGGCTGTTAGGAGCCTTGGCTGATCCTCTGTCTGGGTTTGCTAGTCTTGGGGGGAGGCTGTGTTTCCAGCCCTGCCTTCCAGCATGCCCAACTGGTGTAGGGAGTTAGTCCGGCACAGCTGTGATTCATTGTGTTCTCTTGGTGGCTCAAGCAAGGGCTGCATTTCAGGCTCTGCAGAGAGAGGTCTTGAATGAAGGAACAGAAGAATGAATGGAGAGAACCATTTTAATAGAACTCTGCGTGGCATCAAATAGGATGGGGGCAGAGTTGGCTGGGGAAGCTTCCCTTGTTTGAGAAACACTCTCCCGAAGAGTTGTCCGGCCCTTAGCAATCATTCATTTCTTTCCTCCCACTTACGTATATACACTTGCAGATTTACACAGACCACCAGTGTGTTGCCATTACAATGAACTGCATTTGTTGTGAAAGGAAGAAACAAAAATTCCCCCCACCCCCCATTAACAACCAGCGTAACATTATTCATACTGTGGAGGAGCAAGGAGTTTAAGAAATCAATGTATACAGTGGCATAACCCTGAATTATCATTCAAATGCAGATCACCCACTGCCCACTCTCTTATTCTGGAAAGCAAAGCAGTCACTTCTTAACCAAGCAAAATCGAGGGAACTTGAAATACAGCATTTAAAACGCGGGATCCCATCATCTCTATAAAAGGTCATTCCAGTCCTCTGCTACTCATACTACAGATAGAGGAGCAGCTAATTACTGGCTGGGTTTTGGAAACCAGTATCTGCTGCTTCTGACGAAGGAAGATAAATGCGGCATTGGAACCCGAGTGAATGAAAGACATGGACAGAGTTGAAGCCTTCCAGGAGTGAGGGAGGGAGCCAGAGCCACGGAGGTAGTCTCTGACTAAATTACCAGCCTGAATTGTACTCAGTCCAATTCGCTTTTCAACTGCCTTGCAATCTTGGCGGCTGATTGAGAAACCCTCTTTCCCAAATAGATTAACTTGCTTTAAGGCGCAGCAGCACCCCCCCCCCCGCCCCATGCAAGAACTCTTCTGTCCCCCCATTCCTGCCCAGATTGCAGCCAGGCAGGTATATCTCTCAGCTGGCCCACTGGCTGCAGTTGGGAGCATGCTTTAATGAGAGGTTTCACCACGAAGCCTGAGGCTGACCTCAGGCAAGCAGTCACAAGCATTTCAAGAGAAGAGCAGAAAACAAAAGAAGCAAACAAAACCAGTCCTTACCCGCTTCTTAAAAAATTGGAAGGCTGAACATTTCTTGACTGGGAATCCATTCATGTCTTTGTTTACCATTTTCCACAGTAGAGAGTTCACAGTTATAGATCCAGGGTGGCACCCGCTTGCTTAGTGCATCTGTTTCCCGGGTTCCTCCTGGAGACAGTTAATGAAGACCGAACAGGGTGAAGAATCCAGCCAGGCGAGGCTCTTCACCCGCACATTCTGCAGCACCAGCTACTGCAGCAAGCTCTCCCCACTTTCACTGGTCCCCGGCTGTGGGTTTGCTCATGCCATCGTTGCTCTGAGACATTTGCATCACTGCTACAGGATCCCGGGCCGGCCGGATGCAGCGAAGCTCCGGGGAGATGCTCCTGCGGCGACCGCGCGGGAGGGAGGCGTCTCCCCTCCCCGCGCCCCAGCTACCTGGCTGCTCTGCGGGTGCGGCAAGCCGGTCTCCCAGCTCCAGGTGATGCGCTCCTAGAGGCTGGGCTGCTCCAGAGGAGAGCTGTTTTTGATTGTGCAAGTTCCAGTGGGAGCTGTAGTTAAGCAGCTGAGAGAAGGAGTGAGAAAGAGCAGAAGCTGGAGGGAGGGAGAGCGAGCTGTGCCAGAAAACAGGAGAGAGAAAGAGAGGCTGGAGGAAGCAGGGCTTGGTGACTGAGCTGTGATGGAGACAGACACAAGCTCAGGACGAATTGAAATAATACCTTCTTTTTAATCCCCCCCCCCTTTTCCTTTTGGTTTTTAAAATTGCTTAAACCTGAGTTTCTTGTTAAAAGGATGCTTTTTTTTTAAAAATTTTGTGCTCACTGGAACTTTTTTTTTGAGACTTATTCCTGCATAACAGCCTCTGCATTGAAATTTAACTGTATTTGGTTTTTTCCCTGTATTGCATAAACATGGGGTGGAGGGAAGAAAAGAAAGTGCAAGTGTAGATGTAACAATGGACTGTCACTCTGTGGAATGTCTTCCCGGATCCTGTGGGCAACACAGAAGGTGATTGTGTTCTTTTCACTGAAGAAGCCTGGGAGATTCACACAATGGACACATACCAACTATTTTACGCAAAACCCACAAAGAGCTTTACCAAGAAGTATCTCTGAGTCCATTTAATAGGGGGGAACGACTGATGAATAGAAGCAAGCTAAAGCATTTTCCCTCTCAAGTGAAAATTTACTCCTCAAATCCTTATTCATGCTATTCTTTACACCTGAAATTCACTTTCAAAAGCCACTTGGTTTTGTGTGGCTTGCTTTTCCATTTTTGCTCTTTAATTTTTGTGGTTTGTGGGTTTGTTTTGTTTTTTAAAAAATTTGAAGTTGACTTTCCAGCTCAGTGGAGGGAGCACAGAAAGGACTCTTGTTACCTGGGCCGGCAAACTGTTGCTGCACCAGTGTGTGACTTCCTGCCAGCCACCTGACCTCACCTGGGGCTCCGCAGCCATCTCAGCCATGAGATGGAGGCCACTGTTCATTCATTCATTCACCCATTTGCTCAATCATCCCCTTGTGCATCATAGGTAGCAAATGTCCTGATGTCTTCAGAGGCACAAGAACATGATAACTATGGAGAAAGCACAGTGCCTACTTGATTGATGAAACTAACAGCTGCCCCATTAACAACAGCACAACTAACACTTACATGGCAGGCACAGGTAAGAAGAGAAATACATGCAGGTAACTCAGAAGAAGACAGATATTGGTTATCGAATTGGATTATTATTCTTTCTTGTTGGAGCAGGTTTTGAGGATTAGCAGTGACATCTTGTTTGCTAAATGCTTTGGAGTTTCCAGAAGAAAAGTATCATCTCAAATGATGTACAGATAAGCAAGGGGCAAGACACAATTCCTTTTTTTTTTTTTTAGAAAGGAGTTAACTTGCCCAAGATGTAAGGAATAGAGGTATTAAGTTGTCCAAGATGAAAGGATATAATCTTTGATCTATGACCTTGATAAATAGTTCTGCAATCCCAATGACTTGGGGTTCAAATCCACCAGCTGCTCTGCTAGAGAAGGATGAGCAATCTCTTCCCATTTTTCTCCTGCAGAACAGCTTGTGGATTCGAACTGTTTACCTTTGGGTTGCCAGAATAATTTTTTATCACCAAGCCACCAGAGCTTCCTTTAATACATTGAGCCCTGTTTAAATTTCATTAACTTATTTAATGGCCACACACATACACACACACCCACTTAAACATTTTGTTCCTCTCGTAAACTAGCACACAGAGAGCTAGGCACTTAATAATGGGGTTTTAATTATTCAAAGATGAGTTAAATAAAACACTAAGAAAATGCAACATTGGTGATCCTGGCCCCAACTATTTGCAGTTAAGTCCTTTTGAGATTCTTAAACCATTAATTTCTATCAAAACCACTGAGCAGAGCTCTAGCTACAGTTAATAATATTCAATCCTCATCATTTCTTGCTTAAGCCTCAGTGTCATCTTATCCAAATAACACTGGTTTTCTATAGAAAAGTCTAACGTTAATGATTAGACATTATATGCATTACAATTAACAATCTGGCATAAAACAACATGAATTGGAAAAAGAGAAGAAAATGTCTATTAATGAAGGAATGAAAACCCATCTTTCACTAAATTTACAGTTACAAGAAATCTATGTTTTAAATCTATTTGTGGTACAGTCAATTTTCCTCTCAACAATGATCTTTAAAATATAATGACCACAATAACAGGGAATAGCTATGGGAGAACCAGGGAGCTGTGGTAGCCTAATGGTAAAATACTGAACAGCAATTGCAAAGGTTGTGATTCAAATCCATTAGCTGCTCCGAATTCACCAGCTACTCTGAATCCACCAGCTACTCTGATTGAGAAGCGTGGATAATCTCGTCTCATGCAATTTACTGCCTCTAAAAACACACTGGAAGCTCAGCTATGAGTCAAGTTCTCACTCGGTAACACATAAAAACAAACCATTTCCCAGCATGTGGTCTATTTTGTATCCTTCTAACGATAAGGAATAGTCTTAAGGAGCTCTAACGTGATACATAAAAAAAATAATCCACCATGACCAAGTGGGATTCATAACA
>NW_006399789.1:10622729-10629320 GCF_000299155.1 Elephantulus edwardii | reverse complement strand
AAAAGGAGCTCTAACGTTATAACGTGGTAGATGTTGAGCTGGTAACCAAAAGGACGGCAGTTTGAATCCACTAGGTGCTCTATGGGAGAAAGATGGGCAAGATTTACAGCCTTGAAAATCCCCATGGAAAGATGCCATGATTCAGAACCTACATAACCCTCGTGGGTTTGGTTTTAGTACATGCTCTTGTCAGTACTAGTAGGAGAACTGACTACAAATATGCATAAGGAGTGGGAAGAATAAACACTACAGTAAGGCCTGGACAATCTGGTTATCAATCTCTCTTCTTCTCCAGACTCTGTGACCTTAAATTGTTTTCTTCAACTTACATCAATCTCTTCAATCTCAATTTTCTATCTGCAAAACAATGATAGTAATGATAAGCCATCTCACTATTTCATACTATGTCATAATAATTGCCCATATCAAATTAATATTAATGGATTTTGCAAAACAATGAATAATGCAACATATATTGGTTTTATTTTACAAAATCAAGACCCATATACGTTTTAAAATTTTTTTTAAGATCTGTATACTTTTATAATACTTTTTAGATACCTATCTTTTCAATGGTTAAAGAATTTTGGATGGTTATATTTTTAAAAATTATTTATGTAGTTATACATTCTGTTTCTTTTAGAAACTATTTTTAATTTATATTGGTTTTTCATATGACCATTCACAGGTATTTGACTTGGTGGCATTAACTGCCATTGGTTAATGTAATAAATTAATTTCAATATCTAATTGACACCTTCTTGTGCATTGCCTTTCCTTTCTCAACTTACACATTTATTGATTTTTCACTCCTCCCTTCTTGCTTTCCCATCTTTCTCTCCAATATCATCCTAGCTTGTGTGCAAACCTTTCCTTAGCTTTCGGATCATTACATTTAATTAAATCAAATGTGAATTTTTTTTCCTGTGGCAACTAGAGAATACAAAGGATAATAAACAATAAACTATATCAAGTGAAAAATGTCCCTCAGGAGAAAGGGATACAAATAGACTACAGCCTGGGAAATGGTTTACATTCCTCTTTGGCTTTGGAGACTTGATCATACACTTAAAGCTCCAGTCACAGTAGCACTTATACACCTAGTTAAGGATTCAGAAAGCCAGCTATGGTTTGGTGGGCTATAGGTTTATTTATTTTTTTAAATTTTTTAACTAAGGAACCGTTGGTCTAACCAAACTGGATTTTCCCCCACTAAATTTATACATTTATCCAAGGAAAAGACAGAAAAGCTAAACTCAAATTTTCAGCTTATTATGTAATTTAAAAATGGAGACTTATGTAAAAGCAAAAGAATTAATAACAATGGATTTATGGCATTTTGTAGAAAAGATGCAAGTAGCAATGGATTATGTTCCCTTTAGCAGACAGAAGATTAAGTAAGGATGAGATTATTTCACATTTGCAGTTCGTTTTCATACTCACTATGTTAATAAAATAATGCAATTTATAAATAGATCTATAGCTTCCTACCGAGTCTGTAACTACCAAATATCTGCTTATTTCTAATTGGTAAAAAGATCAAGAAATATTTCTAGTGCTAACTGATTTGACAGTATTTCTTGAAACCTAATATGTGCTACCCATTACATTATGCTTATAAGAAAGAGAACCTGCTTGTAATAAGGTCAACTAGAAGACCTACATTTAACTTGGCAAATCCCATCTGATAGTAGTACTTAACTCATATTAGTGAATTCATTGTTTTTCCAGGAATATGGTTTTAGTCGGATCATCAAGTAAACTGGAGCTTCAGTTTAACTCTCTTGTCTGAAATGTTTTTAGGTGGAATAACAAATTTCAGTTCCCCAGTTCAAGAGAAGCTGTAGCAGCTGATTAAACATGCATGCTACTTCTCTCAGAGCTCTGTGACCTGCTTTTTACCTGGGATCATTCACCTTCGCAAATGCTCCCACATAGAGTTCTCTCATTGTTTTTCTCCCTCATTGTTGCTAAATATATTTATAGCAGCTTCTCTGATACAAACCCATAAAGAAATCCTCTCTCTTGTGGCAATGTGACAGCATGTAGTTCCACTGGGCAAATCAATTTGTTGATAATTGCTCATCTGAATATTAGTGCTAATTCATTTCACATCTGCCCTGAATTTACAGCTTTCTCAGATTTAAGCACTGATACATTTATTCTTATTCATTTGTTTAAACCATCCATGAAATATTTAGAGCCTACAAAGATGAATAAAGAGAATACCTTCCTTTGGACTTGTTACAGACCTGAATGATTCTCCTTAGGTTCTGCCCAGAAGATTTTCAATATTTTCAATAGTGTAGCAAGTCCAGGTGATCCAAAGATTTATTGCTTCACTGCTAATGAAAAAGTTAGTGGTTTGAATCCACCAACATTTTCATGGGAAAAAAAAAGATGTGCTAATCTGCTTCCATAAAGATTACAGCCTCTGGGGAAGGTCTATTCTATTCAATAGGGTCAATGTGAGTTAGAATTGACTCAATGATAATGGGGCAAGACTTGATGAAACGCTCTCTCGTTCTCTCTCTCTCTCTCTCACACACACACACACACAAACACAAATCTAGTACAGGTCAGCATAGCATTCCCCACAGGTCAATATAATCTAGGAATTAGATTGCTCTGTAAATGACTTGATAAATGATGTAGGAACTCCAAACGATAATGGATTTTATCACTGCTTTGTTTTCTTTTTTTCTTTTACAAGATGCAATCTTTTGAAGAGATATTATTAGTGACTCACCTCTTTTTTTGAACATTCAATCTTTGAGATCAGTTTCAATCTAAGTCCTTAACTGATGACCCAGAGGCCATATTTTCAACTAAATTTGTCCCAAAGATGTGCATTAGCTACTGTTCTATGTGCAGCACACGAGTCATGGCCTGGGAGGGTTGCTGCTGTCAACCACCACACCTTGCTGTGCACATGATGGAGTAGGGTACTGCGACCGGTATTTATTGGGAAGATGCTGGAGGGAAATTAGTAGACCATTGCAGAATCCTTCTCTACAGAAATTATTTTTGCCTCTCTCTCTCCACGCGCATCATGTAATGGAGGACAGAGTCAATTTCTCAGATAATTTATGTCAATTTAGGCATCAATAACAGAGATGGTTAGAGTGAGGTAGGCAGACAGGTTCAGTGGCATGGGGATGGGGGAAGGAAGTAGACAAAACCCCTCTATCCAACGAGTCTAGAAAATTATGTGTTTGAGGGTAAATATACATTAACCTGATTGACTTCAATTTGAAATTCTTTCAAGGTTTACCTGAGGCTTTTCTATTTTGTAAATTACGTTCATTTAAACTGAGCACAATTTTCTTTACCAGGCTTATTTTGTTTTCAAAGGAAATCAGTTGGAGTAAATACAACCTCTATTCAAAATTGGGAAGAGCATACGCCGGGGATGTTTCCTGACTCCATACCTGTTCAACCTGGGAGGCTGGGCTCCGTGAGGAGAAGTGTGGCATCAGGATTGGTGGAAAATTCATCAACAATCTGCGTTATGCAGATGACACAACCTTGCTTGCTGAAATTGAGGAGGACCTCATACACTTGCTGCAGAGGGTCAAGGACTGCAGCCTTCTGTATGGATTGAGTCTCAATGTCAAGAAGACAAAGATTCTCACCACTAGACCAATTGGCAGCATCAGGATGGATGGTGAAGAGATTGAGATTGTTCATAGCTTTAGTTTGCTTGCCTCCACAGTCAACACTCTTGGTACCAGTAGCCAGGAAATTAAAAGACATATTTCCATGGGAAAGTCTGCTATTAGGGACCTCTCCAAAGTACTGAAGAGCAATGGTGTTTCTCTGGAGAATAAGGTGTGTCTGATACAGGCCATGGTCTTTGCTATCACTTGTTATGCATCAGAGAGTTGGACAATGACTAAGGAGGATAGAAGGAGAATTTATGCCTTTGAGCTGTGGTGCTGGAGAAAAGTATTGAGAGTACCATGGACTGCTAGGAAAATAAACAGATTTATCCTGGAAAGGGTTAAACCAGGTGGCTCCTTGGAGGCAAGGATTCTGAAGCTTCATCTAACATACTTTGGACATGTTGTAAGGAGAGACCAGTCTTTGAAGAAGGACATCATGCTTGGGAGGGTAGAGGGACAGCACAGCAGGGAAGGCCCTCTATGATGTGGATTGATTCAGTGACTGGGGTAATCGCATGGGAGTGTCAGAGACAGTGCGATTGGCACAGGACAGAGCAGCGTTTAGGGCTGTTGTACATAGGGTCGCTATGAGTAGCAAGCAACTTGACAGCATGTAACAACAACAACAACAACAACTCAAAATTACTAGAATGGTAAAAATGAGTATTGAAATGAATGAGATCTTCCTTAAGTTAACATAAAGTAAAACACCAATACCCAAGAGTCTTTTGGTGAGCAGGGCAACACTAAACCCATTATGCCACCAGGGCTCCTTTAAGTAAATATGTTGTTATTGCTGCCATTGAATTGGAAGTGGCCCATAGCTGACCCATAGTGGGTTTTCAGAGGCAGTAAATAGCACAGGAGAAGACTGCCTCTGTTCCCCCTATAGGGCAGTTGGTAGATTCAAACCTTGTGCCTTAGGGTTGGCAGCACAGCTCCAAGTAAATATAGCATGGTGAATTTAGCATAGGTTTGCTGTAGTTGGTTTTTAATGCTGTAATTTAAATTAATTATTGGTTATGTGATCTTGAACAATTAAAAAACAAAATGTTAGGATTATGGTAAGAATTCAATGGGATTTAATGCACACTCTTGGTACCATCAGCCAAGAAATACAAAAACAAATTGGAAAATCTGCTGTCAGGGACCTCTCCAGAGTACTGAAGATCAGTCTAGAAACTAAGGTGCACCTGACCCAAGCCGTGGTCTTCACAAATGCTTGGTATGCATCAGAGAGCTGAAAAATGACTAAGGATGATAGAAGAAGAATTGATGCCTTTGAGTTGTGGCACTGAAGAGTATTGAGTATACCATGGACTGCTAAGAAAACAAACAAATCTGTCTTGGAAAGGGGGAAACAAAGCTGCACTTAATTGTGTCATGTGAAAACTGTACCTAGACCAAGAGGTTATTAAATAGAGCAAGGGAACACTACAGGGTTTAAATTTAAGAAAGGAGGGTGCCAGTAATGCATTCTCTTTCCATACCTATTAGATTTGTATGCTTAGCAAATTATTCAAGAAGCTGGAGTCTATGAAGAGGAGTGTGGCATCAAGATCAGAGGAAGAATTATCAATAACCTACATTACGCAGGTGATATAAACTTGTTTGCTAAAAGTGAGAAGGACTTGAAGCAACTGTTGCAGAAGATCAAAGAATAAGGCCTTCAATAGAAGATTGCATCCTAATGTCAAGAAAACAAAATCATGATAGGTAGAGAAAAGACTGATACTGTCAACAACTTCATTTTCATTGACTCCACAATCAACACCCTCAGTACCAGCAGTCAGAAAATCTTGAGATGTATTGCACTGGGAAAGTCTGCACTTAAGGACCTCTCAGAATTATTGAGGAGTAATGATGTCAGTTTAAGGAGTGATTCAGGCCATGGTCTTTCTGATCACTTGCTATGCATTTGAGAGCTGGGCAATGAATAAAGAAGACAGAAGAAGAATTGATGCCTTTGAGCTGTGGTGTTAGAGAAGAGCACTGAAAATCCCATGGACTGCTAAAAGAACAAGCAAATATGCCTTAGAGAGGGTGCAGCTGGAGTGCTCTTTGGAGCCAAGGATGATGAGGCTTTGTCTCACATACTTCAGGAGTGTTGCTCGGAGGGGCTATTTCTTGGAGAAGGACACAATGCTGGGAAGGGTGGAGGGTTGGCAAAGGAGAGGAAGACTGTCAGTCTGACACAGTGGGCACTACTGTGTCAGGAAGTGTGAGGATGGCACAGGATAGGGCAGAGTTTGGATCTGTTCTTCACAGCGTTGATATGGGTCATACTCAACAGCACCTAATAACACAACTTATAGCTATGAAGAGTACTGAGCATTTTGAAAACAATTGAGCAATATATATAACAAATATTAAATTTATTACCTATCTGTATAGTTACCTAGCAATCTTCATTTTTATGACAAACAGTTAAAATATATACAAATATAAACATCTCACCTGGCAGTTCTGGTGGTTTAGTGGATAAGGTGTCGCACTGTCAACACAAAGGTGCGTGGTTTGAATACACCAATTGTTCCAGGGGATAAAGTTGGGCAACCTTCTCCTGTGTGATTTGCAGCCTCTAAAAACCTACTGTAGGATCTTTTCCTTAAAAGAGCTCTGGTGGTTTAGTGGTAAGGAGTTGCCCTGACAACTCAAAGGCAGATTTAAGTCCACCAAGTGTTTCTTGGGGGAAAGATGGACAATCTTCTCACATACAATTTACAGCCTCTGAAAACCTTCTGGAAATAGTCAGTTCTGACTCCATAGCACATAACAAAAACAACAGCATATATGCAAGACTTTATGTATATTTTGTTGATGTGTGCCTTCAAGACTGAACTGACTCATAGCTGACCTTTCTGCAGGTTTTCAGAGGCAGTAAGTAGCATGGGAAGAGATTGTACATTTTTCTCCCATGGTGAAG
>NW_006399789.1:10604882-10619985 GCF_000299155.1 Elephantulus edwardii | reverse complement strand
TGATACTAGTGTTACCGTTCACTATTTTCTATACTCTGCTGGGTCACTTTTTTTTCTGGAATGGGAATAAAAATGGTTCTCTTCTAGTCAGTAGGTCAGGTAATTGTCCTCCAGATTTAGTACAAATATAATGTCACTATGATAACAAAAGTAAAGAAACCTTTATATACAGATATAATAATTCTTGGATGGTTACTGTGGATGGGAAGGGAAGAGCAGTAAAAATTAACAAATAGAAAATCCTTATTAAAATATTAATAGGTAAAGAGAAAGTCAATATATAATAAGGGCTTGATCAGACAGTGTCGGAATAGTAATTGATGTTATAAAATACAATGTATATAAATGATTGAATGAAAAATCAATATGCTTTGTAAACTTTCACTCAAATCACAATTTTTTCAAAGTTTAAAAAAGCTTTAATAATATATTATCATGGTGTAAAATCAGGAATGTTGTTCATGTGGATTGACTCCTTTCTTCATACCTATTCAATCTGTATGTTGAAAAAAAAATAATTGGAGAGACTCTCCTAGAAGCATTAAGGCATGATGACAGGACGAAGACTTGTCAATACCTGCCTTATGCAGATGCCACATCTTGCTTGCAGAACTGAGGAAGAATTTAAGCACTTCATGATGATCAAAGGGTGCAGCTTTTAATAGGAGTTATATCAAGAAAATAAAACTCTTCACCACTGAACCAATCAACAACTTCAGTGTTGGCTTTTCTAGCCATTACATCAGCCTCTGCTGGTATCCAGTTACCTTAATTGCGGACACATGGGCTCACAAATCAGGAGCAGCTGAAGGATCAATATAAAAGAGCACTCTCCACACTGTGAGGGGGTGTGTGAAAAACACCACCACAGGAGCGGCAGCATGGCTACATTTAAGCATCCAGTGGCATCCAGCCTGGCTCATTGGTTGCCAGTTTCTGAAAGAAAAAAAACAACAACAACCAAAGCCAGCCTGCATACCTGCAGTCACGTTGGCATTCCCCTGACAGGTCTAAGTCTCTATAGGACCTTCTAGCAAATATTTACATTGAATTCAAAAGACCATAGAGGAATTGGGGAATTGAGCTGCTGATGGAGTTGTTAATATCAGATATTATAAATTTATATAACAAGGTGAATATTTAGATTATGTAGACCTGAAGGACTGCTAAGAAAACAAACAGATTCATCCTGGAGAGGGTTAAACCGGACTGCTCCTTGGAGGCAAGGATTCTGAGACTTCGTCTGATATACTTTGGTCATCTTGCAATGAGGAACCAGTCCTTGGAGAAGCATATCATGCTTGGGAGGGTGGAGGGCAGGTGCAGGAGGGGAAGGCCCTCTATGAGGTGGATTGATTCGGTGACTGGGACAATAGGGATGGGTGTGTCAGAGACAATGAGATTGGCATAGGACAGAGCAGAGTTTAGAGCTGTTGTACACAGAGTCGCTATGAGTCGCAAGTGACTCAGCAGCACAGAACAACAACAGACCTGAAGGTTATGATTTATAATCTGTTATTTATTTTAGCATATAGTATAATAAAAACAGTGACAAATATCATCATTATAGATGGGGGAAAGATTGAAGTTGTCAACAATTGTGTTCACTTGGATCTACAATTAACATTCATAGTAGCAACAGTCAAGAAATCAAAATACATTTTGAATTGGGGAAAATCTGCTGTCAAGTACCTCCTTAAAGTATTAAAGAGCAGGGATATCAGTTCCAAGAGCAAAGTAAGCCTGATCCAAGCAATGATATTTTCAATTGCTGCCTATGAAAGTTAGCACCACAACAAGATAAAGGTAAATAATCCAATAGAAAAATGGGCACAGGATATGAACAGACACTTTACCAAAGAAGACATTCAGATGGCTAAACAAGCACATGAAGAAATGTTCAAAATCCCTAGCTCTAAGAGAGATGCAAATTAAAACAACAATGAGATCATCTCACCCCAGTCAGAATAGCAAAATTTAACAGAACAGCAAACAACAAATGCTGGCAAGGTTGTGGAGAAACTGGAACCCTTATTCACTGTTGGTGGAGTGTAAAATGGTGCAAGCACTGTGGAAGGCGGTCTGGCACTTTCTCAAAAAGTTGCAAATAGAGATACCATTTGACCACTGCAATTCCACTACTGGGAATATACCCAAAAGAGACCATAACTGCCACCCAAGCAGATGTATGCACACCCATGTTTATTGCAGCTTTGTTCACAATAGCAAGGAGTTGGAAGCAACCTATGTGCCCATCAACAAATGAATGGATAGAGAAGCTGTGGTATATTCACACAATGGAATACTACGCTGCATTGAAAAGCAAGGCACCCATGCAATATTCAAAATGGGTGACTCCAGAGGACATTATGCTGAGTGAACGATCTCAGTCACAAAAGGCCAAATACTGCATGCTGCCACTGTTGTAAAACAGGACTGACCTTGGGGTTGGGGAGAGACTGAGAAAGATGGGTTCAATAATGTATACTGCATTGAAACAGATGAGGGAGAAAAGCATTTAAAAGGGATATGTGATTAGGTATTTTTGTCATGACAGGAGTCTAGAGCGAAGGCTACATGGTGGAGGGTTTGTAAAACTATGAAAGAATTTTTCTTTTACTTTTCCAAGAGGGTAGTGTACTAGGGTGGAGGGTTAGGAGGGGAGAAAAGTCCAACAATGAATAAATGGAAATCCAAAGTCTCTGTAAATTTTTACTAAAATTAATAATAAATTTAAATAAAAAAGGAAATAAAAGAAAGTTAGACAGTGAATAAGGATAAGAAAAAGAATCAGTACCTTTAAATTGAAGTATTGACAAAGTGTATCAGATACCTTATGAACTGTCAAAAGAATCAACACATCTACCTTGAAAGAAATTCAACTGAAGTGTTCAGTGGCATAGATAGTGAAACTTCCTCTAGCATACTTTGGGATTGTTGTTAGGAGGCACTAATTGCGCATAACAACAATAACATGCTATGACAGGTTTGGAAGCAGGAGTGGCATCCACTTCCTAGACAACATGCCTCCGGAAACTCCATGACCTTTAATAAATGTCGATAGTTGTAGAGGGGCTTCAGGCCTTTTGTTGATAGGGTTGCTATGAGTTGTGCTTGACTCGAAGGCATTAAACAACAACAACAGCAATAACAACAACAATCCTTGGAGCGGAACATCATGCTGGGAAAGGTAGAGGAGTCAGTGATGTAACGTGATGGATTCACACAAGTGGCTCTAACAGTGGACATGAGTACGGCAGACGTCGTGAGGATGATGCAGAATATGGCAAAGTTCAGACCTATTCACCATTTTTCTTTTTAAGGATCAATCTTACTGTACTTTCTCTAGGACTCATTTGTTGTCTTGGAAATCCATAGATATTCAGTACACTTTTCCAGCATCACAACCCAAAGACATTGATTTTTCTCTGTCATCGTTATTCACTCTCGAGCACCCAGGTGTCAGATGTATAGCAAGTAATTGAGAAGACCATGGGTTGGGTCGGGTCTTTAAACTGACACCCTTGTTCTACACTTCAGAGAGGTCTCTGACATGTCTTTTCATTTCCTGACTGCCAGTGCCAAAGGTGTTGATGGTGGATCCAAGTGAGGAACGTGCAACTAGAAATCATATGATTGTCAAAGGCAGGATATTGTAAATGGCTAAATGCACGACACTAACTGATTGTCAATCGATTTGGATTTTCCTTTAACATTAACTTGTCATGTTGTTTTCGTGTATCATCGAGTTGGAACAGACCCATAACTGACCCTCTGGTGGGTTTTCAGAGACAGTTAATCTCACGGGAGATGATTGCTCATCCTTCTCCCACAGAGCAGCTGAAGGACTCGAACGGTGTGCCTTCAGGATTGCAGTCCAGCTTCTTACCACTTGGTCACCAGGGCTCCCTAACTTGTCATAGAAATGCTTATTTGTTATTTGTATAGAAGGTGATAAAACAGTTGATGGAGACCAATGTGATGTGCTGCTTCTCTTGTTTATGTTTTGAAAGTACCTCGTGCTTGTCTAGCCGAACCCCATTATATTTCTATTTATATATTTTAATATAAGGCTTTATTAGAGAGTTCTTCTATTTAGAATGTCTTCTCAGCTTTCACTGAACTAATATTTTAGCCTCTCTGGAAGGATTTAAAGTGTACTTAGGGTGGAATTCTCTTATTTTTAACCAGGGTGAGCTGTTTTTAGAATAAAAGAAACCATTAAAGGGCTTTAAAAATGTAATATAGATGTATGCTTTATTGCAGGAGGTTTTGGATAATGGGCAAACATGACATGCTAGGGAAAAACAAAGAAGCTAAAATAAAACTGCCCTCTATTTTTAAGGGAATTTATGCAAACCAGGAACCTGTGGGTGGCATGCGTAGTCAGCGCTGGCCTACTGGCTAAAAAGCTGACAGTTTGTAGTGACCAGAAAGTTCCTCAGAAAACAGGTCTGGCAAACTGCTTCCAAAGGTCACAGCCTTGAATACTTTATGGAGAAGCTGTACTCCAACACATGGGCCACTGTGAATTGGGATCATCTTGACAGCAACTTGCAACCTGTGCTCACCCATATTTCTCTAGCTTCCTGTATGGTTATCACTATTGTTTGGATGAGAAAGCAGAATCTAAATAAAAGACTTGATTTTCATCTCAGAAATCAAATATGCATGTTTGTAGAGAATAAAAACAAACTGTGAGTTCTTACACTCAAGGCAGTGTGGTCCAATGGCTAGAATGCTAGATGATCTTGGGCTGGGATCTCATCTTGGCCATTTTCAAACCACGTGACTTGGGATCGGGAAAGTCAGTCTTCCAAGTCCACATTCCCATTTTCAGAAGAGATAACATCTCTACCTCTCAGTACTTTGAATAATTAAAATTGAATATGTCTAATTTGCTTATCTGGGTAAATGGCACACAACAGGAAACCAGTAAAGGTTGGCATTCAGAGGAGAAATGCTCATTGAAATGCAGTAGCTACAAGGGGACTAATTGTAATTAGTGTGAAATGACAAACTGTATATGAATAATTAAATGAAAAATCAATATGACTTGTAAACTTTCACTGAAATCACAATAAAAAGAAAGAAATGAAAAAGGAGCCTCCAGTGCTTGAAATAGAGGAAGAGTTTTGAGGTTTCCATTGCTTGCTGGGTTGGGCCGCCATTGAAAAGGAGCAGTTTTCAGAAGGATCTGAGTGTATTAGCTCAAAGTATTTACTCACACATAAGAACTTAAAGTCTCTATTCTAGTTTATAAACTTCATGCAAATTTTGTATTGGACTCTTCAACATACTGGTAAGTGTTAATGTTAACCCTTTCCCCTTTTGTTCTAAATCCCCAAGTACAATTTCTGTTTCTGGGGGCTGAGCCTACTTCTTCTGTAGCTTCTGGCACTACACTCTGTATGGCAGATGGACAAGCAGAGATAGAAAATGAAAAAGGAATCGAGTTGGAAGAAGATGTTGGAATTGTGACTAAGGATGACTTTAGAAAGAAGCTGTTTTAATAATATCTATAGCAATTGGGGTTACATTGTTTTTGTAATGTGTCAACCACTGTATTGTTGTTGCTAGGTGTCTTCAAGTCAAATACAACTCATAGCAACCCCATGAACAATAGATCTGAATTCTGTCCTATCCTGTGCCATTTTCTGAGTCTCTGACATCCTTGAGCCCATTGTTGCAGCCACTGTGCCAATCCACCTGTTTGAGGATATTCCTCTTTTGTTGACTTTCTACCTTTCCAAGCATGATGTTCCCTCTCCAAAGAAGAGCCTCTCCTAGCAACATCCCTGAAGTAGGTGAGATGAAGCTTTGTCATCTTTGCCTCCAAGGAGCACTCTGGTTGCCCTTTTCATAAGACATATCTGTTTGTTCTTTTGTCAGTACTTTTTTATAAGGCATCAATTCTTCTGCTGTCATCCTCATTCATTGCCCAGGTCTCAAATTCATACCAAGTGATTGAAAAGACCATGGTCTGAATCAGGAATACCTTATTCTTCAAACTGATATTGCTCCTCAATAATTTGGAGAGGTCCTTGACTACAGACTTGCAATACATCTCTTGATCTCCTGATTACTGGTCCCAAGCATGTTGATAGTGGATCCATGATGAATACATTGACAGTTTCAATCTTATCTTTCTCCATCTATCATGATGTTGCCTATTGGTCAAATAGTAAAAAAATTTTGTTTTCTTGACATTGAAACACAATCCATACTGAAAGCTCTAATCTTATCTTCTGTAGCAAGTGCTTCACGTCATCTTTACTTTCAGCAAGAAGTTTGTGTTATTATTATATATTATATAACATATATAATATATATTATTATAAGAAGTTATTGATGAGTCTTTCTCTGATCTTGATGGGACATTCTTCATTGAATGCAGCTTCTTTTTTTATTAAATTTTATTAGTTTTAATGAACATTTACAGAGATTTGGGTTTTCATTTATTCATTGTTGTACTATTTCTCTACCCTCCTCTCCAGTTCATTCTTCTTCCACCCCACCGAATGTCTGTTTTAATTGTCCAGTTGCCACAGCGCTTGTCAAAGCCAGTTCTGATTAATCTCCTTTGTCAGTGTGTCCTTTGCCATTCCCTATCACTCCTCCCAGAGAGAGACTTCACCCTGATTCATAAGGAAAAGGGGATGGTGTATTATCTTAGCTACTTCCTGCTGAAAAGGGACACTGTGGGTTTCAGGGTGAATATCTTCTCTCACTACTCTAAAGGGTCCCTTTGGCAGTAGGAAACACATAGACTATTATGGAGATTGATTTTGGAATTTAGATGCACTGTTATCAATTGTGCTTAGCCGTACATGTTCATATCCTTGAAAATGTATCATGGAAGTGTTGCAGCCTAGAAGATACAAATTTAACTAACAAGTTAATTAAGTACATGAGTCAAAAATTAAAAAGCAATAATATTCCGAGTAGAGGTTCTAATAGTGGCACAAATCAAGTTACAGAGGGAAGGTGGTTCTTGCAATAAAAGGCCTATAGACTAGCACTTTGTCTATTATAGTGTAGAGGTTAGGAACCACAGGATGTAGAGGCTCAGCTATGTCATTTATGGTTCTTAAGTCCTGGAGCAAATTCCATCTACCACTGGGTTGTTTTACAACTCGGAAGTTCGAATGCAAGGTAGAGGTAAAGTAAGGAACTGCTTATGAGGTTTTCCGTCCATTCCAACAACTAAGAAATAGTGAGAAGAGTTGGGACCTCAGAAGGCTTTTAGGACCAATTAGTAGGCTCTGTGTCCAGGAGAAAATGAATATACTTACCAGTAATGTTAATGCTCACCCACAGCTCTTCTGGGAGGATCTAAATCGTTGAAGTGTCCTCCTTTGTTTCCAGATGGGAGCTGGGGCCTGTCAGTCCTGTCTGCCACGAGGACCTGATGTGGGCCACCTTGGCCAAGTGTCCTTCAGAGCCACACTTAAAGCAAGTGAGTGAATGCAGCTTCTTGAATACTTTACTCAGCATAAAACTTAAGTATGGAGAAAGGATAAAATCCTGACACACACCTTTCTTAATTTTAAACCACGTAGTGGTCCCTTGCTTTGTACAACAGTTTCTTGGTCTGGGTATAAGTTAATAAATGTTCTGGTATTCTTCTCAATGTTTACCACAATTTGTTGTGATCCACACAGTCAAATGCCTTTCCATAGTCAATAAAACGCAAATAGACATCCTTCTGGTGCTCTACTTTCAGCTAGGATCCACCTGGCATTGACAATGATGTTCCTAGTGCTATGGCTTCTTCTAAACCAAGCTTGAACTTCTTCTAGTTCTCTGTCTTTGTACTCGTCTAGCCATTTTTTGGTGACCTTGAGCAATATTTTGCTTGCATATATTAATTATATTATTTGATTATTTTGACAGTTTGTCAGATCACTTTTCTTGGGATAGAAATCAATGTGAATCTCTCCCAGTCAGTTAGTTAGGCGCTTTATAAACATTTTATCATTTAAGACTCCAAGACCTCCAAATGCACACTATTATTACCTACATCTGCACAAGGGGGTATTACATGCTAGAGCCATGGCCCAGAGACAATGAAAGCATTCCGTAGACTTTTTGCTGGTCTGATTCTGATTTGCTGATAATTTATTCCAAGAGAATAGTAGGAGAAAGTTTCAAATGTACTAATCTTATTTATGTACTTTTATTTGAGGCATACCCATTAGATTCCTGCTATATATGACATGATAATGGATAAGATACAGTTCTTGAACCCAAGATAGCCTGGCTGGCCCCATGTCCAGATTTGTGTAATAAATGTTGGTGTACACACGAGTGTCTGAGAACATGTAGGACATGAAAGTTACCCAACTTTGAGGATGGGATCCAGAGTACCATTCATGATGCTTGTAGAGCAGACTTTGTATCTAAGAAGCTGTGGTGCGAAGATGCAGACTCTGGTACCTGAAGGCAAAGACTCTGAAGTCAGCCTATATGGGCTCCGTTCCTGGCTCCATGTTTTCTAGTCATGGGCCCTTGAGGTAAAGCAATTTTCCACAATTTTTCACATCAGAGAATGGAATTAAAAACAGTCCCTAGCTCATTGTGACTTTGTATACATTAAAACACATTCAGGTTTGCATTTAGAAACAGTGCTTGACATACAAAGCTCTTGGTAATTTTTATTTATTGCTATGGAAAATTGAAAGAGAAGAATGCTGTGAGGGCTAATGTACTAGATATCAAAGGAGTATTAAAATCATATTAAGTAATTGATTGTGTGTTTTCTTGTTTTTATCACTACTATAAACCTCTCATTGAGAAGAATGAGAATTCCAGAATGCTTAATTGTGCCCATACAAAAACATATACTTAAACCAAGAAGCTGCTATCTAAACAGAGCAAGGAATATTGGATGGTTTAAAATAAAAAAAGGTGTGTATCAGAGCTGTATCCTTTTCCATATGTATTCAATCTGTATGCTGAGCAATTATTTGAGAAGCTAGACCTTATAAAGAGGAATGTGGCATTAGGATGAGAGGAAGATTCATCAACAACCTGCATTTTGCACATAGAACTTTACTTGCTGAAAGTGAGGAGGATTTGAAATGCTTGTTGCAGAAGATCAAAGACTATGGATTAGATCTCAGTCTAAATAAGGTAAAAGTCCTTACCACTGGCATGATAGATGGAGAAATGATTGAAATTGTTACTGATGTTGTCTTACTTGAATCTACAACCAACATCCTTGGTACTAACAGTCAAGAAGTCAAAAGACATTGGGAAAATCTGTTGTCAAAGACCTCTCCAAAACACTAAGGAAAAACGATGCCCGTTTATAGACCAATGTGTGCCTGATTCAGGCCATGATCTTCTCAATCATTTACTACATACCTAAGAGATGGAGAATGAATAAAGGTGACAGAAGGAAAACCCATGACTTCGAGTTATAGTGTTGAAGATGAGCATATCCCATGGACTGCCAAAAGAATGGACAGATAGATATGTCTTGGAGAAAGTGCAGCCAGAGCGTAGGCAGGGATGATAAAGCTTCATCTCACCTACTGTGGGCATGTTGTTAGGGGGCCATTCCTTGGAGAGGGACATCGTGCGTGGAAAGATGAAACAGAGGAAGACCCTCAATGAACAGGATTGGCACAGTGACTGCAACAAGTGGCATGAGCATGTCAGGGTTGAAGATGGTGCAAGATAGGACAGAGTTAGTTCTTTTGTTCATACAGTTGCTATTAGTTGTACTAGACTTGGAAGCACTTCATGACAACAACATTAAACCTCTCACTCCTACTTAAAATGTCTAGGTAAGTTGACCAAAATTTTGTGATGACCAAGTGGGCAGAGGAAATGAGCAAGGCATTTGTAAAGTGTAAGGAGCTGAGGTGTGGTCGGGCCTTCTGAGAAGGAAGGTTGTTACTCATCTGTTCCTCAACACAAGCCAATTGTCACAAGACAGAAATGAGGCCCTAATGATGTCAGATCTTCTGACTTTTCAAGAGACACTAGAAAAGAGTCTGAAAAGCCATTTATTTATATAAAAATCTCCTATTTTCCCAACTCTATAGGACAAGTAAAAAATTACTTGTGAACGGAATCTGGCCTTTTGAGGCCTTTTTTAGTTTCTCATTGCCTCAGAGGATATGTGACAGTTTTCTCTTTCAAGTTTCCCACCAAAGGGAGAGGCAGAATGCTACGCTTTGGGGAGAACATTTCAAATAGGCTGTGGTTTTCTCAACCCAGAACCATTGAAATTTGGCAGATTTGATATATCATACAGCCCGGGGCTGGTGCTCACTTGACCTGGAAACTTCTCCCTCTCTCTTTCTGTGTGTGTTGAGAGATGAGTTATTGATTGTACCATAGATGGTGCCATATTTTGCATTTCAAGAGTCATGGAAAAATTTATATTGTCTGCATGTTGTATTAGGGCTGTCTAGAGAAACAGAACTAGTGAGATCTAGGAATAATGGATTATCCCTCCTTTCCTCTCTCCCTCCATTTCTATCTTCCACTTAGGGCAATTACAAAGGAACAAAGGAAGAGAAATATCTTTACACACACACACACACACACACACACACACACACAATCTGACAGGGTGAGGAAAGAAGGGAAGGAGAGAAAGGCAGAGACAGATTGAGAGATATTGGCAAGCTCAAACTCTGTAGATGAGGCCGCGGGATGGATACTCCTGCGGATTTGTGTCCCAAGATACTTAGGTCAGATGGTGGCAAGAATTCACAATGGAGAGAGAAAAAGAGAGTTCTGTCAAAAAAATCTTTTTGTTTTCTCAAAGTAGGTAATATCCTTCCACCCATTTCAGTTGATTTATTGATTATACTAGATTACATATTTGAAAGTGGTACATTATATTACATTACAAAATAATTCCTTGCATCTAAATTCCAAAATCAATTTCCATAATAGTCTATGTGTTTCCTACAGCCAAAGGGGCCCTTTAGAATAGTGAGAGAAGATCTTCACCCTGAAACCTACAGCGTCCCTTTTCAGTAGGAGGTAGCTAAGAGAATACGCCATCCCCTTTTCCTTATGAATCAGGGTGAAGTCTTTCTCAGGGAGGAGTGATAGGGAATGGCAAAGGACACACTGACAAAGGAGATTAATCAGAACTGGCTTCGACAAGCACTGTGGCAATTGGACAATTAAAACAGACGTGGGGGGCGAAAAGAACGAAATGGGGAGGAGGGTAGAGAAAACAGTGCAACAATGAATGAATGAAAACCCAAAATCTCTGTAAATGTTCACTAAAACTAATAAAATTTAATAATAATGAAAAAAAAAGAAAAAAAATTCCTTGCTTAACATATGGCCAAATCATTGCCTGGCTCTATCGACGCAAATGATTTACCATCACATGCACCCAAAGAACTAGGTCCCACTCCCATTGTTTCCATTTCAGATCTATAAAATGGATGAAACAAATTTAACTACAAAAGAATAAGGCTAGTCAGTAACCGCTGCCAAATGAAACACTTGAGGCTGAAAATTCAACCTCCGTCCTCCTCTTCCGTCTAACGCATAGTTATTGGGTATCAGCTCCATGCTGTTCCATTCACTTCCTTTTATCTGGCTCTCATTGTGACCAGCAGCGTGATTTTGTTGGGATGCAGCGTCTGGCAGTGAAAGCAAAAGCCAGTGTGTGTTCAGGGCATGCAATGGCATTGTCCTAAGGAACGCCACAGCTCGAGCGACTGATCCAAATCACAGAGCCTCATCTGGCAAAAAAAGAAACTCTTGAGACTTGACTGTAATTTTTTTCCCCCATTGCATCAAGTAAGTCCAGTTTAATTTAATACAATTTAGTGCATTTCAGTGTCTCATTCACAGTTCGGCTTCTGTCCAAATACTTTTGCAACAAAAAAAAAAATAGGAAACTGAGAAATTTATGAGGAAAGAAAGCCCCAGGTGAACTTGTCATTACAAAGCTTACAAAGTCTGAAAGCGATTTAGCCATCGTGGGAAGATGCGCTGCTGCATGTGCTGTCTGGAGCCAACCCTGTGGTCCTTTCTAGCATCCCTAAAAGTGCTCTTGTCATGTCTTTCCTGAGTGGTTTGAGAGGATGCTGCCATTTTAATGAAATCAGCAGCAGCAGAGGCTTGTTATAACCCTTGTATGTCAATGTACACCCCCACCAATTAAGCAGATGACAGTAATGGCATCTTTTGCCCCAAAACTGTCCCTGCACTTTTTTGGTATTCTGTCCTCAGTGTACAAGATCGTGGAATCCGAATGACCCAGTTCACCCAACTACCCCACCACAAGGCTGCAACCTAAGTGTGGTGGTGTTCCTGGGCCCCACCCTGGGCCTGGGATGCATCTGCTTTGGGGCTAGCAAACTGTCAGGACAGGTGCCCAGGCCAGGGACATGCTGTTTCCAGAAGAAGGCAAGTGGCGTGGCGGGTCCATGGTTTTAACCCAAGGTCTGGTTACACTGCAGAGACGTTGGAAGCCACATCACACCATTTAACACAAACAGTTGCATGCCAGGGAACTGCAGCCATTGGCAGGAAATTCAAAGCATGAGGTTATGCACGCAGTTGGACAATTCAGGTGGAAATCGGCAGGGCTGGAGTCAGTGTGTCAGAGACAATGAGGTTGGCTTAGGGTAGGGCAAGATTCAGAGCCATTGTTCATAGGGTGGCTCTGAGTTGTAGTTGATGCTATAGCTCCTAACAGCAACAGTAATGTGATATGCTTTACATTTTCCTGTCATTACAACTACATCTACTGTCTCCTACTTTCATATACCAGCTCAGGACTTTAATTTACATTTTTATGTAAGCAGAATGCAACATCTGATGTTAGAGGAGAGTGGCCCGGGGACTGTAACACTCTAGGTTCAGTTAGTCACATCGATTTGAAGACACACGTCTCATTTCTCCTAGAAATGAGTTCTGTCTCTTAGAGGAGCTACATGGAGGAACAAAGGAAGTTAAATACCTTGTCTACTTAGAAGGGACACTGCTGCAGTGTTTCCTGACTTCATGTAGACTTTTTCCTCTATTCAGTCTCTCAAGTCTTTTGCATCTTGGAAATCAAACAGCATAATCCTCTGTACAGTGATCTAATTGAGTGGAAATCCTTTTCCTTGGTAATGAAATGCTCTGGAGTACAACAGAAAAATGCAAATACCTTTAAGACTGCTATATGCTATTTCCCTGGGGTGATTATTAAGACCTTTAATGGGAAAATGACACCAACTCAAAAATGCAATCTTTTTCAATTTATATTTTGCTCTTTCCTAATGAGCCTATTCACTCCCGTCATACATGTATGTTTTCTACATGTAGGTAGCTCAGAAAAGGCTATTCCTTGGGGGATTAAAATTAGTTCATATTTGTAAAGGGCTTTGAACATAGCTGGAACACAGCAAATAGTAAAAAGTCATTTCTATTATTATTGACAACCTTGTTTACATATTCTCTTCAGCTACTTTAACCTCTTAACCAAATATGCTTTTTTTGTTGTTTTAATATTTTTTTTCAGAGTTTTATTACCCTGTGGCTGTCTTTAATACGTGAAGCAATGACCAGATAATGTTGTGATTAACCCAGAGACTTCTGATTGAAATGGTTAATTTGACATCTTTGGCTGATGGACTTATCTTTTATTTATTGCTGGATCTACATTCTGTGTTAGTTCCCAGCCAACTGCAATGTCCATAGGTCCAATGATCCACTCATCCACTCAGCTGACCATCAAATGCAAGCTTATGAATGCCTACATAAGGACTAGAAATTGATCTAGGCTCAGGAGTTAATCAGCGAGGAGTGAGGGGGACTATAAAAAAAGAAAGAAATCTCAGCTCTAATGGTGCTTATCTTCTTGTGGGGAAACAAGTAGGAATAAAAGATACAATATACCCATGAAGAAAAAGAAAATAGAAAAGGGGCAATATGTAGGGATGGTGGAAGGAAAGCATGCATTTAAAAAGAATCACTGGGAGGTGACTTGTTCCCACACACCTGAAACAGCCCAGCGAGACAACCACATGAACAACTGGGGAAAGTGCTTTAGTGGGGGGGATGGTAAAGGCAAAGGCTTATGGTTCATAAAAGCCATTGGATGAATAGCAGAAACTGACTTTTCTGGAATTTCAGTGATGTTGATGCATTTTTAACAGGTAGTGTCATATAGTGTCTTTGATCAATGTAAATTTGCATCCATTTCATGTTCAAACTTATCTACAGAGAGACTTAAAGTAAATATCAAAAACAAAACAAAGCACACTAAAAAATCCCAAATGAAGCCCTCATTGCCCCTGAGTTGGAACTGACTCAAAGGTCTGTAGCGTTTACCTTTTCTGAGACTGTGCATTGGAAGGGTTGAGATTGTCCATCTTTCTTCTGCTGTGGTGCTGGTGCTCGTAGATTCAAACTGCCAGGTGTTGTCTTTGACTTAACAATGCAACTCCTTATGGGCTATGGCACCAGAGTGTTTACACTAAATAGTAATTTTTTACATAATACTATGTTCTTATTTTGAAGAATACAGCAACTTTCAGAATGGACAGTGCCTCTTAGAATTGTCAAAAATTATAAACCATGACCATACATTAGAGGAGACTGAGGTTGTAAATAATCACAGCTTGCTTGACTCCACAATCAACACTCTTAACACAGCAGTCAGGAAATTAAAAAAAAAAACCAACACAAATTGCATTGGGAAAATCTGCTGTCAGAGAGAGACTTCTCCAGAGTACTGAAAAGCAACAATGTCAGTCTAGAGGTTAAAGTGCGCCTAATCCAGGCCATGGTCTTTACAATTACTTGTTATGATTCAGAGAGCTGTACAATGATTAAAGATAACAGAAGAAAAATTGATGCCTTCAAGTTATGGTGTTGGAGAAGAGTCTTGAACATACCATGGATTGCCAATTGCCAAAGGGGCCCTTTAGAGTAGTGAGAGAAGATCTTCACCCTGAAACCTACAGCGTCCCTTTTCAGCAGGAAGTAGCTAAGAGAATACGCGTTTCCCTTTTCCTTATGAATCAGGGTGAAGTCTCTCTCAGGGAGAAGTGATAGGGAATGGCAAAGGACACACTGACAAAGGAGATTAATCAGAACTGGCTTTGACAAGCACTGTGGCAAT
>NW_006399789.1:10586012-10604499 GCF_000299155.1 Elephantulus edwardii | reverse complement strand
CAGGAGACAAGACGGCACCAACCCCCCCGCCAAAAAAAAAACAAAACCAACACACAAAACAAACCACAAAAAACAGTACATATGAACCTCACTTGATGGACTGCACAAAAATCAGATTGACCCTATCTTTGGAAAGAGACACTAGAGGCCCTCAACATCATCAGTTAAGACAAGGCTAGGGACTTGCTGTGGAACTACATCAACTACTCAGATGCAAGTTCAAAATGAAGGTGAAGAAAATGAAAAGTTCACAAGAAACAAAATATGACCTTGAGTCTATCCTGACTAAATATAAGATCTGTCTCCTGAATAGATCTGATGCATTAAACACTAGTGACCAAAGATTAGAGCAATTATGGATGACACCAAGGATATCATCCACTAATCAAGGAAAAAAAAAACACCAAAAAAACAATAACAAAAAACCCCAAATAAAAATCAAACCAAACAAAAAACAAACCAAAGACAAAAGAGAAAGAAATTATCAAGATGGATCTCAGAAGATGCTCTGAAACTTGTACTGGAAAGAAAGAAACCAAAATAATAAGGGGAAAGAATGTTGAGGCAAAAGAGCTGAACAGAAGATTTCAGAAGTTAGATTTAGAATACAAAGCAAAGTACTATTATAAAGTGTGCAAAAAGCTGGAGTTAGAAAGACACCCAGGATTTGTCAAGCTGAAAGAACTGAAGATCAAATTTTAAGACTTGAATTGCAATTTTGAAGGATTCTATGATCAAAACTTTGAATGATGTAGTAAACATCAAAAGAAGATGGAAGACACCTGAGAAGGACCTGAAGCATTTGCTGCAGAAGGTCAAGGACTGTAATCTGCAAAATGGATTGAAGCTTAACATCAAGAAAACAAATATTCTCACTACTGGGAAAATTAGCAGCACCATGATAGATAGAGAAGAAATAGATAGAGATTGTTAACAATTTCAGCTTGCTTGGTTTCACAATCAACACTCTTAGCATTAGCAGTCAGGAAATCAAAAGATGAATTGCTTTAGAAAAATCTGCTGTCAGTGACCTCTTCAGAGTGCTGGAGAGAAATGATGTCATTCTAGAGACTAAGGCTCATCTGATCCAGGCTATAGTTTTCACAATTACTTATTATGTATCAGGGAGCTGGACAATGACTAAGAAGAATCTATGCGTTTGAGTTGTAGTGCTTGAGAAGAGTATTGAACATATCATGAACTGACAAGAAAGCAAACAGGCCCGTCCTTGACAGGGTGAGAACAGGTTTCTCCTTGGAGGCTAGGATTTTGAAGCTTTGTCCCACATACTTTGGACACATTGCCAGGAGGAAACAGTTCTTGGATAAGGACATCATGTTGAAAGGGTGGAGGGTTAGTGCAGTTGAGGAAGACCCTGGATGAAATGGATTGACACCGTAACTGAGATAAAGGGTGTAAATGAGTTGGAAACAGTGAGATTGGCGCGGGATCAGGTAGGGTCTAGCTATTGTGCATAGGGTCACTATGAGTCATAGTCTCCTCAAAGGCAAACAACAACAACTGAATATTCCGTGGACAACCAAAACCCCAAACAAGTCTGGTGGAGGAAGAGCAACCAGTGCACTCCTTAGAGGCAAGGATAGTGAGACTCCTTCACACACATTTTGGGCATATTGTCAAGAGGGAGCAATTTTTGGAAAAAGACATTATGTTGGGAGGAGTGCAGGGTTAGCGAAAGTTACAACAGCCCTCAATGAGAAATGGGTTGCATGGTCGCCACAACAATGCGCTTTAGCATGATGGAGAGTTTGACAATGACGCAGAGTAGGGCAGGGCTGGCATCAGTTGTTCACATGTTCACTTTGAGTAGTAATTGACTCAGGGACACCTCACAATAATAACGGCTTGGCACTAAGAAGTTGATAGTCATAGCAGTCAGTGGCAATTCTGATTGTCTATCAACAAATCGATGGCCTATTGACAAATTGAAGTAGTGGTTAAATGCTTGGCTGCTAACCAAAAGATTGGCAGTTCAAATCTACCAGCTACTCTAAGGGACACTAATGTGGCAGTTTCCATAAATACAACAACTTTAGAGCATAGTTCTCCTGACCTCTGTCATTCAGTTTATTTCAATCCACAGTGACCCCATAAGTCAGATTTATTGATAAATTGAAACAAACATTGCCTTGACCTGACCTCACTCTAGTGTGAATCCTTATCTACGAGAATATGAAGGAAACTCTGCAGTGTCATGCTCCCTTCCAACCTTCCCCCAACCCCTTTAAGCTTACACAACTCTGACATCTTCCAATGTGGTCATCACTCAGCATGTTTTGCTTTAACTGGCATCATTAATCAATCCCCTAAGAAGAACAGCTAACACATTAGGGCACAGGATAGAACCCAACTGTGTTGTTTCCTGGACAAAGGTGAGGCTTTCGATCTGCAGAGTTTATTCGTCCCATGTGTGCCTTGCTCTCTGGGAGTCTCCTGAGAGCAATAGCTCATTTCTACAAGAGCTGTCTTCAAACTCTCCTTCTCACTCCTCCTGCTACACTTCAGTAATACTTGAGTCTTCAGTCTAAGTGGACGTTTGAGATGTTCGGGGAGGGAGACATTCTATTTCACAGCAGGAGACAGTACATCTTAATTTAAGGCCACATCCCTGGTGCTTGCTTGTAAAGAATTCCATTAGAATGCTTAAATTTAGAGAGCTAAAATTGCAAACATGTTCGACTTATAGGAATTGTGGTCTACACGTTAGAGCAACCTGGTGTTGCTGGAACCAATTTTGACTCATCATGACCCTCCATCTAGTCTCTGAAGCAGTAAGTATATTAATGCGGGGAGTTGGGGGGATTGCCTGTCTTCCTCTTAAGGAGTCCCTGGTAAATTTGAAGCTTTGGTTATGAGAACAAATTGTCACATGCTTTAGGGCTGTTGTACATAGGGTTGCTAAGAGTCGCAAACAACTCGACAGCACATAACAACAAACAAGCCACCAAAGCAAGTACTCTTGGGCAACATAGGATAGAAACAGATCAGGACTAACTCCTATTGTAAGCCACTTTCAGGGTCTACCAGAATCCTGAACCTGTGATCTTTCAAATTATTTTAAGTTATTGGTAAGTGATCTTATAATTTGTCTCTTGTGGTGTTTGAATTTTTATGAATGACCTGTATTATGTAAATCACACACCTGTCTGCTCTCAAGCTCCATTCACACCTATTCCTATTCCCCTGCCCCGAAGTGAAATGTGTGTGTGTGTGTGTGTGTGTGTGTGTGTGTGTGTGTATGTATATGTATGTATCTCTCATGTGTTTCAAGTTAGAAGTGGGACCTTGAGCACAGAAAACTATTTCTCAGTCTAAATTTTCTTCTCAGTGTAGGGCCTCTAGTTCTTAAAGTCTTTTGTGTGGATGAAACAAGGTGATATGCATTATAACCATTTATTATAACCACTAAAGTTTGAGGTATTACTGAAGTTTTAATAAGGCCAACATCATGAGTGAAGCCAGGTAGATACCTCCCTCTCCCCCTATAACCCCAGGCATTAACTCAATACTGCTCCCATGTGACCTCAGGAAAATTATTTTATAAGTATTTGTTATTTCACCTCTGTGGAGGGTGTAGGCATTAAGCAAATGTGCAGCATGTTATCTGCCAGTAACTATACAGAATAGCTCCGAGGGCTTTCAAGGGATTTAGCGAGTGGGTCACGGTCTGAGCTAGCCGAAGGTCCAGAAACGGAACCTTGGAAACCAGGAACAGAAACCTCATGCCAGACACAAGTGCACTGGTGTCACAGCCTCTGTCCCCAGAGGCTGCAACTGGACCTGGGGTGGGCGGTGTATCCTGCTGCTGGCTCCCCTCGCGGGTGGCCCTGCCCTTTCCTGGCTCGGTGGTAGACGTACTGGCCTTGGTGGCTCTCAGGGCCGGCGCCAGGGCGGAACTGGAGCAGGGCTTCTTGGACAATTCCTCCCTCGGAAAGAAATTCCACTGCTGAGCTGCAGATTTCATTCATCTTAACAAACGGCTACTCCTATTCCGTTTGATTAAAATAGAAAAAGGACTCCTTACGAATGATTAACAACCGTCATATTTGCCGCATGTTCATAAAGGCGATGAATTTGGGGAATAAGAAGTGACCGTTTGCCGTTTAAGGCATGGGACACTTTCTCTGCACCTAGGGGTTTCACACCAAGGGAGCTGTCTGTGACAATGACACCCAAACAGCAAGATCCGAATGTAATAGTTGTTTTAAAAGCTGAAATACTTTCTTTTTCCAAGCTATGTGCATTTCTTGAATAAACTCAATAGAGAAGGAGACCTGGTAGTAAGTGTCTTAGCAGTAGGGTTAAATGCTTGACTGCTAAGCAGAAAGGTTGGCAGTTCAGATCCCTCCAGTGACTCTATGGGAAAAGTCTCTTCTATCTGCTCTTGGAAAATACTACATCCTAGGAAATCCAATAGAGAAGTTCTACTCTGTATAGGAGGTCACTACGAGGAGAAACTGACCCCATAATAACTCACAATAGCACTAAGAGTAAAGGGAACATGACAAAATCTTTTTAATTATTACTGGGTCATGAATCAACCATCAGTAGTTTATTTAAGGTGGATATATTTGTTGTGGATCAAATAAGGACTATATTATATAAAAATAATTACAGAAGATTTGAGCAAATGATTATTGAATGGACCATCAGTCAACATTATGATACATGGAGAAAGGATTGGAGCTGTCTACGACTTTATACTGCTTGGACCAACAATTCACACTCTTGGTATCAGCAGTCAGCAAATCAGCAGGCATACTGCTTTAGGCAAGTCCACTGTGAGGGATCTCTCCAAATGCTGAAGAGCAATGATGTCAATGTGAAGATGAAGGTTTGCCTGATTTAGGCCATGCTCTTCTCAACCACCTGCTATGCATCAAAGAGCAAGACAATGAATAAGGGTGATAGAAAAAAGACTTGATGCCTTTAAGTTGTGGTGTTGAAGAAGAGTACTGAACATCTATGTTACAGACTGCCAAAATACCAAACAGATATGTCTTGGAAAAAGTGCAGCCTGAGTGATTCTTGGCAGCAAAGACAGCAAAGCTTTGTCTTTCATATTTTGGACATGCATCTAGGTTAATCTATTCCTTGGAAAGGGACATGATGCTTGGAAAGATGGAGGGTCAGTGAAGGAGAGGAAGACTCTCAAGGAGATAGACTGACATGGTGACTTCCGCAATGGGCTCCAGTGTGTCAGAGATGATGAGGATGGTTCAAGACATGGCAAGACTCACAACAGCTTCTCATACGGTTGCTGGGAATTGTACTTGACTTGATGACACCTAACAATAATAACTTAGTAGGGTCTGTTTTGATGCCATCCCAAAGGCAGGTGAATCTAAATCCACCAGCTGTCCCATGAAGGAAGGATGGGTAACCAGTGTGATCCTATGTGATTTATAGCCTCTGAAAACCCCCTGGAGGGTCAGCTATGTTTTGGCTCTGAATCTATGGCACATAAAAACACTAACAACTCAGTAATAATTGGAACCGTGCTTGTCACTAGAGAAACAGAAGTAAGTAAGACATGGATCCTGTCCTCAAGATGCTGATAGAATGAGTGGGAGTTGAGTGAGGGTGATATTTTAGGTGAAAATTTGTCAGAAGTATCAGGAATGCAATGAGGAAAAGGATACATTAAGGACTTCACTCAAGGAGCATGAAGATCAGCGTGATGCTGGTTTTGGGGAATGAAGTAGACTCGAGGAAACAATGGGAATGCTGCTAACTCCCGTGAAATGCCATGATGAGGACACTGTATTCAGTCGCACAAAACAAGAGCAAGATCCCTGACTGGATCTTCAGAAAAGTTTCCATATAGGAAGTGACATTTAAGCTGAAAGCTGGAGGATACGTAGACCTGAGCCAAGCAAACAGAAGGAAGAAGAGTGTTCCAGGCAGTGGGACAGCATGAGTAACAGTCCCAAAGGCAAGTGAGAAACCACATGGGACGTATTTAAAGAAACTCACTAGAATGGAATTGGAGGTTGGGGAAGGGGGCCACTAAGAAATGAGAGTACGGCGATGATAGTCAGATGAAACAGCCTTTGCTCTACGACCGTATCTGACTTCAGAATTCTTTCCTTATTTCACATTAGAGAACACCAACTTGCAGAGAGTTTAAATGGCTTTCTTAAAATCTAATGACAGGGCTACCATGTTGTATTTGGTTTCCTCCAGAGGCTGACCCAGACACAAGAGGGTCAATTATCTGAGGAATAAATGTAAGAAACACCAGCAAAGGAGTGAGAAACAGAACCCTAGGGAAGGCAGCCAATGAAAGGACTGTTACTTAGCCAAGAAGGAGCCCATGTGGGGCCAATGGTCAGAAACCTAGCTGTTAAGTGAAAGGCTAGTTGTTCAAACCTACCCAAAAGGAGAAAAAGACCTATTGATCCGCTTCTTTAAAGTCTCTCTCTCTCTCTCCTCTCCCCCCCTCCTCTCTTTCTCTCTCTTCCTCTCTCTCCCTCCCTCTCTCTTTTCCTCTCTGTTCCCTCTCTCACCCCCCTCTCTTTCCCACCTCTCTCCCTCTGCCTCTCCTTCCCTCTCTCCCTTCTCCTCTCCTCTCCTCTCCTCTCTCTCTGTCCCTCTCCCTCTCTCTCTCCCTTCCCTCTCACTGCCATTGAGTTAGAACCAATTCCCAGCCAATCCTCCACTAGGTTTTTAGAGGCTATAAGTCCCATAGAAGGAGACTACTCATCCTTCTCCTGCTGAACAGCTGGATTTGAGTCACTTGCTTTTGGGTTGTCAGTGCAACTTCTTGTCCAGAGCTTCCTCTATAAAGATTATAGCCAAGATAACTCCATGGGGCCACCTGTGTCTGTCACACAGGGTAACCCTGAGTCAAAAATGACTTGATGGCACCCAGATACAGTAGCAGCAAGCAAAGTAACACTGTAGACAACTGAGGTCTAACTGTTAGGGGGAAATTCAACATCTGCATTAGAGCCATTGCAGGTGAGGAGAGAGGACCGAGGAAGGTCGAAATGGGATCACTTTGGGGTTGGAGATCATAGTGGGGATGAGGTGGTTGTTGATATTAGGTACCATTGAGTCACGGATGACTCACAGAGACCCTAAGAAAATATCAGAATCCTGTTCTTTCATGTTGCATTCTCATCATCTCTGATGTATTTTGGGCTCATTGTTGCAGTTCCTGTGTCAACCCAACTCATTGAGGGTATTCCTTTCTTTCGTTGACCCTCCACCTTTCCAAGGAATGGCCTCTCCTAGCAACGTGCCCAAAGTATGAGAGGTGAAACTTCACCATATTTGCCTCTGAGGAACATTCTAGCTGCCTGCTGACTACAGGGGAGCCAGGTGGACTTGGGTTTGCAAAGAACTCTACCCTCCCCCCATCCCCTGCCCACCAGGTGAAAGAATACAGGCTCAGAGATGCAGGCATTTGGAAGGCTAGTCAGCAGGCAGTAAAGAGGGCCAGAGCACACGTGTGAGACTTTCCAAGGTCTGCTGTCAGTCCAGGGCCTGAAACATCTGAGTCCCAGTGCTTGGCTCCTCTATCTCACTTGTTAAATGTGGCTTGAATACCACCTGACTGACAGGCAAAGGATTGTGTCAGTAGACCCAGTAAGTCCTTGGAGCGTTCTGGGACTGTGTCCTGAGGCCTCTGTATAGCCTCAATCAATAAATACACTTCCTATAATTCTTCCATTCACTCTGTAATTTGATCCTGAAGGAAAACAGGCCATTTTGAGCATCCCAGTAACTGAAAAGTATCAAGTTTAAGTAGGGAAAGAAATCAGTTTTCCATCAAATGAGCACTTACTGAGGTTCAGGGTGCTGAACAAGGTCACATACTGGGCTTTAAACAGCTGGAGTAATTAGGCAAAAAAATCATCTGGTTTTGGATCTGAGGGACAAATTGACTCACGTATTTTTTCCATAAATGAATGAATCAAGTTTGAGAAGTCACACATTTAAAAACTTAGTTTTGGGGCTAAAACATTTATAGTAAGTTATCTCGGTAACAACTGTTCTCAGTGAGAGGCTATAGGTCAAAGGGAAGAAGAGATACAGAGCTATTTTCTTCTTCATCTGTTCCTTCCAAAACCAAACGTTTACTGTTGTAGCCACTGTAGATGTTCTTAGAGACTCAGAGTTCAGAGGATAGACACACAGATAAGGACACACTAATAATTCTCCATGAAATAAACATGGGCCTTTTTACAGGCTCAGAAATTTGGTGAAGGGTCAGTTATGAGTTAGTTCCTACTGTTGCTGTTGTTGTTGTTAAGTGCCATCGAATTATAGATGACTCATAGCGGCCCTATGAATGAAACACTTGGACATTTGTGTAACTTTTGTCCTTTCTCCAGGTTCATAGGGTTTCTGGAGGCAAGCTATTTCAGAAGTGGATGCCATTGCTTTCAAGCTTGTTGTAATCTGGGAGCTCCACCAAACACTGTCCACCACAGGTAACCATTCTCACATTTGACACAGCAGTGTCACATGTTCAGCTTCACGGCAAGCGTGAGTTAACTCTGTACAGCAAGTGGACAGACCAGGGTTATACGACCTAGAAGAATGTTTCACCAAAAACAATTAAAAACAGACCTGAGAGATGTGGATTAGACTGACCCACCTCTGGCTTGGTAGCATCACTTTCTGCCCACTAGGCCAGCTGATGAGGATATAAACATAGGGCCATGCAACAATTTAAAGCATAACTGTCCAAAGAAGAATTGGTCAACATTGAACCATTCTAGAAAAGAGCCATATGACCAAGAACCTTATAATTGTCTCCACTAGAAGGGAGAAAGTCAAGCTGCACTGAAGGCATTGGCAAAAAAATAAGGTCCCCAGAATTGATATAACACTAATCGCATATTTCAACCAGCAGAAGCAGTCAGGATGTACCACTGAACAATGTCAAGATGTTTGGACGACAGTTACCTGGCCAACTGACTGGAAGAGACCTGTATTTATACAGATTCCATACAATGGAGATCAAACAGAATGTGGAAATTATCAAACAATATCACACACTTATAAATTATGCTGAAGACTATTGAAAAATAGCAGGAACAATACCTTAAAAGGGTTTACAAAAATTCAAGTTGGATTCAGAATAAGCTAAGACATGAGGGATCTAGGCTGAAAGCAGAAAGTACCAGAAAGATGTTTACTTGTGTCCTGTTGATCATACAAAGCCATTTGATTGTGTGGATCATAGCAAATTATGGCTAACAGAGAAGAACAGGAATCCCAGAACATTTAATTGTGCTGTTGTAAAACCTGTGTACAAACCAAGATGTTATTGTCCCAACAGAGTAAGGGACTACATGGCTTAAAATAATGAAAGGTATATATTAGCGTTGAATCTTTTCTCTAACCATATTCAGTCTGTATTCTGGGAAAACCATTTGAGAAGTTGGACTGTATGAAGAAGAATGTAACATTAGGATGCATTGTTATTGTCAGGTGTTGCTGAGTTGACTATGACTCATAGTGACCCTATGCAAAAAAGATCCGAGCCCAGTCCTGTCCTGCACCATCCACATACTTCCTTACACACAAGAGTCCATAGCAGCAGTCACTTTGTGGATCCACCTGGTTGAGTGTCTTCTTCTCCTTTGTCAACTCTCTACTCTTCCCAACATCATGTCCCTCTCCAAGGAATAGCACCTCCTAGCAATATCTCCAAAGTATGTGAGGTAAAGCCTCATCATTCTTGCCTCAAAGAGCACTCTGGCTGCACTCTCTCCAAGACATATCTGTTTGTTCTCTTCAGCTGTCCATGGGATGTTCAGTGCTCTTCTCCAGCACCACAGCTCAAAGGCATAAATTCTTTTTCTTTCATCCTTATTCATTATCCAGGTCTCAGATGCATAGCAAGTAATCAGAAAGACCACGGCACCTTAGTCCTCAAACTGACATCACTACTCCTCAATAATTTGGAAAGGTCCCTAACTGCACCTTTTCCTATTACAATGCATCTCCTTACTTCCTGACTGCTTGTACCAATGGTGTTAATTGTGGATCCAACCTTAGCAATCTGCATTATGCAGTTGACACAACTTTGTTCCTAAAAAGTGAAAAAGACTTGAAGCAATTACTGCAGATGATCAAAGACTACGGCCTTCAATAAGGCTTGTATCTCAATGTCAAGGAAACAAAAATCCTTACCACTGTACCAAGAGGCAACATCATGACAGATGGAGAAGAGATTGAAGTTGTCAATGACATAATTTTATTTGAACTCATAATCAACATTCATGGTAACAGCAGTCAAGAAATTAAAACATGTGAGCTCTGGTGGCCTAATGGCAAGAGGCTGCACTGCAATCCTAGAGGTATGTGGTTTGAATCCACCAGATTCTCACTGGAGAAGGAGGGACAATCTCCTTCTGTACTAGTTAGAGCTGACTTGATGGTATACACACAAAAATAAGAACATTTTAAAAAAGAAATTAAAACATATGTTGCATTGGGAAAATATGCTTCAATGTCCTCTTCAAAATGTTAAAGAGCTGTTTAAAAACTGTGATATGACGCATTGAAGCCATGGTATTTTCAATCGCTTCAAATGCATCTGAAAGTTGGATAATAAATAAGTATAACAGAAGAAGAACCAATGCCTTTGAATAACAATGTTACAGAAGAGTTGTTGTTGTTGTGTACCGTCAAGTTGAAACCATCCTGTCGCTGATCCTCCACTGAGTTTTTAGAGGCAGTTAAAGACTTTGGAGGAGCGTGTGCATCTTTCTCCTGTGGAGCAGCTAGAGGATTTGAACCTTGTGCCTTCAAGATTGCTGCACTAATTGACGTATTTCAACAAACAGATACAACTCTGGATGTGCTCACCAGTTTGTGCAAAGAAATCTGGAAGACAACTACATGGTCAACTGACTGGAAGAGATCCATATATATTCCCATTTCAAAATAAAGCTGACCCAACAGAGTGTGGAAATTATTGTACGATATCACTAATATCACACGCAAGCAAAATCCTGCTGACGATCATCCAAAAATGACTGGAACAGTACTTTGACAGAAAATTACCAGAAATATAAGCTGGGTTTAGAAGAGATTGTGGCACTAGAGACAATATTGCCACTGTCAGATGGATCTCGGCAGAAAACAAAGAGTATCAGAGGAATGTCTATCTGTGTTTTATTGACCATGCAAAGGCATTTGACTGTCTGGATCATAACAAATTGTGGTTAACCTTGAAGAGAATGGGAATCTGAGAACACTTGATTGTTTTTATGTGAAATCTATACTTGAACCAAGAAGCATTCCTCAGAAGAGAACAAGGAAATATTGCATGTTTCAGAATCAGGAAGGGTGTGTGTCAGGGGTATGTCCTGTCTCCATACCTTTTCAGTCTATCCACAGAACAGATTGTTCAGGAAGTTGGGCTTTATGAGGAGCAACGTGGCATCAGGATTGGAGGAAGACTCATCAACAACCTGTGTTATGACACAACATCCTTGCCTCTTGAAACTGAGGAGGATGTGAAATACTTGCTGCAGAAGGTCAAGGACTGTAGTCTTCAATATGGATTGAAGCTCAACATCAAGAAAACAATGATTCTCACCACTGGGTCAATTGGCAGCACCATGAAAGATGGAGAAGTGACTGAGGTTGCTAACAGTTATGGCTTGCTTAGCTCCACAATCAACACTTTTGGCACCAACAGCCAGAAAATTAAAAGATGAATTTCATTAGGTAAATAATCTGCTCTCAGGGACCTCTCCAGAGTACTGAGAAGCAACAATGTCAGTCTAGAGACTAAGGTGCACCTGATCCAGACCACGGTCTCCACAATTACTTGCCATGCATCAGAGAGCTGGACAATGACTAAGGATGACAGAAGAAAAACTGGTGCCTTTAAGTTATGGTGCTAAAGAAGAGTCTTGATCATACCATGACTGCCAAGAAAACAAGTTAGTCCATTTTGGAGAATGTGGAGAAACCACATTTCTCCTCAGAAGCTAGGATTTTGCAGTTCCATCTCACCAACTTTGAGCATGTGGCCAGGAGAGACCAGTCCTTGATGAAGGACATCACACTTGGAAGGATGGAAGGACAGGGCAAGAGAGGAAGACCCCAGGAGAGATGGATTGATACTTTAACTAGGGCAATTGGGGTAGGTGTGTTGAAGTCAGTGAGACTGGCTCAGGAAAGGGTAGGTTTCAGAGCTGTTGTATGTAGGGTCACCATGAGTCTCACGTAACTCGATGGACCTAACAACAACAACAAAGGAAACAACAGTGAAGAGTTAATGGGCTACCAAAAGAACAAGTAAGTCTGTCTTGAAGGAGGTACAACCAAGGTGCTCCTTAGTGGTAAAGATGATTAAACTCCTTTCCACATCCTTTGCACATGTGACTAGTCCTTGGAGAAATACATCATGCTGGGAAAGATGGAGGGTAAGAAGAAGAGACACTCAACAAGGTGGATTAATGTGGAGATTGTGACACTGAACTCGAGAATGCTGAAGGCCTTGAGGATGGTGCAAAAGAGGACTGATTTCAGATCTGTTGCTCACAGGGTCATGGTAAGCATATGTGACTCTGTGTTACCTACCAGGAACAAGAGCTGGCTCTTTGTTTCTTCCATCACTGAGAAGAGTGGTTGTCAACACTGACTGACCATTGGTAGCAATTTGGAAATCTTTGAAAGAACACCAATGTCCTTTCTGGTACACCTTCCAAAAATATTGTCTATGCTGGTTTGGAGGAGAGTCAAGGATTCAGCATGTTTTATCCTTTTAGAAAATTTGTTCACATACAATTATTCATATACATTGTGTTTTCTATAACTAATTATAATGCCTAATGCTAACAGAAGAAGAATTGATGCCTTTGATCTGTGATGGTGGAGAAGAGTATCCAACATATTATGGACTGCCAAGAGAACAAACAGGTCCATCCTGGAGAAGGTGAAACCAGGGGGTTTCTTGGAGGTAAGGATTGTGAAACTCTGTCTCACATAATGTGAACACACTGTGAGGAGGACCAATCTTTGGAGAAGGATATCATGATTGTAAGGGTGGAGGGTCAGTGCAGAAAACCCTGAATGAGATGAAATGACACAGAGACTGTGGTAATGGGAGCAGATATGTCAGAGAGTGAGATTGACTCAGGATAGGGCAGGGTTCAGAGATATTTTCCATAGAGCCTCTATGAGTCGTAGTCTACTAGATAGCACATACCAACCAAAACAACAACAACTATTGATTGATGTCCATTCAGTATTTTTAAGACATCTCAAGGTGATTTTAATGTATATTTCAGGATCAGCACCATCAGAGGTAAACTTTAAAGTTTTTGCTCACTGTAAAGCTTCAGGTTTTTTCTGATGTGACTTTCCTCTGTATTTAACTCAGCAGAAGGCAGGAGGGAGAAGCTAGAAATAAAGTTGCCCTATTTTGCTTTGGTAGAAACCTAGCATAAGAGCAAAAGAACTCAGAGCTAGGTGACCACATGTCTGCCAGCATAAAGTCTGAGTAGATAGTTTACCTCAAAAGAATGCATAGATCACTCCTTCCAAAAATAACAGGTGTCCACACTTTTTTTCCCTCAGAAGACACATCCATAGTGCCAACAACTAATTATCATACCAAGAAAACAAAAACTGTGAAGAAGAGCAGAGGCGTGTTGGCAGCACCGTTGGGTTGTACAAACTATGACTCACTCCTGTTCTAGGCTGAAGTGTCTTTGCGGCATCTCTTTGAGAGGTACCTAGAGGTTACCCTGTAAAAAGAAGAAGGAAAAGCATAATGTCGTGAGCAGAAATGGCAAAGAAACTCCTTTCCAATCTCCTGTAGTCTCTGCTTGGCTTCTGACCTCCCCTTCCAGTGAATTTCCTGTGGTAGAAAGAACAGATAGTTGACTTCTGCACCCCTGTTCTGGCTCGTTCACCACACCAGCAACCTCTCGTACTGCGTACAAGGCAATTAAAAGATGAGCCCAGAAACGGGCACCTTGCCTTAAAAGTAAAGCCCAGAAGCTTATGTTGTGCTAGTGATGTGTCCTATAAAAAGAACTCTTTCATTGGTGATACAGGAGCTATGACAGCAATTGCTTTTAGCCCAGGGGTAGCCTGGAGCATGTGCTCAGCTCTTCGGAGGTCCTCTGCTGATGCATGGTTTGTAGAACCTGCTCCCTAAGATTGCCAGCACTACCATAACAACCTCACCTGAACAAGACTACACATCTCTGGGGCTTGACTGATGCTTCAGAACAAGGCGAGAGGATGAGCTGGAGAATTGTACAAATCACTTGTACTTTTCCTTACTGGCGGCAGGGCCAGCATTGCTCCATCTGATGGAATGTGGACACAGAGCCACAGGAATGAGATGGCTTGGGTTTTATTTACTTTTCTGAGGGGGTTGATAGATTTCCCCTGCAGCAAGGCTTGTTGGAGAGAATACCGGAATGCCTGCTGACCACTTGGACCGTGAGATTTCACCAGCTGATGGGGCTACAAAGAGGGTCCTCCATTGTTAAAGATGCAGGATGCTTTTGTGCTTGGGAAAGATAAGACTTGGAGTGACTCGATGTCCCTGAAATGATATGCACAGTTTAGAATGGTAACAAGAGCATTGAGAAAAAGCAAGGAGGTTTTTCCAATAGAAGAATAAATTTTGTTATTGTTTTACTTCTGAAGTATTGCATGTTCTTTTTGTCCTCCCATTACTCTGCCATGTTATCCTATTATTCTATTATTTGGAGATGTCACAGATAGGGCACGGTTTCTATCTGTTGTTCATAGGGTCTCTATGAGTAGTATTTGACTCAGTGGCACCTAAAGCCCATGTTTTTGCCACCCTTCTCAATATTACTCCTCAATAACATTGCAGCTGAGTTTCATGAGCAATAGAAGCTATTTTGTGCAACATTACTTTGCATCTGCTGCTTTTCTTTGCTGCCAAGAAGATCTTATCCACGATTCACCTTTCTGTTCCCCAGAAACTGCCTGGTGACTCTAATTTTTCCATCCAAACCAAATTAGAGGCCAGTATTTGCAGAACTCCCATTTGACCACTTCACTTGCTCCCAGAGCTACAATCTCTGCCTCTCTCCCTGCTATTTCTGCATCACTCATTATATCCTATCTGATTATGATGGGACTTGATTTATACCCCTCTTGTCATTTCTAAATTCATTGAGAATATGGTCCATCTTTTTCTTCAACTAGACTCTTCAGCAACTGGATAGACAAGTTCCATAATAAAAAATATTTACTGTATGGATGAGTCTTAGATTTCAGACTTAGTAAAACATATCCAATACGTTTTTAAAAGTCCCCAACTTTAAAGTAGGGTACACTTCATAAATAGTAATGCTATGTCTAGGTCTATATCTTTGAGAGAATGATGAGACAGTTCTTAATAATTTTAGTTGCTCGCTAGGTCTTTTACAATAATTTATGTACAATTATATTATTCGAATATCCATTATATTTCTGTTGTAAACAGACTGTTTTGCCATGGTCAAAGTGCATGGTAGTTTGATTTAAATCATCTTTGCCTGACATAATCCATAAAGAGTTATGCTATTAACTCAAAGATGGTGTCTCTCTGATGGTTCAAATCCGTCAGTTGCTCCACAGGAGAAAGTTAGTAAACTTCCTTTTATGTGACCGCAGCTTGTGAAAATCCTCTGGTTAGAACCAACTATGGGTTGACTGACTGATCTCTTAAAGTAAGCCTAAGTGGTGCAATGGTTAAACACTAGGCTGCTGATTGGAAAGTTGGAAGTTCAAGTCTCTCCAGAGGCATTTCCAAAGAATGTCTTGGCCATCTACTTCTAAAATTTCAGCCATTTAAGACTCACTGGAACATAGTGCTATTGTGACACAGATGGGCTTGCATGAGTCAGAGCTGATCAATTGTAACTGGGAACAATTCTCTGAGAGCTGCCAGGCTCTGGGTACCACTGATTCTCTGAGTCAAAACTCAGCTCGATATGATCATCTTGAACTCATGCACAAATAAATCCTTCCTTGGAAACAGACAAGAGGATTGCTTGTTGTTACCCCTCAGAGACTTCATTGAACTCAGAGTGATTCATTCGTGTGCCACAAACCTCTTAACTTGACTAATCTCCCTGCCTAAGATGTGCAAGTGACTAAGAGATGGAGAAGTTTTCTGGAGAAAGCAACTTTGATGCTTTAAGTTACTTTTGCCTGCCTGTGTGAGGCATCTCTGATCTTTGACCCTGAACAATCATGTTTTTCCTTTGATCGTTGCTCATTTGAAAACAGCTTCAAAGTGAACTAAACATTTAGGTGTGCTCTTTACCCACTGGGTTGAAACAAGTGGTCCCATCTCTTTAAAGATCTTAGAGATTCAGAGTTTTGCTCTGAATTTGTGAGGATTCCATAAGGGCGGTTTGTAGTAGCTGGGACAGAGCTTCTGGATGGAGCCATCTTGGTGCAGTGTATGCTTTGAATGGTCTTAGCTTCTTCCCCACTATGCAATTTTCTGTTCTTGGTTTTAGGCTGCGGGTCAGTAATACGCTTGTAAGATTCACCTGAAATGAAGTGGGATAGCATTTTTTTAAATTATCAATGATTTTTAATGCTACATATATATTTTTATAGCATATTCTTTACATTTAATTTTCCCCCATTCATTCATTGTTGCATTTTCCTCTCTGCCCATTCCTCCACCCTAGTTCGTTTTCTCTTTGAAAAGAAAAAAAAAATTCTTTCATTGTGATACAAACCCCTCCCAAACACACAGTCCATCACTTTACTATGCATTTCTTTTTCTGTAATATTGTCATGAAAATAACACTAATCCTATATTCCTTTTAAACATCTCTCCCTCATCTGTTTCATTGCAGTATACATTATGTGCATCCTCTTTTCTTAGGTTCCCCCAACCCCGATGTCAGTCCCATTTTACAACAGTGGCACCATGCAGTATTGGGATAGCATTTCTTGCTTGAGCTTGGGACCCATTTACCCTCTAAAAATATGGATATTTCTGTATATATGCACGCAGGCATGTTCATAAGGTTTTCAGAGGCCTACTATTTAAAAAGTAGATAGTAAATCCTTCTTTCTAATCTATCTTAATGTGGAAGCTCTACTAAAACGTATCTACCAAATACCTCTGGCATTTGACGTACTGGTAACACACCATTTAGCACCACAGCACCCACAGTTACCTTAATACAGCAAGCTGACAAACAAGTACTGTGCTAATTAGAACAATGATAACTACAAAAACAGATCATTCCCCCAATACAGCAAATCTTGCTGTTCAAAGTAAGGAGGACTTGAAACACTTACTGCAGAAGATCAAACACTTTTCTCTTCAAAATGAATTACATCTCAATGCCAAGAAAACAAAAACTCTCACCACTGGACTGATAGATGACATCATGATGGAGAAAAGACTTTAACTGTCAACAACTTCATCTTACTTGAATCCATAATCGATGTATTAGCACTCAGGAGAACAGGACACATACTGTTCTGGAAAATCTGCAGTCAGGGATCTCTTCAAATTACTGAGGAACAATGATGTTGGTTTAAGGACTAAGGTACATATGATTCAGATCATGGTCTTTTCAATCACTTGCTATGGTACTGAATGCTGGATAATGAATAAAAATAACACAAGAAAAATTGATGTCTTTGAACTGTGGTGTTGGAGAAGAGTGGTGAATATCCCATGGACTGTCAAAAGAACAAATTGATATGTCTTGGAGAAGGGGCAACCAGAGTGCTCCTTGGAGGCAAAGAAGGTGAAGTTTCACCTTAAATACTTAGGGCATGTTGCTAGGAGATATTTTTCCTTGGTGAAGGACATGCTTGGAAATTTGGGAGATAGTGAAGGACAGGAAGACCTGTAACCAGTTGGATTGACATAGTGACTGTAGCAGTGGGCTCAAGTGTGTCAGAGACTGTGAGGAAGGCACAGGATAGGACAAGGTTAGGACAGGGTTCATATCTATTGGACTTAGGGCCACTATGAGTCTTATTCAACTTGACATCTCCTAACAACAGTATGTATGTATACGTCTTTCAGATTTTAAGGAGCCCTAGTGGCTCCTTATGTGAAGTTTTGGGCTGATAACCAAAGGGTTAGTCATTTGAATTCAATAACTGCTACACCAAAGGGAAAAAAAAAAGGATAAGAGACTGAGTTCCGCCGCCAGACGGGCCGGGAAGAGACCCAGGAAGAGCAATGGTCAGCCATCCACTGCGGAACTCCAGAAGAGCGAAGACTACCCGCCACTGTGTGACACCCCCTGCAGCCCGCACCTGTGTGACCTCCGACCAGCAGTGCCCAAGCCCCGCCCCCACCTCTTGGTGGTAGTGTCCAAGGCCTGCGCTCCTTACCCCCTACTCCCTTGCTTCCACGCACCTCAGCCCCCACCACAGCCCTGTGACCTCAGGGCACCACCCCAGATCCAGCCATCACCTGGAGCTATCAACCTAGCTGTTGTGGAACTAACCTGGCAGAAGAAAGGCC
>NW_006399789.1:10572304-10580027 GCF_000299155.1 Elephantulus edwardii | reverse complement strand
AATATTTAAGAGATAAAAAAAGAAAATTAATATTTAAGAGATAAAAAAAAGAAAAAAAGGACAATAACTTGTTTTATCTCTCTCTCCACATAGGTAGACACAAACAAATGCATAAACACATGACTTTCCTCTTCTGGGGTCAATTAAACTGGTATCTGGAGACAAGTTGTCTACAACAAGATAAAATCCACAGCTACATCAAATGCACTGGTCCGTGCATTGTTGTACAGAGGTAACTCGTGGTTGCTGTGATGCTGAACACTGCGATATAGATGTGCCAAACATGGTAATGGTCACCCATGGTGAACTGTGTTTTCTGGAGCTTCCCAACTAAAACAAGTCTGGAAGCAAGAGTGGTATCCACTTCCGAAATGGTTTGCCTCCGGAAACTCTATGAACAGTGCTCAGGCCTTTCATTCATAGGGTCACTATGAGTCATCTACAACTTGACAGCACCTAACAACAACAACTTCAAAATCACTTTTCTAACTTCTTCTCTTCAAACCTACTGCTATCTCCTTCTGGTGTCTGACCTGATTTTCACAAGAATTTCCCATGAAAACAAAAACAATCAAACTATGGCTAAGATCCTTCTACACTTTCAATAAATGAGACTTTGGACAAATAGTCAAAAGGCAGAAAGATAAAGGAACAGCAACCAGAGATATGATTAATTTACAATTAATGAGCAATAGAGATTTCAGTAGCACTATGGAGTCCTAATCTTCACAGACATCAATGCATCAGTGTTACAGTGAGGACATTTTCCTGGTTTTGTGTTGTTTTCTGTTTGGGTGGTTGGGGTTTTATTTGTTTGGGTATTTTAAAAATTTTCTTTTTTTTACATCTGATTTAAATTGTTCTATAGGTCCTGGTCAGGTGCTCAGAAAAACATCAGGTGAAAATGCCCCTCATGTTAGCAGGCTCTTATCTAAGGAGTCCTTGGCTGGTATAAATGATTAACATATGCAGCTGCTAACCAAAAGTTTGGAGGTTCAAGCCCACCCACCTAAAAGTTCTTTGTTAGAAAACCCTGGTGATATACTTCTGAAAAATAAGCCATTGAAAACTCTGTGGAGTATAGTTCTACTGTGACCCACGTGGGGTCTCCAGGAGCTGGCTTGAGGGCTTTGTCTGAATGATCAACAGAGATTGTTGTTGTTGCCATGTGCTGTAGAGTTGACTACAACTCATAGCGACGCTATGAACAATGCCTCTGAACCTATCCTGAGCCAACCTCACTGTCTCTGTCACACCTGACCCCATTGCCACGGTCACTGTGTCAAACTCTCATACCCAGGGTCTTCCTTTCTTGAGCTGACCCTCCACCCTTTTAAACATGATATCCTTTCCTCCTGATAATGTGAGATGGAGTGTTTCAAACGCCTTGCCTCCTAATTCCCTGTCAAATTTAATCCCTTACCTTATCTCATGTCTGCACAATCCTTTGCTTGCCTTGCTTGTTCTCAAATTCAGTCCTTGATTCAAAGACACAGAGCTGGATTCTTACTTTGCACAGATGGCTTTACAAGAGATATGCAACCAGAGATGCCTTTCTGCTCAGTCCCTCCCACTGTCTCTAGTCTGTGACCATTGCAGGAGTTGAAGCATCAAGGCCAATGTGCCAGGGGACCAAAGGAAGGAAAACCATGGAACTGTGTGCAGGATCAACCAGACAAAGAGACAAAGCTCTGCTCTCCAGCTGAGGAAGAGCTTCACCGCATCGCTTCATACCACACCCTCTCTACCATTAAAACTTCAGGGAGAAGGCTAAATGCCTACAGACCTTGCCCTACAGCCCTTCCGCAAAGCAGTTCAAATAGTCCAGACATGTATGAGGATTAGTATAAACAGGATTCCCAATTAATTCAGAAAACCTGCCTTGTGTCAGTGCTGGGAAAACACAGTTTGGCATTAGGGTGATTCATCAGGCCGGTCACAACAAGGCCAATTCAGCTTCTCAGATGTGGGTTTCTCTTGAAGCATTCAGCTCGCATAGTAAACAGGACGACAAGACAATTACGTCAGATACTGTAAATGACAATAACAGTTTCAAAATCACCCAAGGTGGAAGCAAACGAGAGTATCAGAAAACACTGGAATCAAAGATTTAAGGCAATGCTGAAGAAGAGGACTAAGTTTTAGATTATATATTCCAGATATCAGTAACTTCAGTTTGTTAATCATGAGATTTACAGAGAAATGATGCGTAGTTCTATATTGCTGGAAGTGCTTGGTGTGCTCTGTGACTTCATGTGTGGTCTTTTTTGAGGAAGATCTGCTTCTTTTCATGGATTGTCTTTTTCTGTCTCTCTTTCTTCCCTGCTTTCATTCTTCCTCCCTGTAATGCACTCTGGAAAAGCATTTTTTTTTTCTGTACCTGGAAGTCAGGGCATAATAGCGGCATATTGGTCAAAGAATTTGCCTGTTAACCAAAATGGTCAGTGGTTGAAACTCACCAGCGGCTCCACAGGAGAGAGAGTGCAAAATCTGCTTCTGTCATATTTCAAGCCTTGGTAACCCTGTGAATAGTTCTAATCTGTTTTTTGTGAGTTGGAGTCAGCTTAACGGTAGTGACTTTAGTTTGACTTGGGAAGGATTGATTGGCATGAACTTACTTATTGGTGTAAGAAGATGACTAGACAGTGAGTTTAGAAATCATTATTTCCAAGAAAGAACCTGAATCTTCAGCTTTTCATTGACGCTATTATCATTTTCCCCCACATATTTATTTGACAATTAAAGTTAATATTTGATATACTATTCCTAGAAGAAATGTTGCATTAAGGAAAAAAATATTATCATAGCACTTTATTTTAGCATTTTATTCTGTGGGATTCATACCTTTCCCGTGACCTTCAAAGGTTAGGAAAAAAGCATTTCCAAATGTTCTGATGATATCTGAACAACATCAGAACTGTGCAAAGGATCCAAGCTTGCACATTTCGATTGGTTTTCCACTGGGGAAAGACTTTCATAAGGTTGCTGGTATTTCCTGCCCACGGGAGGCCAAAATACTGTAATAGCAGTGATTCTGGCTGGATTCAGGTACCTGTGCTTCAAGCCGAGGCCAGAGACTCAGGAAATGAGGCATGAGCAAAGAGGAAAATTACTGGGGTGAGGTTTTGAAGGTGGGAGAAGAGGACGTTTTGCAATCATTTCATGGCATCGCAATGTTCAACCTGGACAAGTCATTAGGGAGAAATAGCCTTCTCTTAGTGGAAATTACCACGGGTCAGATTCTCAACTCCAACTAGTGACACTGTATTGATTGGATGGATCTGAGAGGCTACATGGCCCATTGGACTAAGAGTTATATTTTTTCCCCCTCTTCACTATTTGTAAGAACTGTGAGAGTTTATGCAACTTAGAGAGTGTCCTCTTTAAGAAGCAGAGTCTAAATTAGTAATATAATATTAACTCTAAAAGTGGATATCTATTTATAGTGTGAAAAGAAATACAAATATCAAAAGTTTGCAAATGCTATGTATATACCAAGTCCATAAAAGCAGCACAATATTTTTATAAACCAACTGTCTGACACATTTCTAGAATAATTTTTTTTTTAACTTTACTTTTTTGGGGCTGTGTTTGCTTCAGTCCCCTCTTCAAAAAATAACAACTTTGTAAAATTCTCTATAGAGTAAATAAAATGGCACTTTCATCTTTACATGTGAAGCTTCATCTCTTCCTCCCTACCTAAGCTCTCATGGTCCTCTTGTCTAATGCTGGAGGACAGCCTGTAACCCAGCAATCTTTATGTCACAAGCAGGAAGGGTTGACACAGGAAGGGTGGGAGGAGAGGTGGGGTGGAAACTGCTCAAAGCTAGTCCTTCATCAGGAAAGCTTGTAATTTAGTCGCCGTACATTTAAAAAGAAAAAAATTACTTTGGGTCACATTGTTAGATCCTATACAAACAAGCTGTATATATGCCCAACCTAACTCTCCCTCAGCTGAATGCCAGAATTACTCAAGACTACTCAATCCAAAGTCACTAACTGTGATGGAAAACTTTGTGAGAAGGAATTGGAATGGAAAGAAACAGCAATGTTAACTAATTATATTCAAACGTCTCACTCTTGCACATTTATATAAACTTGTGAGCATGTGAATCATTGGTGGGCTCTTCCCCCACTTCTGACCTCTGGGCGGGTAACTCTGGTGGTCTCGTGAATAAGAAGTTACACTGCTAACCTGGAGGCAAGTGGTTCATTTCCACCAGCTACTCTGTGGAAGGGAGACAGACAACTCCTCCCATGTGATTTACAGCCTCCGAAGACCCTCTGGGGAGTCAGCGATGAGTCAGTTCCAATTCCTAATGGTTGGTTCCAGCACATAACAACAACTTCTTAGAAAGGTCTCTGGCTGATGCAAACTATTAAACCAAACCAGCGGAGAACTCTTGTGGCTTAGTCTATAGGAGTTGGACTGCTAATCCAAAACCAGCACCTCTCTGGCAACTCCAGTTCACTAGCTGCTCCTCAGAAGATATGTGGTGATGCCCTTTCAGCCTCAGAAACCCACTGGATGGTCAGCTATGTACTAGTTCTGACTCAATGGTAGTGATTTTTATTTATGTATGTATGTATTTAGTTCATTAACCTAAGAAAGTACTGAGTCCCTGTATAGAAAGGAACTGGCAGACACAGAAGAATTTAATGAAATAACATATGAACAAGAGCCTATGGTGATGAAGGAAGAAGTTCAAGCTGCTTTGCAGGAAATAGCAAAAAATAAGGCCCCCAAATAGATGGTATACAAATTGACGTATTTCAGCTAACAGATGCTGCCCTGGATGTGCTCACCAAGTTGTGCCAAGAAATCTGGAGAACAACCACTTGACCAACTGACTGGAAGAGATCTATATTTGTTCCCATTCCAAAGAAGGGTGACCCAACTGAGTGCGGAAACTATAAAACAATATCATTGATTTCACATGCAAGCAAGATTCTACTGAAGATTATCCAAAAACGACCAGAACAGCACATCAGCAGAGAACTGCCAGAAGTCCAGGCTGGGTTTACAAGGGGTCGTAGTACTAGGGATAGTGTAGTTGATGTTAGGTGGATCTTAGCTGAAAGCAGGGAAAACCAGAAGAATGTCTGTGTTTCATTGATCATGCAAAGGCTTTGACTGTGTGGATCATAACAAACTGTGGCTGACTCTGAGAAGAATGGGAATCCCAGAACACTTGATCGTGCTAATGCTAAACCTATACTTGGACCAGGAGGCAGTTGTCAGAACAGAGCAAGAAAACACTGCATGGTTCAAAATTGGGAAAGGCATATGCCAGGGATATATCCTATCTCCATAACTTTTCAACCTGTATGCAGAACAGATTATCCGAGAGGCTGGACTCTATGCAGAGAAATGGGTCAGGATTGGTGGAAGATCTATTAACAATCTGCGTTATGAAGATGACACAACCCTGCTTGCTGAAACTGAGGAGGACCTGAAATACTTGCTGCAGAGGGTCAAGGACTGCAGCCTTCAGTATGGATTGAAGCTCAATGTCAAGAAGACAAAGATTTGCACCACTGGGCCAACTGGCAGCATCAGGATGGATGGTGAAGAGATTGAGATTGTTAACAACTTTAGTCTGCTTGACTCCATGGTCAACTCTCTTGCACCAGTAGCCAGGAAATTAAAAGACACATTGCCATGGGAAAGTCTGCTGTTAGAGACCTCTCAAAAGTACCGAAGAGCAATGGTTTGTTCCGCTCCATGGTCAACACTCTTGGCACCAGCAGCCAGGAAATCAAAAAACGTATTGCGATGGGAAAGTCTGCTGTTAGGACCTCTCTAAAGTACTCAAGACAAACGGTGTCTCTCTGGAGACTAAGGTACGCTTGATACAGGCCATGGTCTTTGCAATCACTTGTTATGCATCAGAGAGTTGGACAATGACTAGGGAGGATAGAAGGAGAATTGATGACTTTGAGCTGTGGTGCTGGAGAAGAGTATTGAATGTACTGTGGACTGCCAAGAAAACAAACAGATTCATCTTAGAGAGGGTTAAACCAGGCTGCTCCTTGGAGGCAAGGATTCTGGGGCTTCATCTGATGTACTTTGGACATGTTGTAGGGAGGGAGAGGTCCTTGGAGAGGGACATCATGCTTGGGAGGGCGGAGGGACAGCGCAGGAGGGGAAGACCCTCTATGAGGTGGATTGATCAGTGACTGGGGTAATTGGGATGGGTGTGTTGGAGGCAGTGCAATTGGTGTAGGATAGAGCAGGGTTTAGGGCTATTGTACATAGGGTCGCTATGAGTCGCAAATGACTCGATGGCACATAACAACAACAACAACAACAACAACAACAACAACAACAACAACAACCTAAGGGTTGACAATTCAAATCTACCTAGCAGCATCATGAAAGAAAACCTTGATGATCTTTTCCAATAAAGATTGTAGCCAAGAAAATACTTAGAACAAATCTACCAAGTAACAAATAAGATCATTGAAATCAAAAGACAAGATTAATTTGGAAAGTCAGCTTCCAGGGACCTCTTCAGAGTGCTGAAGAGCAATGATGTCACTCTAGAGACTAAGATGCACTTGATCTAGGCCATAGTTTTTGCAATTACTTGCCATGCATCAGGGAGATGGACAATGACTAAGGATGAGAGAAAAATCAATGCTTTTGAGTTTTAGTGCTGGAGAAGAATATTGAACATATCATGGACTGCCAAGGGAACAGACAAGTCTATCCTAGAGAGGGTGAAATCAAGTTGCTCCTTGGAGGCAAGAATTTTGAAACTCTGTCTCACTCACTTTGGGCATGTTGCCAGGATGGACCAGTCCTTAGAGAAGGGCATAATGCTTGGAAAGGTGGCAGGTCACTGCAGGAGTGGAAGATTCCGGATGAGATGGATTGACTCAGTGACTGGACTAGTGGGAACAGGTGTCTTGGAGACCATGAAATTGACTCAAGATAGGACAGAGTTCAGAGCTATTGTCCACAGGGTCACCATGAATTATAGTCAACTCTACAGCTCATAACAACAAGAATAAGAAGTTGGAATTGACTCTATAGTAATAAGAAACATCTTGGAAGAGGTCTATATAAAGAGAAAGTCTTGACAATTAAATTTCATTAGGTTCATCATAAATTCATCAGTGCTTCAATATGAATTTGAGCAATTTTTGGTGTTAGGTGCCATTTAGTATGACTCACAGTGTCTTTGGTGTTATGTGCCATCAAGTTGGAATCAAGACTGATGAGTTTGTCCAAGGCTGCATTTGTCATTTGAAGCATGTCAATTAATATCCCATTAATTCCTGGGGTATTATTTTTGCCAATTCTTTATTCTGTACTATTGGTCAAATATTTGTTCTATTCCAATGGATCCTCTTCCCGAAATGTTTCATCTATATCATGTCTTTTCCTTTTATGTGTTTTGTAAGATTCTTTGCTTTCTTTTTCTCCTATTAAGTTGAGTAACCTTGCAAATCTTACTCCTGTTAACTCTTTTGCCCTGTTCTACTGCACCAGAACAGTGGTAGGAGAAAATCAGACATGTATATTGATTCTGTTCACACAAAATTTATGACCACAAATCTCAGGTGAATCCATAACATTGTCCAACAACCCTAATAAACTTTTGTTTTGATTTCTACAGTGTAATTCTTTTTTTTTCTTTTCTATATTTTATTAATTTTCATAAACATTTACAGAGATTTTGGGTTTCCATTCATTCATTGTTGCACTATTCTCTCT
>NW_006399789.1:10547771-10570147 GCF_000299155.1 Elephantulus edwardii | reverse complement strand
TTTTACAGTGTAATTCTTAACCCTAATAAACTTTTCCTCTCATCCTCCATAAGGCAACTATTTTATACATTTCTTATTTTTTCCAAATTTTAACATCTCTCCCTATTTCTCTTTTATTTTCTTCTTATTTCACTAAGAAAATAGCAAGTTGGGAATAAAATTTCCTGTTTCGATCAGTGAGTGTGTTGCAATTGCCAAGCTATTCACATGTTTTGACTTCTTTATTTTTGAGATGGAGGAACACTTCTTGCTTCTAAAGCCAGTTGCTTTAGAATGAATAAATTCTCAATTACGGAGATCCTGGATGTGTCAGAGTATAGCTATGCTTCACTGGATTTTCAATGGGTGATATTTCAGGTGTAGAAGTAACCCACTCGATCCTTCTTCTGCATTGCCTGTGAATTCAAATCTCAAAACTCACAATGGATGGCAATGAAAGACAGTAATATTTTGCCCCACCCAAGAACTCTTCATTTCCCCCTTTACCTAAAGTTCATAAAGGGAGCTCTGAGGGTCTAGTGGTAAAAAGTTGTGCTGCCAACCTGAAGGCATGCAGTTCAAATCCATGAGCTGCTCCATGGGAAAGAGTTGGACAGTCTCATTCCACGCAATTTACTGCCTCTGAAAACTCTCTGGAGGGTTGGTCATCTATGAGTCAGTTCCAACTCGACAGCACATAAGAACCACACTCTCATTCCTATTCATGACCTTGCTCCTAAAAATGTCTTCTACATAATTTGTTTTGCCTTGTATACTACATCATTCATGCTCTTTGGAAAAGAAATGCAACATTTTTAATGTTAAATAAGTATAAAGTCATCCCTAGATCTTAAATTAGTGATAAACATATTCTTGCCAAACTTAGTTTCAATGAATTCAGTCTGTCAGGGGACCCACCAGTCGATCGCGCGCGCGCACACACACACACACACACACACACACACACACACGCCCCATTTCTTGAAACTTATTTATTTGGCTTGATTTTTGTGATTCTACTCCCATCCTTTCTCAGTCTATTTCCATGATTTTTGCTTTTCTTCTTAATCTCTAAACATTGAATGGTCCAACCTTTTTTCTGTTTCTTTTTGAAGAAACTAGTTGTTTAGGTAATCTCTACTTAACTCACTGCCATCAAGTGACTCATAGAGATGCTTCATTGGATCTCTGAGGCTGTAAATCATAAGGGGAGGAGACTGTCCATTTTCCTTGCTTGGACAACTGGAGTCAATCCACCACAGAGGACCAGTCTTTAGTGCAGCTGTACAATTCACTGAGGACTTCATGCCATCAGACTTGCCCTGATCTCAGAGTCACATGGATTGACACTAGCTCCAGTGTCATAGCCTGTGGAGTTGAGTTGCTAATCCAAAGACTGCACTTTTCTGGTAGCTTAAATTCACAGCTATTTTGAAGAAGAGGGACGAGTAGTCTTCTCCAGTGCAGTTTGTAACCTTGGAAACCTCCTGAGAGGCCAGCTATAAATAGCATGAACTGTGGTACTGGAGAATAGTACTGAATATCCCATAGACTTCCCAGAGAACAAACAGGTATGTTTCGAAGAAAGTAAAGCCAGAGTGCTCCTTAGAGTCGAAGATGACAAAGCTTCTTTTTTAAAATAAAATTTTATTTTAATTGTGATTTAAATGAACATTTGCAGAGTAGTTAGATTTTTGTTGGTTCATTGTTGTACATTTTACCCCCTTGCACTCCCCTCTCCCTCCCCCAATTTCCTTTTTTTTTAAAAAAAAAAATATTCATTCTTTGTAGCACAATTACCTCTCCCCCCACACCTCAGTCCTCTTAGCAATGATACAGCTCTTATTCTGGACTGTTGTTGTTCGTATAAAGCCTAATCATACATTCATTTTAGACATTTCTTTCTTTCATCTTTTCCAATGCAATGGTCATAATAATGAAGCTTCTCACACACTTTCAGCGTGTTGCTAGGAAGAGAGGTTGTTCCTTGGAAAGGGACATCCTCTTTCAGAAGGTAGAGGAAGGGTATAAAAGAGAAAGACCCTTAACCAGGTGCATTGACATAATGACCACAGCAGTGGGCTCAAGTGTGTCAGAGACGGAGAAGATAGCAAAGGGTAGGACGGGGTTCAGAGCTGTTGTTCATAGAGTATCTATAAATCACACTTGACTTGATGGCTCCTAACGACAACTACAGAGAGCAGACAGAGAGACAGACAGACATAAAGAATATTTAGGAATGTCTATCTGCACCCCTGACCTTTCCACCACCTAACTAATTTCTATGTGACTTCTGTCACCTCACAACCAACACGTCCCAAACCAAACTCTGAATTCCACCCTTCAGGACCTGCTCATCCCTCATTGCCCATGTCAGCTGATAACACCTTCATTCATCCAGATACTCAACCCCAAAGATTATCATATTTGACATTTTTTCCCCACTATGATGATCTCAGTGATCTTTCATTTTCTATTGTAATTTAGTGAAAGTTCATAGAAAAGATGGGTTTTCCTTTCCGTTTTAATACGCATTTTCTGCCCTTCACCTCCTTCACTTCACTTTGTAATGGATGTCTTATTCCAAATTGTTAGCTCTCAAACATGTCTAATCATCCATCCCTTTCAGATAGCCCTTCCCTTCCTATTCAAGTGTAATGTTCGCTATCAATCCATTCTTTTCCTGCTATCTGCCTCTCTGGGACTCCCTGTTTTTATGATAGTGGTCTTATGCAGTATTTGTACTTTTGTGACATCTTTGACTTTTGGTTTTTTTGCAAATTATTCTCCCCACTCAATTCATAAACAAATTCTGTTGACTGTACTTTCAAGTTGTCTTTTCATTTCAGTCACATATCATTACCATTCATCATCTCCCACTTAGACTCCTGCAAAATCTTCCCACCTCTTACTTTCCATAATAAGCTCATTAGACAAGCAATGAGATTTTTTTCAAATAATAAAATAAATTGTCATGTCTTCTTGCTCAAAACCCTCAAATAATTTCCCATCAGGCTCAGTTTAAATTCCAAACTCCTTGCCCAATATGACCCGGCCTTTATCAAATACTTCACTATTTAATGTCCCACTCTTTTTTAAAATTATTATTAAATTTTTTTTTAATGAGGAGGGGTTTTCATTCATTCATTGTTGCACTATTTCTCTACCCTCCTCCCCAGTTCGTTCCTCTTCCCCCCGCCTTGAAAGTCTGTTTTAATTGTCCAATTGCCACAGTGCTTGTCAAAGCCAGTTCGGATTAATCTCCTTTGACAGTGTGTCCTTTGCCATTCCCTATCACTCCTCCCAGAGAGAGACTTCACCCTGATTCATAAGGAAAAGGGGATGGCGTCTTCTCTTAGCTACTTCCTGCTGAAAAGGGACGCTGTGGGTTTCAGGGTGAAGATCTTCTCTCACTACTCTAAAGGGCCCCTTTGGCAGTAGGAAACACATAGACTATTATGGAGATTGATTTCGGAATTTAAATGCACTTTTATCAATTGTGCTTAGCCATACGTGTTCATATCCTTGAAGATGTATCATGAAAGTATTATCATGCAGCCTAGAAGACACAAATTTAACTAACAAGTTAAAAGTACATGAGTCAAAAATTAAAAAGCAATAATATTCTGAGTAGAGGTTCTAGTAGTGGCACAAATCAAGATATAGAGGGAATGTGGTTCTTACAGTAAAAGGCCTATAGACTAGCACTTTGCCTATTATAGTGTAGAGGTTAGGAACCACAAGATGTAGAGGCTCAGCTATGTCATTTATGGTTCTTAAGTCCTGGAGCAAATTCCATCTACCACTGGGTTGTTTTACAACTCAGAAGTTCGCATGCAAGGTAGAGGTGAAGTAAGGAACTGCTTATGAGGTTTTCCATCCATTTCAACAACTAAGAAATAGTGCAAAGAGTTGGGACTTCAGAAGGCTTTTAGGGCCAATTAGTAGGCTCTGTGTCCAGGAGAAAACGAATATACTTACCAGTAATGTTAATGCTCACCCACGGCTCTTCTGGGAGGATCTAAATCGTTGAAGCGTCCTCCTTTGTTTCCAGATGGGAGCTGGGGCCTGTCAGTCCTGCCTGCCACGAGGACCTGATGTGAGCCACCTTGGTCAAGTGTCCTTCAGAGCCACACTTAAAGCAAGTGAGTGGGAGCTTCCTCTCTACTCCCTTGCCTATCTGTGGCTCTCGTCTGTGACACTGTCTACTGAAGTGGCCCAGCTTTCCACAGTGGAAGCAATTCTGACCTCCTTTATTACCTTTGGGTGGCACTGTATATGAGTAAGACTTCCTTTTCCTGACACAGGCCCTAAACTGGCAGCAATAGCTGCCCCAGTAATTTTGTCCATTCTCTGGTCTTTTCTCTTCCCTCTAGATCCCAGTTGTTAAAAGAGGGAAAAATTTAAGCAAATGTATAACAAATAATTTTGAACATTATAATCTTTTAAGCTTAAGACTAGTAGTAGTAACAATATCATCATTTCAAATCCAGGTGTCCCACTCTTGCTCACTCAGAGTTAGCTATGTCAGACTTTTAATTGTTCTTATAGCAAACAAGTTCTACTTTATTTTATGTCTTTTGTTCTTTTACTATTGCTTCCCAAGGACTGGCATGCTTCTTTTAGATTTCTCATGGTCCAAACTCCTTGTTTTACCCAAAACTCTGATTAAATAGCTCCTTTTCAGGGGCCCCTTCCTTCACTGTTCTATCTAAAAAATAATAGACAGACTCTCTTCCTATCACTAAATTGGATTCATTTATTTCTTCATAGTATTTGTCACCATCATATATTATACTGTTTCATTATTTTTCTACTTCATTGGAATATAGCTCATATTAGTAAATGTTTTTTCCTATAGCTAAAAAGAAGTAGAGTACATGACTTCTAACAGATACTTGCTGAAGGAAATGAAAATAGATTTCAAGAATTTAATATAGAAAGAGATAAAAAATGAGAAATGTCTGTTCCTTGTGATAAGTGTTAGAATTGGAGGAAGACTCATCAATAACCTTTGTTATGCAGATAACACAATCTTGCTTGCTGAAAGTAAGGAGGACTTCAAGCACTAGCTGCAGAAAGTTAAACATTATCCTTAATATGAATTGTGTCAATGTCAAGAAAACAAAAATCCTAGGCCTGGATCAATAGGTGGAGAAAGATTTAAGATTTTCACAGACTTCATCTTACTTGGATTCACAATCAACTTGGTGCCAGCAGTCAGGAGATTAGGAGACACATTGTACTGGGAAAGTTTGGAGTCAAGGATCTCTCCAAATTATTGAAGAGCAATGCTATCACTTTGAAGACTAAAGTGGACCCTGATCCAGGTCATGATCTTTTCTGTCACTTGTTATGCATCTGAGAACTTAAGATTGACTGGACAGAAGGAGAACTAATGCCTTTGATCTGTGTGTTCAAGAAGAAATGAGTATCTTAAGGACAGCCAAAAGAATAAATAAACATGTCTTGGAGAATGTGCACCCAGAATGCTCTTTGGAGGCAAGAAAGATGACCTTTCATCTCATATACTTGAAGCACGCTGCTAGGAGAAGTTATTCCTTGGAAAGGAAGGGGCGTCATACTTGGGAAGATGGAGGGATAATAAAGGAAAAGAAGACTTTCAACCAGGTGGATTGACATAGTGATTGGAGCTGTAGGCTTGATGGTGTTGTCAATTGTGTGGATGGCACAGAACAGGACAGAAATCAGATCTGCTGGTCATAGGGCCGCTATGGGTCATACTTGACAGTACCTAATAACAACCACCACCATCAAATATGGAGGTTTCTCAGACCAGACCCATTACTTCTTCCAAATATGTCATGCCTACACACATTTTCATGTTTCTTGTTTCTGTGTTATGCATATTACAATATGTCACACCTTGCCTCTCAGCTTATCCGCAGACTTTTCTTTTTTAAAGCAGCTCTCAGGTGATGTCCTTGACAGAGTTTGTACTGGAAGCTGGACTTAGGTCAACTTTTTCTTTTGGCTTCTATTGTCCTTATAAATGGGAGCTAAGGACTTTCAGATATAGCACATACTATAGATTTTGGCTGTCTTGGGTTGTTACAAGAGTCTTAGTCTTATGTACTAACTAGTGAAACTTCAACTCAAAGTCTGAAATCATTCCTTATTTATTCTTTTGTATTCCTTATTGTGCTTAACCTTGTTCTGGATACATGACTTAATAAATATCTGATGATGGATTGGGTAATAAAAACTAGGTAAGAAAAGCAAAATACTGATCTAGTTTCATAAAGATTAAAGAAAAGTACAAACATAAACACACACTGAGACACCCCAATGGGATCTAATTTTATATCTGATAAAAAGACATAATGGTAAATACTGAAATTATTATCACTGTAATAGAGAAGTCAATAGAAGCTTAGTAAATTCTCACCAAGCTCATGTAACATGTGAGGGTGAAGAGCATTGGAAGACTGTTTTCTTATTTGTCCATGATGCAATCTCGGCTCCCTGGAAAGTCCCTGACTTGCCCTTGAACATGTTCTCATTGTCACTCCAGACAGAATGATATCAATGGCTATAGCAGTCTCCGTGCCCTGCTAGGAACTCCATTATTGTAAACAATCATGTGCCCTGTAGAATTAGAATCACTTTCTGTTTCAGAAGCTGGATGACTTTGAATGAAGTTCTTTCCACTATTTGAGGGTTGGGACACACAGGAATGAGGAAGGAGAATGAACAGCAATTATGGTTTTCATTAAAGGAATGAAGAAAGAGCTGGAACTGTATGACCCTCCCAGAGGGACTGTGTTTCTTCTGCAATGGTGGATAACAATTGACACGCAAGATTTTCCAAATGTGAAGACTTAGTTATTATAATTGCTCCTCCCCATACCCCCTTACTAAGCTTAGAGGTAGAGGGAAAATATGGATTGCATTTTTTATGAAGAAATATCTATTTCAAACAAACAAATGAAACAAAACTGCCTCCATGTTGCTAGTAATATACTGTGAGAAGAAAGGCAAGTGACATTATTCGTTATAAGAAGAAAAATGCACAATTTCCTATTCATATCTACATCCTCATGGCACAACTCCTTTCTACAGCACACAGTCTTTTGTCCCGTGTCAGGTGTAGGGAGGATCTTTTTATACATTGTTGGGTTCTGATCAAACAGAAATAAACCACAATCAGCAAAAGGATGATAAAATGACTATCATCAGTTGTGGTTTCTAAAACTCACTTTTAAAAAAAAACTCAAATAATTTTCTTTCCTTTTAAAGATCTTTAGAATGATAGCACCTGATCTGAAAGAAAATTGGTGTATTTTGAATTTTCTCCCATTAAGTCTCGAATTTACTACTGCCTTCAGCATCATATATTTATATGAGAAACTTCAAGACAAAAGGCAGAGTGTTCCTGCCAAAATTCCTCTCTACACAGAGCCAGTAACTGTACTGAAAGGTGAGCAATGGTCCCTACAGCTGTTGTTTAAGGCGGCCGTCCTTGCAACATGCCTAAATATCGAAATGAGCTTGGAGATGTGGGTTCTATAAAGAAAAGAGGTTGAGATGACCATAAATGTAGAATAATATAGTCTCCATGTCCTAGTGTCTGCTGCAGGGGAAACTACTTTTGGAATTGAAGTTCACGTTCCCTTGCAATTACTTGGCCAGTGCATCCAGGCATAAATTTCTCTTCATGCACCATGTGTGTCCCAAACTATTCCATTACTCAGTGTGATTAAGAAACAAGTGAAATTACAGGAAAACCCATGTTCTCAGAAACCTTAGCTAAATGTATACATTCTATGCAGCTTGATATTTTTCTAAAGTTTTCCACCAGGTGTTTGTGGATCATAAGTATGCATGGCGAGTTTACCAGTATTAACATGCATAAAACACAAAGGATTCTTTGTTTTGCCTTTGTGGATTCTGCACTTGATTAGCTGCCCACCACTTATCCGTGCCTAAGGCGCAGTGAATTATCAGCATCCATCCAAATGACTCAACTAACAACAGGCATCAAGCTGGGCACTGGGAGATGACTCAGAGGTGAAGCTCAAGATCAGTCAAGAAAGCTGCGATTCAAGCATGTGCTGGCTAAATCAGCGCAGGGAAATTCGGGTGCTGAGCTACCAAGGTTTATGGCAGGAATCTTTCAACTTGCTATGTGTTTAAAGCCTTTTTTAGTAAAATGTTAAGGGGAAACCCTCCTCATAAACCAACCCCACCCTACAGAAAAATATTTCAAGCGAAGGAAGACAACATCTGCTGCCTTTGCTGTTCCCTCTCACAGAAGTGGAGTGAGCAGGCCAGTTTCCACTCTGTTGGTGAAGGCTGGGTTTTGGTATCCCCTCATTTTGTGTGATTAGCAGCCTTTCTCTTTCATTTTATTTAGTTAATAGCTGCCAGATCCTGCTGTGTTGCACAGTTAAAACGCAAGTCTATCACCAGCTATTTATAAATCCTCTCCATTTAGTTGTGCCCCAGGTATGATTATGAATTTGATAGCAGGGCTACAATAAAATGCATATAAAGCTGCACATTCCTCCCTTGGTGAGCTATCTTCTTCTCAGCTCTATAGCAGAGTAGTTAACATGCTGTCTCTGGAGTCAGATTTCCTGGTTTATTAGAATTTCACCTCAGTAGGACTTCAGGAAAATTATTTAACCTCTTCTGGCCTTATCCTAAAGTGAGAAAACTCTAATTTGACTGTTTTTCAAAGCAAAAGAAAACACTCTCCAAAAAGTCTTGATTTTGATTTATAGTGAGTGACCCTATCTCGAATAATGAGGCCTTGGACAAAATATCTGTTACTCCTCTAAACCCTTCAAGTCATCAGAAATAAAGGCAAATTAGTGTCACTACAAGAGTTCAGAATGGAAGCTGCACTGCTGTGATTCCGTCCTGCGTGGCTGTTCTGTGCAACAGTGCTGATTTATTGCCGTCCTCTCTCACTTAAACGTGAGCCACCAACCAATGGAAGATTCGATGGATATGGACATGAGCCCCCTGCGGCCTCAAAATTACCTTTTCGGTTGTGAACTGAAAGTTGACAAAGATTATCACTTTAAGGTGGATAATGATGAGAATGAGCACCAGTTATCTTTAAGAACGGTCAGTTTAGGGGCTGGTGCAAAGGATGAATTGCACATTGTTGAAGCAGAAGCAATGAATTATGAGGGCAGCCCAATTAAAGTAACACTGGCAACTTTGAAAATGTCTGTACAGCCAACGGTTTCGCTTGGGGGCTTTGAAATAACACCACCTGTCGTCTTACGATTGAAGTGTGGCTCAGGGCCTGTGCATATAAGTGGACAACACTTAGTAGCTGTGGAGGAAGATGCAGAGTCTGATGATGAAGAGGAGGAGGATGTGAAACTCTTAAGTGTATCAGGAAAGAGATCTGCCCCTGCAGGTGGTAACAAAATTCCACAGAAAAAGGTGAAACTTGCCACTGATGAAGAGGATGACGATGATGATGATGACGATGATGAAGATGAAGATGATGATGATGACGAGTTTGATGATGATGAGGCTGAAGAAAAAGCACCAGTGAAGAAATCTATAAGGGATACTCCAGCCAAAAATGCACAAAAATCAAACCAGAATGGAAAAGACTCAAAACCGTCCAACTCCACGATCAAAAGGACAAGAATCTTTCAAAAAACAGGAAAAAACTCCCAAAACTCCAAAAGGACCTAGTTCTGTAGAAGACATTAAAGCAAAAATGCAAGCAAGTATAGAAAAAGGTGGTTCTCTTCCCAAAGTGGAAGCCAAATTCATCAATTATGTGAAGAATTGCTTCCGGATGACAGACCAGGAGGCTATTCAAGATCTCTGGCAGTGGAGGAAGTCTCTTTAAGAAAATAATTTGTTAAAACAGTTTGTTAAAATTTTCCGTCTTATTTCTGTAACAGTTGATATCGGACTGTCCTTTTTTATAATGCTGAATGAGAACTTTCCCTACCTTGTCTAATAAATGTTGTCCAGGTTTCTTTGCCAAGAAAAAAAAAAAAAGAATGGAAGCTGCATAGTGGAGTGAACTGGGCTGAGGGTGGGGATTGTATAACAATGAAAGGTTTTTGTTTTTTGGGTTTTTTTTTTACTTTTCAAAGAGAAAAGTAAACTGGGGGGAGGGGGAGCAGGGAGGAAAGTGTGCAACAATGAATGAATCGAAATCCAAAGTCTCTGTAAACGTTCATGAAAATTAAAAAAGAAAGAAAGAAAGGCAAGTCTGAGGTGATCAGTTAGAAGAGTGGGATCATATTCGTCAGGTTCACAGAGAATAAAGGGAACATGGGACAGAGGTCCAAGGAAGAAGTAGGAGAACAGAACCTTCTCTCTCACTTCATTTCAGCGTTCTCTCTCTCTCTCTCTGTTATCCAAATCTATTTCCTTGTTGTAGCAAGTGGACATCCTCCTACCAGTGACCCTCAGGTGGCTTTCAGAGGTCCCATCCTATCCTGCCTTTATGAAGCAGCCATATTTGTTTAGGGTACACCCTCAGTGTACTGCTCATGTCTCTGTTTCACAGGTAACGACTTCCTTTATAAGCATTTTCTTTTCTCAAAGTGGTCCCCTCACCCTTTACTTCTCTTAGTCTTTCCATAACTGGGGCCTGAACTTCGTATACAGTATTCATCATCTATAAAATCTCTTTGGTTGTAAATTGAAAAATTTAGTGCAATCTCTTCTTACTTGATAAATGATCAGTTTACAAATATTTGGATGAGTGGCATTAGACTCAAGTTACCAAAAATCATACTTTTTCTTCAAACTATCACAATTTGAAGTCAATTACAAGTTAAACTGATGGGCACCATTTTAAAAATACAACTGATATAATGGCTACATGGTTCTTTTGTGATCCATATGCGGGTTAGTGAAAAAATTAAAAATAAAACCTCAAGTGATAAGTGATATTGTTAAAATTGCTGATAGTAGGTAAAGCCAAAGAGACAAGTAAGTCTTGACTGAGAAAAGTGGACAGTTGGACCATAGAGGAAGAGTAGTGACAGAAGGGCCTCGTAGGTACTCTCAGCTGAAAACAATGGGTTCTCTTTCTTTAAAAGATCTCAGCTGTGCTGCATGTCTCAGAAATACATTCAACCACTATCAACTATACATTCAAATACTATCAAATTACCAGTAAAGAAGAAAGGAGTGCTGGTGGCTTAGTGGTAAGAAGCTGTGCTGCAATCCCAAAGGCATGAAGGCACAGGGCATGTGGCCCAGGCCATCAGCTGCTCTGTGGGAGAACAATGGGCAATCTCCTCCCGCATAGAGGGTCAGTGAGAAAGAGGCCGGCCTTCAGTAAGATGGCCTGACCCAGAGGCTCCAACAATGAGCTCAATGAGCTCAGAAAAAGCACCAGCTGTGAGGAAGGTGCAGGGCCAGACTGTGCTAATTCTGTTGTACCTAGTGTAGCTGTGCATTGAAACTAAGCTAACAACTAGGATAAAAACTCAAAACCTCAGTCATTGTTGTCAACTCAGAACTGACTCTTAGCTGATCAGAAGCTCTAAATCATGAGAGGAGACTGCCCATCTTTCTCCCGCAGAGCGGCTGGTGGATTCGAACCACCACACTGGCATAACCTTTGGGTTATCAGCACAATCCTCTATGGATTATGCCACCAGAGGTCCCAATAAGGATAAGACCCAAATGATAAAAAGAAATCTCATGCATTTTCAGATGGATATTTTCAAAGATAAAACTGTAGTCATTTTCACAAATGATGTCCCCATATAAACCAGAAACTACCTCTTTGTGTCTAAAATGTGGGTCCAAATGCCACAGGTAACACATAAGAGCCCTGGTCATAGAGCAGCTGCCGAATCAGGCACTGTTCTCCACCCAAGAGAGCTGCACAGAGAAATCGGAATTCCTAAACAAAATCATAATGAGCCATTGTATATACAGTGTTAAAGTTACTTAATAGCTATTTTATCATTTCTGAAAATCAAACTTTATAGCTATGGTAATTAGTAACATTAATTTTATAACTTCCCTGGAACTACAAAACAACCACTCCTCAGCCAAAACTTGTAGGTGAGATTCAACCCTTTCCCTCAAGCAGATAAACCCCAAATTTGCTACCCTAATCCCAACACAATAGTGGAAGATGCCAACTCAATCCAAGGCTGCAGCCATTCACTGATGTTCACTGCAGCTATGTGGGCCACCTACTCAGAGCAACGGTAGGCCCATTGGAATGAAAATGCTGTCCGGCTCTGCTCTATTCCCATGCAATCGTTGTGATCTCTAGGGCTATCATTGGCTGGTTTTCAAGAAGTAGGTTGCAGGCCTAGCTTCCTAGTCCTTCTTTGACTGTAAGCCCCCTCAGAAACAAATGCAGAATCCTAACAAAGTGTGACCGACCTTTCCTGACAGCTGTCGTAGCCGTGTGTTGGTCAAGAACTGAATGTGGGTCCCTGGTGTGGAATCTGAGAGTTCCACCACTGATCCATCACCAACCTCAAGCATTTCACCAGCATCCAAACTCTAGATGATTAATTGAATTCTGCCAACACTGGAAGGTGAATATTGGCCTAGAAAATAGTTTTTTTTGCTATTTACTATATTTTCTATAAAATGAACAAATTCAATGCGTTGACTCTCTCCACTCCTCCTGACAGTTGCAGTTTGGGTTGTTGTTGTTATTGTTTTTTTTTTCTTTTTCTTTTTTTTCCTATAATTATATTTTATTAATTTTCATAAACATTTACAGAGATTTTGGGCTTCCACTCATTCATTGCTGCACCACTCTCTCCACCCTCCTCCCAGTTTGTTCTTGTCCAAATGCCATAGTGCTTTTCAAAGCCAGTTCTGATTAATCTTCTTTGTCAGTGTGTCCTTTGCCATTCCCTATCACTCCTCCCTGAGAGAGACTTCACCCTGAGTCATAAGGAAAAGGGGATGGTGTATTCTCTTAGCTACTTCCTGCTGAAAAGGGACGCTGTGGGTTTCAGGGTGAAGATCTTCTCTCACTACTCTAAAGGGCCCCTTTGGCAGTAGGAAACACATAGACTATTATGGAGATTGATTTTGGAATTCAGATGCACTCTTATTGATTGTGCTTGGCTGTACATGTACATATCCTTCAAGATATATCATGGGGGTGTTGCAACCTAGAAGACACGAATTTGACTAACAAGTTATAGGTACATGAGTCCAAAAATTATGGAAAAGTAAAAGAAAAGATTCTTTCATTGTTTTACAAACACTCCCCTAGGTCCCCTCCACCATGCAGCCCTCGCTCTAGTCTCCTGTGATGACAGAGATACCCAGTTACATCTCTCTTTTAGATGGTTCTCTCCCTCCTCTGTTTCAGTGCAGTATACATTATTGAACCCATCTTACTCAGTCTCTCCCCAACCCCAAGGACAGTCCCATTCTACAACAGTGGCATCATGTAATATTTGTCCTTTTGTGACTGGGTGTTGTTGTTATTGTTATGTGCCGTCGAGTCGCTTGCGACTCATAGCGACCCTATATACAACAGCTCTAAACTCTTCTCTGTCCTGTGCCAATCTCATTGTCTCTGACACACTCATACAGATTGCCCCAGTCACTGAATCGATCCACCTCCCAGAGGGCCTTCCCCTCCTGCACCTGCCCTCCACCCTCCCAAGCATGATATCCTTCTCCAAGGACCAGTCTCTCCTTACAACATGCCCAAATTATGTCAAACGAAGCCTCAGAATCCTTGCCTCCAAGGAGCAGCCCGGTTTAACCCTCTCCAGGATGAATCTTTTTGTTTTCTTGGCATTCCATGGTACCCTCAACACTCTTCTCCAATACCAAAGCTCAAAAGCATCAATTCTCCTTCTATCGTCCCTGGTAATTGTCCAGCTCTCTGACGCATAACAAGTGATTGCAAAAACGATGGCCTGTACCAGATGCACCTTAGTCTCCAGAGAGACACCATTGCTCTTCAGTACTTTAGAGAGGTCCCTAACAGCATACTTTGCATCGCAATACATCTTTTAATTTCCTGGCTGCTGGTGCCAAGAGTGTTGATTGTGGAGCCAAGCAAACTAAAGCTGTGTACAGTCTCAATCTCTTCACCATCCATCCTGATGCTGCCAATTGGTCCAGTGGTGAGAATCTTTGTCTTCTTGACATTGAACCTCAATCCATATTGGAGGCTGCAGTCCTTGACCTTCAGCAGCAAGGGCTTCAGGTCCTCCTCAGTTTCAGCAAGCAGCGTTGTGTCATCTGCACAACAGAGATTGTTGATAGATTTTCCACCAATCCTGATGCCTGCCGCATTTCTCCTCATAGAGCCACATTATAGATTTTCTTACCTTTTACATAAGATCCACAAATAAAATGCTTAACCTTCCTCATTAAAAATGAAAAAAGTAAATGGAAGACTTGGACATCAAGAAATTTCTTTAAAGTGTCTCAGATAGAGGTCAGTTGAGTTCATGATGAGATTAAACTCAAGCTCATTGCCATCAAAGCAAAACTGGCACATAGCTGAGCCTCCACTGGATTTCTGGGGCTGCAAACCACACAGCTAAAGATCAACCATACTTCTCCTGAAGACCAACTGGTGGATTCGAACCACAAGAAAGCACATTCTTTAGGTTAATAGCACAGCTCCCTTCAGACTGGGCCACCAGATCTCCCATTTGATGGGATTAGCTCAGTTAATTATACTTTTCTCTGCTTTCCATGTATAACCTCCCTTATATTTGCATTTCAGGCAACAGCTTGGTGGTTTTCCACTCTGGCTACATATTAAAGCCATCTGTGAAGCTCTGGAAAATTCTGCTACCCAGCCACCCTCCCCCAAAGCATTTTAATTTAATTGTTCTGGGGTCTGCAAATCAAATTTTCCAAGTTCCCAGATGATTTCAAGCATAGCCAATGTCGAGAACCAATGCTAAAGTCGATTCTATTAAAAGCACACAATAACAATAACCAACATAAAGAAATGGTTTACATTGACAATATTCTAACAGTGGCATCATTTATCCAGGTACAGACCTCGGCTTGTGATTCTTCTGGGGATTTGACTGCATTTGACAATAAAAAGTGCTTTGATTGAGAACCATAAAAAGGAAGTCAGATTTGTTTTCACACAACTGGGATGTAGTAATAGCCATCACTAAATTCCTAGTGTTCTATCCAGCTCAGAAGCAGAATTCAGCAGGAAATTCATTTAGCAAAATTGCTGGAGAAAGGTGGTTTTCTCAATTTGTCCCTAAGTCTTCTAACATCAAAGTGCTATAGAATGTCATCCCTATCAAATCCCACGAGTGTAACACAATTACCTGTGATGTTTTTGCAGCCATATTACACTTAATTGGTTTTTTTTGTGGGGGGGGAGTTCGATCAGAAGCAAAGCTTTGTCTGCAGAACCAGATGAAACTTCGAAACTCTGTCTTGCCACGTTGATCTCTAATCAGGGAGGTTAATAATTTTCATGAGAGTGACAGCAGACAAGACTAATGCTGGTGAGGCTTTTTTAATGCTTTTCATCTGAGGGAAAGGCAGCAGGGCTGGTTTGTTGGAAAGATGCCAAATCTGTTGAAAGATGCATAGTCTGCTTTCTGGCTAGAAAGAGGTTCCTCCCCAAGCCCAGTGGCCTCTACCTCTCCTCTCAATTTGATGTATTGACTTCTGTGATTTGGACTGCCGGTGGCTGAGGCTGGCAAAAGATAAGGATAAAGAGTTTATGAAAGTTAACTTGCTAGAAGACTTTCCCTGGGTAGTGAAGAGTGAGGAAGGGGGGGGGGAGACAGACAGATAGAAGGAATCCAGTCTTCCAGAGGTCATCTGCTTGATAGCACGCTTCGCTAGTGTATGCACCTCTGGCTTGTTTACCAGTTGATGGTTGCATTTGCTTAATAACTGCACTTTTACTCCGAAACTTGTTGGGCTGAAAGGAGGGTGGGGCTTTATAATAATCATTGATGATATCAATTGAAAGCCAGAGTCACAGAGGGAAGTAATTGGATTTAGTGAAAATAGAATTTTAGAATGGAAGTGTGTGGGATTGGATTAATTTCATTTAATTCAATATATGTTTTAGATTATCCTGTTTAAATTAACTGTGTTTCCATTTATGTTTTTAATCCCTGGCCTGAACTCAAACCAAGTTCCTCTTGTATGCAGTAGTAAAGAAGTTTTTCTTTACTTCTCCTTCAGGAGCCTGCCATACTGTCCCTCATCACCAAGGTCAGCAGGCCCACATCTTTCCAAGTCTCCTTAATTGGTCCTTGAGTCATAGGATGAGAGAAGCTGAAGGGACTTGAAAAGGTCTAGTAGGACCGTGATGCTCTCTCTAAACAAGGGATCATCATATCAATGCTATCTAACTTAGGGTGATTTCTTAAATGTCAGAGTAGAATAGGATTTTCAATGACTGAGATTTTGAAAATAGGTTGCCAGGCCTTTTCTTGGAGGCACCTTTGAAATGGGACAAAACTCCAGTCTTCTGTTTTGCAGCTGAGTGCATTGACTTATTGCACCTCTGAGGGACTTATTCTGTCAGTCAGTAACAGGGGAGGGAGAGGGAAAGAGAGAAAGAGAGAGAGAGAGAGAGATTGATTGAGATTGATTCTGCTTTCTGAGCCTCTGGGTGTTCCGTAGCCATGGGAGTCTGCTTTACTTTTGCTGCAGGAAGTATCAACTCCAGGGCCTCCAACACTCCAGAGGACAAAAGCCATGGTGACCATGGGGACTTTGTGAACACAACGGGCAAGAAATAAGTACTCATTTGCAACATGAAAATCAGTCTTGTGTAGCTATACAAATAACTTTATTCATATTTTAAGAAACAAATGTATGGAGCCAACTAGTGAAAGCTCATAATGATGGCTCGCTGAATTCCTACATGTCTTGATGTTTCTGTTGAAAGTGGGAAGTGGGGCAGAACAGGTGTGTTAGGCAGGCACTGCCAAAGGAGAAGGAGGGTAACAGGCCCAGCTGCGGCTCCAGGGGAGGACCCAGGAAAGGAGTGAAAGAGGAAGCAGGCCGCCCACAACTTCTCACTCCTTTGCTCTCAGTAAAGTAGATATTAGAAAAGTTTCATAAAACCAAAGCCCATTACTATTGAGTGGATTCCGATTTGTAGTGACCGTATAGAATAGAATAAAACAACCACATAGGGTTTCCAAACAGTTACAGAAGCAGATTTCCACATCTTTCTTTCATGGAGAAACTGGTGGGTTCCAACTGCCAACCTTTTGGAGGTGGTAGTGGTGGTTGTTATTTTTAGGTGCCACTGAGTTGAGTATGACTCATAACAACTCTATGAATAACAGATCTGAGCTCTGTCCTATTCAGAGTCATCCTCATCATTTCTGACATACTTAAACTCATTGCTGCAGTCAATGTGTCAATTTAACAGGTTGAGGGTTTTCCTCTTTCTTGCCAGCTCTCCATCTTTTCAAGCATAATGTCCTTCTCTGAGGAATAGTTTCTTCTAGCAACATGCCTAAAGTATGTGAGACAAAGCTCAAAGCTTTGTCATCCTTGCCTCTAAGGAACACTCTGGCTGTACTTTCTCCAAGATATACTTATTTGTACTTTGGGCACTCCATGGGATATTCAGTACTCCTCTCCAAAACCACAGCCCCATGACATCAATTCTTCTGTCATCAATCTTAATTCATTGTCCTGCTTTCAGGATCATAGCAAATGATTGCAAAAATCATGATCCAAATCAGGTGCACCTTTGTCTTCATATTGACATCATCAGTCCAGTAGTGAGAATTTTTATTTTCTTGGTGTTGGGATGCAATTAATATTGAAGGCTGCAGTCTTTGAACTCCTGCAGCAAGAGCTTCAAGTCCTCTTCACTTTCAGCAAGCAAGATTGTGTCACCTGCATAACACACGTTGTTGATAAGTCTTCCTCTGATCTTGATGCCACATGCTTCTTCATAGAGTCTAGCCTCTCAAATAATTTGCTCAGCATACACATTGAATAGGTATGGAGAGAAGACACAACTCTAATGCACCCCTTTCTTAAATTTAAACCATGTAGTGTCCACTTACTCTGTTCTCATCACCACCTTGGATAGCAGTGATCTAAGCACTGCACCTGGTCAAGGAACTGCAACTTTCATAATGAAATCGTGCAGATGTATATTCAGGGCAAGAGAGAATCAACTGATTTACTTCTCAGCATTGTCTCCCAGGGGAAATCAGAAATGATGTCCATTTATTCATGTCATCTCTTATTCTTTTGAGATTTCCGGGTGGGGTGGGAGGGGGAAATCTGTGCTACTGTAGTTAATGACAAATAGATATATTACTAGTATTTGGTGGAGCTCCCTGATTAAAACAAACTTAGAAGCAGCAGTGGTTGACTCTGGAAACCCTATGAACCTGGAAAAAGGGTGGAAGTTATACAGGAGGTGTCCAGGACTTTTGTTCATAGGGTCGCTATAAGTCGTCTGTGACTCAACTACACTGAACAATAACAACAGCTATATTACTACCTTCTTGTAAGGACAGTATTGTTCAAAGACATAGATTTTTGTATCATTTTAAATGTATGTATATGGTTATATATTCATAGGAAAGAAGCAGTCAATGAAGTGGATTGGCACAATAGCAACAATGGACTGAAGTATATGAATCATGAAGACGGTGCAGAACCAGGTAATCATTTTCATTCTGTTTTGCAGCAGGTTGCCACGACTCAAAGGTAACTAACCCGTAATCAAAACTTTAAAAAAAAAAAAACAACTAACCTCTATCCGTATTCTCTCTCTCTCTCTCTCACACACACACACACACACATTGATCACCATTTATACTCTGTGGTCTTACAGTTTGCCTTCTGTATTTTTTGTGTTTTTTTCCCATTCAATCAAGGTTATTTTATTACTCTCAATAGTACAGGCAAGACAGCATTATATAATAATCAATTAAATTGTAAGCATTTATTGGATCACCACTTAATGAAAGCATAAGCTCAAATCCAACTCATTTCCATAGAGTGAAATCCTACTCTTAGCAACCCTGTAGGGAGCTCTAGTGGCCTATTGGTGAGGAGTTATGCTGCAAGTTCAAAGGCATGCTGTTTTTATCCACCAGCAGTTCCACTGGAGAAAGATTGACGACCTCCTGTGTAATTTACTGTGTCTGAAAACTCATTAGAAGGCCAATTATGAGTTGGTTACAACTTGATGGTATATAATGGCAAAAACAACAGCAGCAGCAACTAAAAGGACTCTTCAATAAGATTCCCAAGGTCGTAGTCTTTATGAAAGCAGTCTGCTATGACTCTCTCCGGTGGTACAGCTGTTAGGTACGAAGGTCTAACCTTTTGGTAGGCAGCTGATCACTTTAATCGCTGGCCCACTCGGGCACTTCCAGTACTAGGGGCCGTGCAGAAATATGTAAGTCACAGTCACTCTCAAGAGGCTTTTAGACCAGTAAAGGTGATTAAGCCCAGATATAAATAATTAAAAAAATAGAAAGTGCTAGGTGTAAAACACAAAGAAAGTCTGTGAGAGAGTGAGATCATTTCTGCTCTGGAGGCTCTGCGTATGTTCTGCGAAGAAGATGCATTTGGCACTGAGTTTTGAAAGTGGGGTGAATTGGGGCTTTTAGGGTGGGTGGCTTGAAAGGGGTGACTTGGGGTGGGAAAGATGTGCCTGAGAATGGAAGGGCTCAGCATTACTGGGGTATGGTCCCGTCCTTTGATGTGAAGCTGAGTTTGAATCACTGCCCCAGTGTTCCTCAGAGACATGAAGTTGAGCCTTCAAGCTCTGTCCATTGAGAGGTGGCCCTCACATGCCATCTGACTCCACTGGGGGAAAATGTTCTTGCCTCACTACCCGCTACTCAGTTGTCAACTGCTGGCCAAGACTTGTGAGGAGGAGAAGGAGGTAGGTGTGGGATTCAAAGCCAGGGTGCTTGGTTCTTTCCACTCAACCACAGCTGCCTCCCATGGCTTACTTGCCTAATGATGTGTTTTGTCAAATTTTCCTAATGATGTGCTTGTAAATGTGTAGGCCTCTAAGTACTATGGAGAAAGAAATGCATCTTAGTTTTTAAATTTACCCGTTGTCTCAAATTTGACTGTGACTCATGATGATCTCATGTGTGTGAGAGAATTATGCTCTGTTGACTTTTCAAGTCTATGTCCTTTCGTAAGCAGATATACACGCCTTTCTTGGAGCCATAATGGATTAAAAAATGTAAACTTTTACCTAGCTTTTATTATTGTTGTGTACCTTGAGTGGGAACCGACTTATAGCTCAAACTCCAGTGGGTTTTCAGAGGCAGTAAGTCACACAGAAGGGGATTGCTCATCCTTCTTACTCAGGGCAGCTGGTGGATCCGAATTGAGAGCCTATTGATTGGAAGTACAGCTGTTTACCACTAAGCCAAGACTGTGTTATTCAGGCCACATAATGAACACATTCTTTGTCTTAGACGGGGATAAAAACAGTCATAGAGGAAGGAATAATACTTACAAGATACTTATGTATGAATAAATATATTGAAGGCTTCTAATAGAATGAAAGCTATCTACTCTATCTTATAGTCTCCATCAGGTCAGTTCTGACTCATCGGGTCCCTGTATACAACAGAGCAATACTCTCCCTATGCCAGCACCATCCTCACAGTTGTAATGTTTTGGTTCATTGAATCGGCCACTGTGTCAATCCATCTTGATAGCTCCCTTCTCCCCACTCAGCCTCCATTTTATCAAGCCTGATATCTTCCTGAAAGCACATAAGATACAGTTCGGTCATCTCACTTCTTCTTTTTTTTTTTAAATTAACTTTAATCAAAGTTTACAAAAACTTAGGGTTTCCAGATATTCATTGTTGCACTTTTCTCCCTGCTCCCACCCCCCCAATTCACTCTTTACTTTGAAAAGAAAAAAAAAAAAACAACACCAAACTCTTTCATTGTTATACAATCTCTCCCCGCAAGTCCACTCCACTATGCAGCCTTCACTCTGGACTTCTGTAATGACAAGAACACTCATTCATATGTCACTTTTAAACTCTTCTATCCCTCATCTGTTTCAATGAAATATGCATCATTACTCCCCTCCTTTTCTGTCTTCCCTCAACCCTGATGTCAGTCCCATTTTATAACAGTGACCCTATGCAATATATGTCCTTTTGTGACTCAGATATTTCACTCAACATAGTGTCCTTCAGAGTCACCATTTTGAATAATATTGCATGAGTTCCTTGTTTTTCAATGCTGTATAGTGTTTCATTGTGTGAATATACCAGAGCTTCTCTATCCATTAGTTTTTTGATGGGCACTTGGGTTGTTTCCAGCTCTTTGCTATTGTGAACAAAACCGCAATAAACATGGGTGTGCATATATCTGCTTGGGTGAGAGTTATGGCTTCTTTAGGGTAAATTCCCAGTAGTGGAATTACTAGGTCAAATGATATTTCTATTTGCAATTTTTGAGTAGGTGCCATGCAGCCTTCCATAGTGGTTGTCCCAGGTCATCTCACTTCTAAAGAGCATTCTAGCTCCACTTTTCCCAAGCAGTTCATGCTATATTAAGTATTCTCCACCAAAAGCTTAATTCAAAGGCATCAATTCCTCTTTACTCTTCCTTATTCCTAGTACAGATTTTGCATAAATGTGAGATTATTGAAGTAACCTGGTTAAGACACCCTTTAGTTTGCAAAGTGTGGAGGGTTAATTTCAGTCCATTAGTGATTTTTTCTTAAATTTTATTTTTTAATACTTTAAAGAAGTCTTTCATAGTATAATTATTTGTCCAGTGCAATACATCATTTGATTTCTTGGAGGAGTGGCATCCACTTTCTAAACAACATGCTTCCAGAAACTTTATGACTTTGATAAATGTCAATAGTCACAGAAGGCCTTTAGGCCTTTTGTTCATAGGGTCACTATGAGTTGTGCTTGACTCAAAGGAAATCAACAACAACAACAAATATAATAATTGCTAGGGGTGTTGCTTTTGGACCAAGATAAAGGATATCCTTGACAATTTAAATCTTTTCTCCATTTATCATATGACACTTATTGGTCCATTGGTGAAGACTACTTTTTCCCTTTTGTTGAGGCATAATCTATACCAAAGGCATTATCTTTAAATCTAATCAGTAAATGATCCAAGTTCCTTTCACTGTTAACAAGACAGTTGTGTATTGGTATTCCATCTTATATTATTGTATCACCTGTAGAATCAAGCTTTCTTGGATTATTAGAAAACAAATTGATAAGCATGGTAAAAGAGTTGTTACTAAACAACTATGAGATATCATCTCACCCCAGTCAAAATAGCAAAATTTAACAGAACAGCAAGTAACAAATGCTGGCGAGATTGTGGAGAAACTGGAACCCTTATTCATTGTTGGTGGGAGTGTAAAATGGTGCAACCCCTGAGGAAAGCGGTATGGCGCTTTCTCAAAAAGTTGCAAATAGAGATACCATTTGA
>NW_006399789.1:10544038-10545750 GCF_000299155.1 Elephantulus edwardii | reverse complement strand
CTGTAAATGTTCATTAAAACTAATAAAATTTAATAATTTTTAAAAAGAAAGAGTTGTTACTGTTGTTAGCTGCTGCTCAGTCGAGTACGACTCCTAGTGACCCTATGAACAGCAGATCTGAAACCTGTCCTAATCTTGTGCCATCTTTGTACTTTCTGACACATTAGGACCATTATAGCTATCACCATGCCAATCCACCTGATTGAGGGTCTTCCTCTCTTTCATCAACCCTCCATACTACCAAGTATCATGTCCCTTTTCAAAGAATAGACCCTCCTAGCAACATTCCCGAAAGTATGTGGAAAGGGATAGCCCCTCCTAGCAATATTCCCGAAAGTATGTGAGGTAAAGCCTCATCATTCTTACCTCCAAAGAACACTCTGGCAGTGCCCTATCCCAGGTATATTTGTTTGTTCTTTTGGCCGTCCATGGATTGTTCAGTGCTCTTCTCCAACACCACAGTTCATTCATTGTCCATCTCTCCGATGCATATGCATAGCAAGTGATCGAAAAGACCATGGCCTGAATCAAGCAAGGCGGCTGTGTCATATGCATAATGCCTGAATTATGCACTTCCTAATTTTAAACACATATTATTCATTTTCTTTGTTCAAATGTCTACTTTTTAGTGTATGTACAGGTTCTATAAAAGAAATGTTTTGGAATTCTCATTCTTTGCAATATTACCCATAATCTCTTCTGACTCACACAACTGAATAGCTTTGCATAATAAATAATACATGAGTAAACATCTTTCTCATGTTCTCTGTTTTCAACCAAGATCCGTTTTACATTAGCAATAATATTCCTTGCTTTATATCCTCTTCAGAATCTGACCTGAATTTCTGCCAGTTATCAGTACATGTATTACTTTAACCAATTGAGAATATCTATTGGAAAAAAAATCTTTAAAGCAGATTTTTACTTACATGTGATATTAGTTAGTAATTTCCACATTTTATTGGGTTATTTTTAAGCTCATATATGGATCTCATTCAGTCAATTCATGCTTAGAAAGGCAGAGGGTCATTAAAAGGGAGGAAGATCTTCAACCAGGTGGATTGGCACAGTGAATGTGTTAGAAAGTGTGAGGATGGTACAGGATAAGACCTGGTTCAGCTCTGTCATTCATAGGGTCGTTGTGGGTCATATCCCACTTGTTGGCACCTAACATCTCAGTCACTTGGCTAGATAGCTGTTTTTCCATATTTTTTTTTTAAATTTTATACTGGTTTACTTACAAGTTCGTAAAGTTTGTCTACAGTTTTTTAAACCAGATCTTTCCCCTTTCCTTTACCCACCCCTCCCTCAACCCATCAAATTGTGTGACCCTATGATTAAGACCTTCCCGCACCTGTTGGATCCTTATACTCATTCTATAATAAGTGTTATGTTTTATGTTATGTTATGTTATGTTGTTATGTTTTTATGTTATGTTATGTTATATATGTTGTTGTTGTTATGTGCCGTCAAGTCGCTTGTGACTCATAGTGACCCTATGTACAACAGCCCTAAACTCTGCTCTGTCTTATGCCAATCGCACTGTCTCTGACACTCCCATCTGGATTACCCCAGTCCCCGAATCAATCCATGTCATAGAGGGCCGTCCCCTCCTGTGCTGTCCCTCCACCCTCTCAAGCATGATGTCCTTTTCCAAGGACCGGTCTCTGCTCACAACATGTCCAAAGTATGTTAGATGGAGCCTCAGAATC
>NW_006399789.1:10541233-10543677 GCF_000299155.1 Elephantulus edwardii | reverse complement strand
TATAATATAACATAATATACAGTACTTGTCTTTGTGAGACTGGGTTAGTTCACTTTGCATAATTCTCTGTAGTCCTTCTCATGTTAGGTAGTAATTTACAAAATCATTGCCCTTGCTTGCTGCATAGTATTTCTTTGTGTGAATATGCCATAATTTTTCAATCCATTCCATTGTGGTTGGACATTTGGGCTGTTTCCATGTTCTTGCTATGGTGAATAATGCTACTATGAACATTGGTGTACCGGCCTCTGTTTCTGCCTCAGTTCTCATTTTCTCAGGGTATATTCCAAGCAGTGGAATAGCTGAGTCATGTGGAATTTCTACATTCAGCTTTTTGAGGAAATGTCTAACTGCCTTAAAGAGTGGTTGTACCATTTTACAATCCCACTAACAATGTCTAAGAGTTTCTATCTCGCCACATCCTCTCCAACATTTATTACTTATTGCCCTGCTAAATTTTGCCACTGCTACTGGAGTAAGATGCGATCTCATTGTTTTCTCAGATTTCTTGATGTAGAAGTAAGTACTATATCAATCCATCTCATCTGGGGTCTTCCTCTCCTGCGCTGACCCTCCACCTTTCTGAGCATGATATCCTTCTCCAATGACCAGTTTCTCCTGACCACATGCCCAAAGTATGTGAGATGGAGCTTCAAAATCCTAGCCTTCAAGGAGAAACCTGGTTTCTCCAGTCCATGGTATGCTCAAGATCAAATTAAGATAGACTAAAAAGGAAGATTAACCATCCACTCCTGAAATATAGTAGGCTTTCAAAAACCCTATGTACAATAGAGAACAGTCAGAGTAGACTAACAGATAGGGCAACTGAGGCTGAGCTCTCAAATTTGGAAACATAAAGGAGGAGGAACAGTTGTAAGCAGAAACTAATAATTAGAATCGAAAATGAGAAGCATGGATGTAGGAAAACTGGTCATTGTTAAGAAAGACAAACACTGCGTAAATATTGACATATTAGGTATTGGTGAAATTAGATGCATTGGCATAGGGCATTTTGAATCAGACGATCATATGATCTACTAAGCCAGAGATGAAAGGATGAGAAAAGGCAGGGTTGCTTTCATAGTTAAAAAGGCCCTTTCTAGATCCATCTTGAAATACAATATTGTGAGTGACAGGATAAAATCTATATGCATGCAAGGAAGACCTGTTAGTACCACTATCGTTCAAGTTTATGCACTAGTAACCACAGCCAAGGAGGAGGAAATAGATGATTCCTTCCAACTATTTGCAGTCAGAAATTGATAGACCATGTAACCAAGATGTATTAATAATAATGGGTGACTGGAATATGAAAGTTGGGAACTGGGAAGAAGGATCAATAGTTTGAAAACATGAACTTGGTGACAGAAATGGCTGGGGATAGAATGATAGAATTCTGCAGTCAGTGATTTATTAATTGCAAATACCTTTTATATGAAACATAAATGCAGGATTTACACATGGATTTCACTTGATGGTAAGCTCAAGAATCAGATCGATTATGTCTGCAGAAGGATTAATTGGAGAAGTTTAATATCAGCAGTGAAAACTAGGCCAAGTACTGATTGTGGAACAGACCACATGTATAGACTTTCTAATGAATAAATCTTTGATCTTGAAAAATCCCATTATGTGATAGCTGTTGCTGTTGTCATCAGGCTAAATTTTCCCAACTCAAGACACTTTTTGTTTTGAAAGTCTGCATTCCCATCCCCAGTCATATTAATATTTCTTGATTACATGTTTGACCAATTTCAGACTGCAGAAGTTGGTAAAAATCTTCATTTTATTCATCTTTGATATTAGTAGGTGATGCATAAATTTGAATTTCAGTAAAATTAACTTTCCTTTATTGTAGGCATATGGAATTTTTTTTTACTGATGTGATTTTATTTCAGGATAGATTTCAAAAGTATTATTTTTGTCAATGAATGCCTTAGGGAGGATAGAAGGAGAATTGATGTCTTTGTTGAGCTGTGGTGCTGGAGAAGAGTATTGAGTATACCGTGAACTGATAAGAGAATGAACAGGTTCATCCTGAAGAGGGTTAAACCAGGCTGCTCCTTGGAGGCTTCATCTGACATACTTTGGATACGTTGCAAGGAGGGACTGGTCCTTGGAGAAGGACGTCATTCTTGGGAGGGTGGAGGGACGGCGCAGGAGGGGAAACCCCTGTATGAGGTGGATTGATTCAGTGAATGGGGTAGTTGGGGTGGATGTGTCAGAGACAGTGAGATTGGCACAGAAAAGAGCAGGGTTTAGGGCACTTGTACATAGATAGGGTGGCTATGAGTTGCAAGCAACTTGATGACACATAACAATAACAATGAATCAATGAATGACACCATAAACCAACAGTCATCAAGTTGATCCTGACTCCTAGAAATCCACCACTGGCTGTACAAGGGGGCATTTTTTTTTAATTTTAATACGGTTTCATTCCA
>NW_006399789.1:10530379-10541133 GCF_000299155.1 Elephantulus edwardii | reverse complement strand
TTCATTGTTGTACTTGTCTCCCTGCCCACCCCTCTCGCTCACCAGTACACTCTTCTCTTTGAAAAGTAAAAGAAAAATTCTTTCATTGTTTTACAATCCCGCCCCACAGGTTGACTCCACTATGCAGCCTTTGTTCTGGACTCCTGTCATGACAATAATACCTAATCACAAATCCCTTCTAAACAGTTTTCTCCCTCGTCTGTTTCAGTGAGATATACAGTGTTTATCCCATCTTTCTCAGTCTCCCGCCAGCCCTGATGTCAGTCCTGTTTTAAAACAGTGACAATATGCAGTATTTGTCCTTTTGTGACTGAGACCAAGGTGGCAATTTTTTTATAGGCTTGTACCTACCTCATTTATCCTGCAGAGTAGTTGGTTGAGTCAAACTGTCAGTCTTTCCATTAGCAGCTCAGCACATATTACTCAATAGGGTGGGAATCCTTGGTCTGGAGAAAGAGGCAGACCATGGGGAAAACCATGCCCTAAGGTGGGTCAGGGCAGGTTTTTATAGTTAGGATCTTTAGGGAGGGAAAGGAGGGACATTCCACTGTGGTTTAGCCAGGTGGGCAAGAGAGGCCTTTCATTCCCTTTGTTGACAAGTTGATATTCTTTGAATCCTTCATTCTTCCCTTTGACCTTGGTCTGGTCCTGACATTGAATCCGAGCCTCTTTAGTAAGAAAAAGGGTGACATATCTTTATTCTAGCTCCTTCATGCTGAACAGAGGAGAAGATCTAGGGCGCAGAGGCTGGATTGGGTTGGCCTGGAATGAGTAGCCAGAGGAGAATATGGATGTAATAGCAGCTGGTACATTGTTAAGTTGGTCATTTCTTTTATCCTGTGAAGTAAGAAATTTAAAAAGCAAGGAGCGATTAGTAATAATATGAAGAGCTACTTAGGGCTTGGGATCTGAGTGGGGCAAAGAGTGGTGGGGCCCACCATTTGAGAGGTATAGGAGGTCTTCTTAGTGAAAAGAGCATGTTTGACCTGGAAATGTGATGCTAATGGGGATTACCTATGACTTTAATCGCTGTGGGGGTAGTTAGGATGACTGTAAAGTCTGTCTTAGTGGGTTGGAGAGGTTTGAATGCACCCCATTTGATGAGGACGGCATCTCCTGGGGTGACTCCAACTGTCTGGTCTAGACTTTCAGGCGAGGGTCTGGGCATGAAGTGTCTATGTGTTCCCGAGTACTCAAGCCCATTGTTGCAGTCACTATATCAGTTCATATCTGTAAAGGTCTTCCCCTTGTTGCTGGCTCTTTATTTTTTCCAGCATAATGTCTTCTTTCAAAGACTAGTGTCTCCTGACCAAAGCTCCAAGTATGTGAGATGAAGTTTGACCATAGTTGCCTTTAAGGATCACCTGGTTCTACTTCTTCCAAGACAGAATTATTTGTTTTTTGACAGTCCATGATGGGATAGTCAACACTCTTCAACTACACTACAACACAAATGTGTAAATTTTTCTTTCGTTTTCATTATCCATTTTTCATATTTATATGAAACAATTGAAAATATCATGGCCTCGATCAGGTATCAGGTCCATCTTGGTCTTCAACTGATATCCTTGCTCTTGAGCACTTTAAAAAGTCCCTAACAGCAGATTTGCCCAATGCAGTGTCTTTTGATTTCTTGACTGCTGCTACCATGGGCGTTTATTGTGGTTCCAAGTCAAATTAATCTTGGAAACTTCGATATTTTCACTATCTATTAAGATTTTGTTTATTAACCCCAATGTAAGGGCTGTCTTTTTATTTTTTTTTTTTTTAGGGCTTCCCCTTGATGTTGAAGTGAAAATGGCTAATGCCAATCACTAATATCTAGGCTAATGGTTTTTATAAATTCCATTTAATTTTTATGATTTCTATTTATTTCCTATATTTGTTGTAAGTGTAATACATTTTCTGATTATTAATGAATGTTTACAGCTTTGTTTTCTTATGTGGATTCAAGGTTTATTAGCAAGTGAAGGTCTCTAAGGGTTTTCTCCATCTCATTGAGGTTAATTCTTTGAAGATACACAATATCCTCGGTCATATTTTAAGGGTCTTCCGAATGAGAAGCTCATCTTCCCAAACTATGTAAGACAATGTTTCATTGCTATTCATGAAATTTTCACTGACATTTTTATAGAAGTATTATTTCCAGGCCCCCTTTCTTTGTGTAAGCTCCACTGATACTTGGCTACCATGAGTTTTAATCTTGGTGTTTGAAATACTGGTAGCACAGTTTCTGGCATCACAGCATTGCACAAATGAATACAGTGTGGAAAATAGTAGACAAGAGTTAGACTTTGCCTTTATGTCTTTATCAATCTTTGTTTGTTGTTATTATGTGCCACCAAGTCACCCATAACACATAACGACCTTAATGATGTACAATAGCTGTGAACCCTGCCCTATCCTGAGCCAGTCTCTCTGACTCCAGCACACCTAATTCCATTGTCCCAGTTTCAGAGTCAATTAATCTTACCTGGGGTTCCTCTTCTATGTTGTCCTTCCACCTTTCCAAGCATGATGTCCTTCTCCAAGGACTGGTCCCTCCTGGCCATATGTTCAAATCATGTGAGACGGAGGTTCAGAATCCTTGCCACCAGGGAGAAAGTTGGTTTTACCCTCTCCAAGAGGTTTGTTCTCTTGGCGGTCCATGGGATGTTCAATATTCTTCTCTAGCACACAAACTCAAAGGCATCAATTCTTCTTCTATCGTCCTTAGTCATTGTCCAGCTGACAATTATCCCAATTGCAGTTATCTATTATTTCAATTCTTACATTAGCTGAAGTAATGACACGTTAATATCACAATAAAGCACAGATCCCTTATATAACAAATTACGGCTGTAAGCATTAATGGAATAATATATTTTGATGTTTTCCTACATTAATACACATAGTATTTGATGGCTAATATTACTTTTATTAACTCATACCGTGTCAGTTACCTGACTACAGGAATTTTCAGCAGAAGCAGATAAATTTTTGTCTCTTGTTTTTGAGCATTCTTATTTTTGACCATCAGAGGATTGACCTATCTTTCTGAAAAAGGTCACAGATTAGTTTCTTCTTCAGATTAAAATAATCATTGCTGTGTGTCCAGTGTAAATACTTGCATTACTAAAGATTATGTTTTCATGTCAGGGTAAGAAGTGGCTCAATGACAATTACTATTTACTTTTCTTTTGATTACATGGAAATAGCAGTTTGACTGGAATTCAGATCTGTATCTGTGATATCGGAGCAATGTTCCAAAAATGAAACAGCTGGCCTGATGATTCCCACCATGTCTGACTTTTAGACAAGCAGCAAGCCCTCAGCTGTACTTGACCCTGATGCAGCAAAACAGCACCTTCTTTTGTTAAAGAAACTTGCACATGCACTGTTTACTAATCAGAGTCTGAAATATTTTCTTCTTCAGAGACTGTAGCCTGCAGCCCCTCCCTGAAATTGTGATTGGAAAGAAGTGATCTCTGCATGAGAGTTAATTTTCCAGCATCACACAATTTATATCAGTTAACTATGGACAAAATAACTATAAAATGAAACCTTGATTCAAGCCTGAAAAGAGTTGCATCTAGAAGTAGACACATCATAAAGAGGAATGATTACATGTCAGGGGAGGTAATTTCACTAAGGAAATAACTTTTAACTCCAGTGTTTTATTTGTAATTTATGTTAGAAGAACATGCTTTATTTGAAGTTGTAGGGAGAGGAAAGAGAGAAAAGGCATAAATATAGAGCCTAACTAGACTGATGAATAAATAATTAGAAAAAATAAAGACTTAATTTGAACATGAGAATGTTCACACAATTTGTCTTGCACAGTAACAACAGAAATCCATCATGTCAACTGTGTATAAAAGTTGCAAGAGCTTGTCATTTCCATTATCTTAAAAGAAGCAGCAAAATGTCTTTGCAGTCAAATGCTCTACCACTGGGCTATACTCCCAGCAAAATGTCTTTGGTTTACTCAATTTCTGCCCAAGTTTGAGTTTTAACTTTGAAATAAATATGGGTCAGCTGATAGGACAAACTCTTCTTGGTTCATGTAGGACAAGAAAGGGTGCAGCCAAGAGAAGACACACTGATGATTAAAGTTCTTTATATATGCTAGTGGTGGTGTGTATTATGGAGTCAGAACTGACCCATTGCTGGAACTCTGGTGGGTTTTCAGAAACAGTTAATCACACAGGAGAAGATGGCCCACCCTTCTCCCATGGAGCAACTGGTGGATTTGAACCATATGCCTTAAAACTTGCTGCACAGCTTCTTGCCACTAGGCCACCAGAGCTCCCTTATTTATATATGTAAGTCATGTAATGTGTACATTTATATCTGATGACTGACAAATGTCTACATGCGGTAATCTTTAAATGATGCCCTTAAATACGATTTTTGAAAAATAATATTAAACCAAATCCTACAATTCAGCAACAAATTGTAATTACATTTTCTAATTTAAGAAAATCAAACTACGTTAGTTTTGCTGAAGAAGGGTCACCCGACCCTGGCAGAGTTAGATATCTGTTCTCAGTTAATCCTATTATATTTGGGATTCGTGTTATCTTTACTTCCATTGCTGTAACATTTAACATTTGTGTTAGTGTCTTTCTGCCCAGGCATGTACTTTTTTTTTAACTTTGGTTTGAGTAAAAGTTGACAGAGTAAATCAGGTTTTCATGAAATAATTTATTCATATTTTTATTTTATAACTGTAGTCCCAATTTCCTCAACATAATGGGACTCTTCCTGCTCCTCCCCTAGCTTTCTTGTACCTATTCAGCCTTTTACCCTGTTGCTTCCTTCCTTCTCAGCTATGCTTAGATAGAAATGCTCTCCTGTTGGTCTCATTTGGCTAATTTTTCCTAGAAATATGACATGAATTTTGATAGATAAGAGATTCTTTTTCCCATCTAAGTTAGTAAACTAAATAAAGGCTATGACAGACAACAGATCAAAGATGTATTAGGTGCTACATTTTAATTGTAGGCTTTTCCATTCCAAGTTACAAGTATCTGTACGTCCTTCTTCAGAGTCTAAGAGTATCCAGCTTATCATTTAGAGTCAAAAAGATAAACTTCAAACTCACTGCTGCGCCGGTCAATTTCAACTCAGAGTTGCCTTTCATCTGGTTTTCAAAACTGTAAATATTTTTTTAAGGGATAAACAAAAATTGTTTTCACCAGTATATTTTGTTTTGCTTACTGAAACTTTAAAAAAAATTTTTTTTATACTGGTTTACTTACAAAGTTTGTATCCATTGTTTTCCACACCAGATCTTTCCCATCTCCTTCATCCCTGCCTCCCTCCACCCATCAAGTTGTGCGACCTTGTGATTATTACACTCCTGACCTGCCCTCCCCAAAGGTGTAAATATTTTTTTTATAATTTTTTTAATTTTTAATTGTGTGTGTGTGTGTATGTGTGTGTGCGTGTGTATGTGTGTGTGTGTCTGTGTCTGTGTACCGTCAAATAAAATCTGACTGGTACAGGAGGAGATTGTTCCTCCTTCTCCAGCAGAGCATCTGGTGGATTTGAACCGTTCACCTCTGGGACTGCAGTACACCTTCTTGCCACTAGGCCACCAGAACTCAACCGAAGGGAGGAGACTGCCCATCTTTCTCCCACAGAGCATCTGGTGGACTCAAACCTCTGACCTTTGGTTACCAGCACAGTATTTCATGCACTTCACTAGAGCTTCTTATATGAAAATGAACACAGATATTCCAAAATGGAAATGGAAAGTTGGAGAAGTTTTGCAATGGCTTCCTAACTGGCCAGCTCCCTGTGCTTTCTCAGTGTTACTCAGTGAGCTTGTACAAATGCAAATTTCATTAACTCCCCTTAAACCCCTACAATGCATCCAAGTGCAATTGGGGTAAGAATACCTGGGACAAAGCCCAAGCCCACTTCTGCTGGCCTCTTTCCCTGTCCACTGGAGCCTGCCTCTCTCTCTCTCTCTCTCTCTCTCTCTCACTATTTTGGGCTCTGCACTGCAGCCTAGAATGCTTTCTTTTTGATGCTTCTTCATGCCCCAGGGCCATCGCTCCTCCTGTTCTTCCTGCCAGAATCAAGTAGCTGCCTGCCAGCCCTTCTGCTGCCTTTGGCTGCGGACATCTTTTGTTTGGACAATCCAGAGTCTTAATCTGAATGTTTTCAGGTCACCAGGCTCCCTCCAGTCTGCCTTGGGCCTTACTTATTTCTTGAAATCTCTCCCCCTGCCCTCTGTATGCGTAGGTATACATAAGTGTTACTCTAATTTTTTTGCATTATCTCCCTGTCCCTTGATGGAATTTTGACGTAATTAAGTTTTGGCTTAATTAATTCATACTATCATATTGAAAGGAGTTCAGATGGTATAGTAGGGAAGTGTCGGGTTGCTAACTGGAAGGTCAGCAGTTTGAATTCACCACCCCTTTTCCTGCACAGGAAAAATACATGACAGTCTCCTCCCATTAAGACTGACAGCACTGAGAACCCAACCAGTGGATGGTCAACATGAGTCTAAATCAACTCAATGGTGGCTTTTGGATTTAATTGTCAGAATTCACATGAGTGTAAATTGCAACTTAATATGAAGAAAAACAGTAACATAAATAGTCTGAAATATTTTTTATAGCTTCAGAAATTTTTGTTGTTGTTGTTTTGAAACACACACAATAAAACTCATCAATTCAAGTTTCCACCTATACAATTCTTTGATACTAATTATTTTTTTCAATCTTTGTTACTATTCTCACCCTCTTATATCAACACAAATCCACAAACTGTCTCTAAGATTCTTTTTGTTATTGCTACGTGTGGTTCAGTTGGAACCAACTTCTAGTTGACCCTCCCACTGGGTTTCAAAGGCATTAAATCCCATGGGGAAGAAACAGGGGGCACTGTGAGCTGAACTCACAATGGCATCTAAGAATAAGTGCTCGACTTGATGGCAATCAAGAACAACAATGCAATTGATTTTAAAAAAATTGTTATGTTGTTAATTCCTAAGATTTCTCCTCTACATAATTTTATAAAAAGATGTTTTATTCTGTTTGCCTTAACAACTTGAATCAGTTAATATTTTTAATCATCTTATTGTTTCCTGGCGAATTATCTACTTCCTAGCTCTGCACTTAGGAGATCTGCTGGCTGGAAGGTCTTCTTTTTCAAGGGAATGATACTTTACTGAGGGCTTCAAAGTGAAGACAAAGCTGCCACCTGACTGATTTGGACCCTTCACTCCACTTAAACAGAAAGAAGGGGAGGTTTTCTCATTCCTGAGGTGCTTCATTTTAAAAACTGAGGTTGCTGCTACAGAAGGGGACAAGAAGCTCTCCACATGGAAGCCAGGGGACTCTCCAGGGTGACTTTGAGTGTTTTCATGTCCAGAATGCCCCTTGGAGGCAAGAATGGGAAAGCTTTGTTTTATATACATTGTGTGTCTGTACATCATGTCTGGCAAAGTAGAAGATCAGAGGAGGAGAAGTGGTACCTTCAAAAAGATTCATTGCCAATTGACCTCCATAATGGGCTTGAGCACAGTGATAATGGTTCAGAATCAGACATGATTACAATCTATTGTACAATGAGTTGTTATGAGTTTGAGTTGATTTGTTAGCATCTAAGCTTTTTTTTTTTTAAACATCTAAGCTTTGATGGCCTTGTGGCAAGAAGCTTCACTGCAATCCCAAAGGCACATGGTTCAAGCCACCAGCTGCTTCAAGGGAAAAAGATCAGCAATCTCCTCCTGTGTGATGAACTGCCTCTGAAAACCCACTGGAGGGTCACCGATGGATTGGTTCCGACTTTATGGTACACACAACAACAACAACTACACTTCTATATTGGAAAATGGTAGTAATGAAAAGTAAGACCATTTAGGATTTAGACCCATCAAGAATGAAGAATTGAGACATCTCAAAAATAAAGAACACCCCTCAGGTGAGGTCTTGATGGAGTAAAAATATGGAATGTATAATTGATACCTAGGGCCTTATAACTATTATGAAATGATGACTGAAGCAACTATACATATTTTATCCTTATAAAGTGTTACCTGTTGATCGGTTGTGACATCTAGTGATAGACCCTGCATAGTTTCTAAGGCTGTGAGCCTTACCTGAGGAAACTGCCTGTCTTTCTTTGAAAGAAAAGCTGGTGAATTTGAACCATTGGCCTTTCAGTTGGTTGTTGTTGTGGATTATTGTTGATTGCCTTCGAGTCAAGCATGACTCATAGTGACCCATGAACAAAAAGCCTGAAGCCCCTCTACAAACATCAACATTTGTCAAAGTTCATAGAGTCTCTGGAGACATGTTGTTTAGCAAGTGGATGCCACTCCTGCTTCCAAACTTGTCACAGAATGTTTTTGGTTGAGTTTCCTGCGATGGATAGCAGCCCTATGTACAGCAGCTCTGAACCCTTCCCTGTCCTGAGCCAGTCTCACTAATTCTGACACATCAATCCCCATTGTCCCAGTCACTGTATCTATTTCATCTGGGGTCTCCCTCTCCTGTGCTGTCCCTCCACCCTTCCAAGCATGATGTCCTTCGCCAAGGACTGATCTCTCCTGGCCACATGCCCAAAGTAAGTGTGGAAGAGCTTCAAAATTCTAGCTTCCAAGGAGAGACTTGGTTTCACCCTCTCCAAGAAAGACCTCTTTGTTTTCTTGGCAGTCCATGGTATGTTCAAGACTCTTCTCCAGCACCACAACTCAAAGGAATCAATTCTTCTTCTGTCATCATTAGTCATTGTCCAACTCTCTGAAGCATAACAAGAAATTGAGAAGACCACAGCCTGGATTAGGTGCACCTCTGTATCTAGATTGAAACATAGTTGCTCTTCAGCACTCTGGAGATGCCCATGACAGTACATTTTCCCAATGCAATTTGTCATTTGTTTTCCTGACTGCTGGTGCCAAGAGTGTGCCAAGCTGTAATTGCTAACAACCTCAATCTCTTCTCCATCTATTATAGTGCTGCCAATTGGCCCAAAGGTGAGAATCTTTATCTTTTTGATGTTAAGCTTCAATCCATAATGAAGACTACAGTCCTTGACCTTTTGCGGCAAGAGCTTCAAGTCTTCTTCAGTTTCAGCAAGTAAGGTTGTGTCATCTGCATATGGTAGGCTGTTAATGAGTCTTCCTCCAATCTTGATGCTACACTCCTCCTCATAGAGCCCTACCTCCCAAATGATCTGTTCTACATACAGATTGAAAAGGTGCAGGGACAGAATGCATCCCTGATGTACTCTTTTCCTGATTTTGAACCATGCAGTGTCTCCTTGTGCTGGTCTGAGGACTGTTTCTTGGCCCAAGTATAGGTTTTATAAAAGCATGATCAAGTGTTCTGAGATTCCCTTTTTCCTCAAGGTTAGCCATAATTTATTATGATCCACACAGTCAAATGCCTTTGCACAGTCAATGAAACATGGGACATTCTTCTGGTACTCTGCTTTCTGCCAAGATCCATCTGACATTGGCAATAATATACCTAGTGCCACAACCTCTTCTAAACCCAGCTTGTATTTCTGGTAGTTCTCTGTCACTGTACTGTTCAAGTCTTTTCTGGATAATATTCAGCAGGATTTTGCTAGTGTGTGATATTAGTGATATTGTTCAATAATTTTCACATTCTGTCGGGTCATCTTTTTTTAGAATGAGAATAAATATGGATCACTTCCAAGCAGTTGGCCAAGTAATTGTCCTCTAGATTTCCTGGCAAAACTTGGTGAGCACATGCAGGGCAGCATCTGTTGCAATACATCAATTGGTATTCTATCAATTCCTGGGGCTTTATTTTATTATTTTTTTTTCCGAGTCCTTCAGAGCAGTCTGCATTTCCTTCTTCATCACTATTGCTCTTTGATTATATTTTGTTTCTTGAAATTCTTCTGTGTCAGACAATTCTTTTTGGTGCAATGACTCTGTATACTTTTTCCATCTTCTTTTAATGCTTCTTAAATTATTCAATGTTCTGCTCATAGCATCCTTAAGCATCACAATTCATGGCTTGAATTTATCCTTCAGTTCTTTCAGCATAAGAAATGCTGAGTGAGTTCAGCTCTTTTGCTTTTCCAAGTCCAGCTCCTTGCACATTTCATGATAATATTTTACCTTGTCTTTAGGAAGTGGATGTCCTCCCTCCAAAAAAAAGTAGCATCAGGATTGGAGGAAGAATCATGAAAAACATCAACATGAAGATAATACAGTTTTGTAGAAATCAAGGCTTTTAAAATTAATTTTAATGAAAGTTTACAGAGTCTTAAGGTTTCTATTCATTCATTGTTGAACTTTTCTCCATGCCCCACCCCCAATTCACTCTTCTCCTTGAAAAGTAAAACTTTTTCATTGTTATGTAATTCCACCCTTCAAGTCCACTCCACCATGCAGCCTTCATTCTGGACTCCTTTCATGACAATAATATCCAATCATACATCTCTTTTAAACAATTCTCTCCCTCATCTGTTTCAATGCAGTATATATCATTCATCCCCTCCTTCTGTCTTCCCTCAACCCTCAACCCCGATGTCAGTCCCATTTTACAACAATAGCCCTAAGCAGTATTTGTCCTTATGTGACTGAGATGTTTCACTCAGCATAACGTCCTCCAGAGTCACCCATTTTGTATAATATTTCATGCCTGGGTCTCTTTTTGTTTCTTTTTTTTTCATACTGAATTTATTTTATTCTGTATATTTTTTATTCATTTTAATAAACATTTACCGAGATTTTGGATCTCCATTCATTCATTGCTGCATCCCTCTCCCTGCCC
>NW_006399789.1:10518350-10527439 GCF_000299155.1 Elephantulus edwardii | reverse complement strand
GTTTGAGGCCCTGAACATTAATGAGCGAAGACCAGATGAGTTGTGGGAGGATGTCAAAGGTATCATCCAGGAAGAGTGCAAATGGTCATTACAAAGACAGAAGAGGAAGAAAAGACCAAAATGGATGTCAGAAGAGACTCTGAAGAGAAATGAAGACATTTTAAAAAATTCTTTTTGTTTTATGTTGGTTTGCATACAAAATTTATATACATTGTATTTCATTTATATACATTGTGTTTCACACATTTCTGTGGACATTATGTTTAATATGATCATTCCTATACATTGTGTTTTATAAAATTAATCACTTATTGATGTGTAAAAATGTGTTCATGATTTGAAAGATAGTTACATCTTTTTGAGTGGAAACAGAACTCTTGCAAGTACATGAAAACTCAAGTATGTCTAAAATGGCAGTGTGTGAGTGATGAGGAGTAAAAGGGTGAAATATGTTATTAAATTATTGTCTTACAGTAACAAATCACTTACTACAATTTACTTTGTGAAGCTGAAGCACAGAATCTTGTAAACAATTTTTCCTCCTTGCCTGCTGCCTCTGTGTTAAATAAAACCCCCAAAAGCATCAAGTTGTTTCCAATTGGTAGTGAGGCCCTGTTTGGTTTCTTAACAGGAAGAGACTGCCCATATTTCTCTCACAGAGTGACTAGTGAGTTTGAACCACAGACCTTTGAATTAGCAGCCTAATGCATTACAAAATATCACCTGGGTTCTCTGTTAGGCTTTTCCTGTTGGGTGGATTACAGGAGGACTGCAAAGACAGCACAGAAATAAAAGGCTTCCTTTATCCCGTCTGCTTTCCAGATGCTTCCATCTTGTTTTGGTTTGCAGAAGGATCATTCCAGTGATGTTGGCTTACTGCATAGTAGTGGTGCTTTCCTGGAAACCAAATTAAAGACCACATTTGTTGTTGTTGAGTAAATTCTGGCTCCTGGTGACCCCATGTGTACAACGTACCATGTACCAGAGTGAAATTATAGCCCCATAGTATTTCCAATAGCTGATATTTCAAAGTAGATTACTATACCTTTCATTTAAGACACCTCTAAGAGGATTTGAACTTCAAATCTTTGCATTATCAGCCTAGCTTTTTAACCTTTGGCATCATCCAGTGATTCTTTGAAGACAGCTGGTCTTTTTGGTGGCAGAATTTAAATACAGTTAGTTTTTCTACCATCTGCAAAAACCAATCTCGTTGAACTCTGTCTTAGCTTTATGTCTTGCTGTGTAAGAAATTACTCCAAATTTAGTAGTTGTAAGCATTTATTTGTTCAGCAATGACTAGTTTGGATCATTCTGGCTTCTCTTCATGTTACTGTTAAGATTTTGACTGTGTCTGTAGTGATTTAATTGAGACTGTACTATAGCAATAGACTCAAGAGGCAGCAACCTGGGATGATGTAGGATCCGGTAGTGTTTCAGGCTGTTATACACAGAATTGTGATGAGTTGGAACTTACTAGAGGGGACTTAACAACAGCAGTCATCTCAAGGTTTGAGATACCAACACAATTAAAAGTTAAAAAGAGTCTAATGTTTTAATTCACATAAAAATAATTCTGAAACTAGTTTTGTGGTAAAAAAAAAAACAAAACAAAATATTTGACAATTCAGGTCTCTATCAAGGATGCACCCATGCTCCTCTTTTGGGCATGCTTCTTTCTTTTACACTTCATAAAGTTTGCTATGTGTATCTTTCTTACTTAAAAAAAATATTTACTCATTTAATTTTTATGTGGAAAATTCAGAGACATTAATTAAATTTGTCATGTTGTTCAAGCATCACTATGATCCATTTCTCAATATGAATTAGATCTTAAAAATTATTCATTTGATTACATTGTTTGAATTGAGGGTTATCTGTCCCTTGCTTATATTAAATATTTTATTTTGTTTAATTGTTAAAATTGTATTATTTTCTTTATATGAGTTCTGTTTTATTTACTTTAAAATAGATTATTTTTGCTAGGTGCAATCAAGTCACTAATCTTCGATTAGATATGGTGTAATCTTATGCTTAGAAAAATGGAGGATCAGCAGAGAATAGAAAGATTCTTAAGGAGATGGGTTGACATAGTGACTGTGACAATGGGCTTAAAAACACAGTAGAGATTGTGAGAATGGCACAGAATGGAACAGAGTTTCATCCTGATGTTCACTGGGTGACTGTCAATTGCAACTTGACAGCAACTAACACCACCACACTGAAGGATTTAAGTTTCTGGTCCATTGTCATTTTTAGCTGATAATACTTGAAATATTGGTAGACTGTATTTAGGATGATGCATATACTTCTAAAGAGCCATATTGAACAATTTTCAATTAGTTCTTTGAAATTTTCTAGCTAGAATAATCTACAATAAGTAATGGATTTATTCATTCACCCTAATAATTAGAATGTTTTTATTCTCTGTGTATAATTCTGTGTTTCCTAAATTATGAAAATAATGTTGTTGTTTTTTATTATTGACATTTTTTTTTTCTGTTTACACCTTGTTTCTCCAAAAAAGAAAAGCGCACGTTTTCTTTAATGACATGCATGATCTGGCTCAGCACCAAGTCTCGGGCTGGAGAGAAATTTCCACTTCACCCGACGGACTGTGGAGAACACCTTATTACTGAAATTTTAATGAACATTTACAGAGACTTTGGATTTCCATTTGTACATTGTTGCATATTTTCCTCCCTGTCCACCACTTCCCCCTCTCCTCAGTTCGCTTTTAATTTTGAAAATAAAAAAAAAATCTTTCATGCTACACAGTCCTCCCACCCCCAGTCCACTCTACTATGCAGCTCTTATTCTGGACTCTAGTCATAAAAATAATACCTAATCATATATTCTTTTTAAACAGTTCTCTTCCTCATATGTTTGAATGCAGTGTACATTATTTATCCCCTCTTTTCTTAGGTTCCCTCCAAATCTGATGTCAGTCCCATTTGACAACAGTGGCACTATATAGACCTTTTGTGACTGAGATATTTCACTCAGCATAATGTCCTCCAGGATCACCCATTTTGAATAATATTGCATGAGTTCCTTATTTTTCAATGCAATACAGTATTCCATTGTGTGAATATACCACAGCTTCTCTACCCATTCATTTGTTGACGGGCATTTGGGTTGCTTCCAACTCTTAGCTATTGTGAGCAAAGCAGTAATAATCATGTGTGTGCATATATCTGCTTGGGGTGGCAGTTCAGGTTTCTTTAGGGTATATTCCCAGTAATGGATTTGTTAGGTCAAATGGTATTTCTATTTGCAACTTTTTTTTTTTTTGGTGTGCCCAAATTTATTGAAAATATTACAGCACAGCAAACAGACTCAAACGGCTCCACGTGGTGTTTTGAAATTCATCCCAACTGTGGGCTGAGTGACTTGGAGGTTGGACGACAGACTGCCAAAGTCCAAGAGTTTCAGCATTTCCTTAGTATCAGGATCTACTTCAATGATCTCCTGATCCAGGGCTGCAACCTCTGGTACATAATTTTCTCTCGTTTCTCTCTCCTCCTCCTTCAGCTTAATGGAGATGCCTCTCACAGGCCCTCTCTGAATCCACTTCATCAGATGTGTGACATAGCCTGCTATCTTGTTCCGGAGCTTCTTGCTGGGAATAATGGCGATCTCCTCGCACGCGCGCTTGTTCATGTGGAAGTCATTACCCAGGCGCGTATAGTATTTCTCAATGTTGGCGGGTCCTTGGTGAAAGAGGGTATTTGCAACTTTTTGAGAAAGCGCCATACTACCTTCCATAGTGGTTGCATCATTTTACACTCCCATCTACAGTGAGTAAGGGTTCTAATTTCTCCATAACCTCATGAGCATTTTTTGTCTGCTGCTTTGTTGAACTTTGCTATTATTTTTGGAGTGAGATGATATCTCATAGTTGTTATGATTTGAACATTTCTTTATGTGTTTGTTCACCATCTAAATATCTTCTTTGGTGAAGTGTCTGTTCTTATCCTGTGCCCATTTTTCAATTGGGTGTTTACCTTTATCTTGTTGATGTGCTGAAATATTCTATAAATTCTAGATATAAGTCCCTTATCAGACATGTCGTTACCAAATATTTTTTCCCAGTCTATGGCTTCCCTTTTTACCCTGTTGGAGAAGTTTTTGGATGTGCATAAGGACTTGAGTCTTAGAAGGTCCCATTCATCTATTTCATCCTCTCCTGGAAAGGCTGGTGACTTGATCCTTCTAGCCTCTGCTTGAGAGAAAAATGAGCAGTCTGCTCCCATAATGACTTGTAGCCTTGTAGCCCCAATGGAGGGTCCCCAAAAACTAACACAGATTTGATGGCAGTACGTTTGGAATACTTACTTCATATCTCATTGTTGAACTTATTGTTAAACTTTTTTACCCCTTCACATTTTCTCTATTTTATTTTTTTTCCCTGCCATGAACATGCTGTACCTACAACTTTGCATAGCTGTATGGTTTCGTTTCTACAAGACAAAAAGAAAAACCACAGGCTTTTTACCAATGTGGTAAAAACTAGTAAAGCAAGGAAAGTCTATCGATAATTTTAAGGATACCTCCTTTGTGATTTAATGCCTCTGAAGATCCGCTGGAGCGTCTGCTATGATTAGGTTTTGACTTGATGGTACTTGACAACAAGAACAACAGGGAAAGGGAGCTCTAGTGGCCTAGTGGCAAGAAGCTGCGCTGCCATCCTGAAGACACTCGGTTCGAATCCACCAGATGCTCTGCTGGAGAAGGAGGGGCAATTTCCTCCTGTACCAGTTGGATCTGATTCTGTGGTACACACACACACACACACACACACACACACACACTGTCTCTCTCAAAAAAAAAAAACAAAACAAACCCAACAACAACAAAAAAACAAAACCAAAAACCCAACAGAGAATACTCTCCTGAATGATCTCATGATCTCTCAGATTCATAGAAGAGACTTCAAACGTTTCAGGCATTTTATACAATTGTCTTTATTTCTGATATAAGGTGCCTTGGTGGCATAGTGGTTAAAATGTTTTCCTGCTAACAGTTTGGGCAGTTTGGAGCCACCAAACCCTGGTCTGGAGAAAGATGAGACAGTGTGCTTCATTCAGTACAGATCCCAGACTTAGAAACTAACCCCGTTCAGCAGTTTTATTGTGTCCTACAGAGTTGCTATGAGTCAGAAATGACTGGAAGGCAGTGGGTCTTTCTGTTTGTTTTATTTTGGTTTGGTTGAATGTTACCAGAGGTCATGACTCAGAGTGTACTCAATGATAATTGGTTTTATTTTGTTTGGTTGGTTAATGTCATAAAAGAAAATTGATTTTGAAAATTCTCTGGACCATAATATTTAACTAACGTAAGACACTCCCCTATTTACATAGGTACCTAACTAGGGGGATGGAGGTGGAGGAGAAAGGTTGCTCACATCTTCTCAGTATTCTTCTCTTCAGAATTCATTTTCTGTTTTCTCCCATAAACATTGTTGGTGTAAGATTCTACAAAGTGGGCTTTGCCTCAAAGGGGCTAAACCATTTTGTACAGCAGAACAAAACTCTGCCCAGTTCCTTACCATCCTCACATCCCTGGTGTGTGTAAGCCCATTGTTTGGTCACTGTACCAAGCTGTCTTATTTAGAGTGTTCTTCTCCTTTGTTGATCCTCCACTTTTTCAAACACAACACACTTCTGTGGGGACTGGTCTGTCTTGATAACATGGCCAACCTAGCTGCACTTCCTCTAAGACAGATTTGTTTGGAGGTTTTTTGTTTGTTTTGGTTTGTTTGGTGTTTTTTTTTTTTTTTTTTAGTCCTTGGTATACTCAGTTTCCCCCCCCAGACACCACAATTCAAAGGAACCAATTCTTCTTTGGTCTTACTTTTTCATTGTCTATTTTTCTCCCTAAACACAAATCTGTACATGGTGATACTTTCTCCATTCAATCTGTACACTGAGTGAATCATTCAAGAAGCTGGACTCTATGAAGAAAAATGCAGCAACAGGATTGAAGGAAGACTCGTAAATAATACATATTATGCAGATAACACAACCTTGCTTGCCGAAAGTGAGATTTTGGAACATTTACTACAGAAAATCAAAGACTACAGCCTTTAATACTGATTGTATCTTAACATCAAGAAAACATAAAAATCCTCACCACTGGGTTATGATAGATGGAGAAATCATTGAAATTGTCAATGATTTAATCTTACTTGGTCCACAATCAACCCCCTTGGTACCAGCAATCAGGGTTCAGGATACTTATTGCATTGATCAACTCTACTGTCAGAGACCTCTCAAAATTACTAAGAAACAATGTCAATTTGAAGACTAAGGTGTATCTGATTCAAGGTATGGGTCTTTCCAATCTCTTGCTATGCATCTGAAAACTATCCAATGAATAAAGATGACAGAAGAATTGATGCCTTTGAGCTGTTGTGTTACAGAGGAGTGCTGAATATTCCATGGACAGCCAAAATAATAAATAGATATGTCTTAAAGAAAGCGCAGCCAGAGAGCTCTTTGGAGACAGATGACAAAACTTTCATCTTACGCACTTTGATCATATTGCAATGAGAGGCTTCTCCTTGGAGAGGGAAATCATGCTTGGAAAGGTAGAGGGTCAGTTACAAAGAGTAAGGACTTTAGTGACGTGTATTGACACAATTACTGCAGCAATGGACTCAAGTATGTCAGAGATAATAAGGATGGCATGGAAGAGGATACGGTTTAAATCTAGCGCTTGTTTATACTGTCCTGATGAATTGTACTTGACAAGACTTAATAACAACAACATTTTTACAGTGAATATTGTTCAGTTTTATTCGAAATACAGTCCCAACTTTATCTTCAAACTATTATTGTTTGGTTGATGTGTTCAGCTGACGGAAAGAACAAAAGGAACATCCGCTCAAGGGTTCTACCCTTCTGCCTCCCACAAATGTGACAGAAACATAAAATCTTCCAGCTCTGAGGAGCAGTTTGCATTAAACAAATCCCTAAAAATTATAAGAAAAATGTATAAAGAGCTGTTCATCCTTGATATGGAGACATTTCCCCGGGGACAACGATGGGAGCAACGAGTAACACTGTGAAATTCACTTCACTGGAAATTCAGTGAAACTCTGTTTAGAAACTAGTTAAGAATTGTTATAATATTATGAGCAGAAACACACTTTAAAGTTAATATTCACAGGGAGCTCTAGTGGCCTGGTGGCAAGAAGCTGCACTGCAATCCAATAGGTATGTGGTTCGGATCCACCAGATGCTCTGCTGGGGATGAAGGGGCAATCTCTTCCTGTACCAGTCAGGTCTGATTTGACAGTACACACAAAAATAAATAATAATAATAATAACAATAATAAATATTCACATTGCATCCTTAAAGTCCAAGTCTCAAGTATGAAATTAAATATTTTATCATTGATCAATTGCAGTGAACTTTGGAAACTCAATTATTAAACATTCAAGATAGTTTGCAAGTTGGTTGTTAAGCACAGCTATTATTAAAAAAACCCCTAAATTATACAAATTTATATTTTAAATTATGTTTAAGAAGCTAATAAAAATTTAAACCCTATCATGCTATGTACATGCGCAGGAGGTAATTCATGTCTGTTTTTGTTAACTGCTGTCCAGTGAGCCACAGCTTAAAGGGAAGCACGTCTATGGATATTGGAAGGAAATGTTTTCTGGTTCTGCACTATTCTCCTGGTTGGTATGGATCAGACTGTTACGATCCACAGGCTTTTCATGGGCTAATAGTCGAAAGTAGATTGCCAGGCCTTTCCTCCTTATTGAAATCTGTTCAGATTATGTTGCTGTTGTTGTCAGGAGTCTTTGATTCAGTTCTGACTCATAAGCACCCTCTATAAACACCCTAAGGCTGCTTGGTCCCGCGCCATCCCCACAGTCCTTGCTAGGTTTGAGCCCATTGTTGCAGCTACCATGTTAATCCACCTTCTTTCTAGTTTTCAATTTTTTTTGACAATCATCTACTGAGCAGGATGTCCTTCCCCAGGGACTGACTTTTCCTGATAACATGTCCAAAATACGTGAGACTAAAGTCTTGTAATCCTGTTTTCCAAGGAGCATTCTGGTGGCAAGTCTTTCAGGATTGATTTGTTTTCCTGGCAGTCCATGTATAATTAATTTTTTTTTTTTTTTACCAACACTACAATTCACAGGCATCATACCTGTCTTCCTTCTTCATTGTCAAAAGTAAGCCTTTTGAAGACTCCATGGCTTGGGTCAGGTGGAGCTTAATCTGAAATTTAATAATGTCTTTGGAGAGGTTTTTTGCACCTTAAAGGTCTTTTACAGAAGATTAACTCGGTGCAATACTTTGCTTACTTTTTTGACTGCTGCTTCCATGCGTATGGATTGCTGATCTAAGTAAAACACAATCCTTGACAACATCACACTTTTCTCCTTTTGTCAGGAGGTTACTTAGTGCGGTTGTAAGGATCTTTGTTGTGGTGTCCTCTATGCTGGCGGTTATAGGGTCTAGTAATCAATAATTGCTCCGTGTCCTCTTGTCCTGCAACAGCAAGGTTCTATCAGTCACGTATTACAGTGACTGATGCATCTTTCTCCAAACTCGATGCCACATTCTTCATGTTGTCCAGTTTCTCAGATCATTTGCTCACCATACAGATTGAATTAGTTTGATGATAGGACACCACTTTGAGACACACCTTTCCTAATCTTATATTGTGCCTTGTCCTACTCAAATGACTACCTCTCGATCTATGTATAGGTCTCATGGGAACACAGTTAAATGTTCTGGAATTCCCATCCTTTGAAAGGTTATAAATAGTATAATCCACATAACTGAATGCCTTTTAAGCAGATCATTTCTTTTATAAGGATCATCACAATACTAGTTCCTATGAGGTGGAATTAAAGATGTTCCAAATGTCTAACTTTTCCAAACTTCTGTATCGCCTTAACATCAACTAGTGCCCCTTCCCTCAATGTTCTCCCTCTTGTGTTTGAGTTCAAGCTGAAAGATCTAGTAGAACTCAGAAACCTTATTTATAGACATGTGATTTATCAACAGGAAGTAACTGTTCATTTTTAAAGTAACAGCTTTTCCCCAATTTGGTAGAT
>NW_006399789.1:10517294-10518250 GCF_000299155.1 Elephantulus edwardii | reverse complement strand
CCCCCCGCCCCCAACACAAACACACACACACACACACACACCCCTATGTCTACAGGGGGAGCTCTAGTGTACTATTGGTAAGAAATGGTGCTGTAATCCCAAAGCCACGTGGTTTAAATCTACCAGCTGCTCTTAAGGAGAAGGATGGACAACTTATGTAAACTCAATTTATGTAAGTTACTGATGGTCTAATCCTCAGTTGGCCTCTGGTCATGTGCTAAAGATGCTCTTCTCCAAATTTCTACATTGTCATCAGTTTGATTCCTTTATGTATTCCATCTGACGAAAGCCATTGTTTTTTGTTGTTGAAAACGGTCCTATAGAATTCTATCACAGCATTGCCCATGTTGTTTCTATTATCATGGTCATGTTTTCCAACTAATGATCTACCTTTTCTCTACTTTTTGTGTTACAGCCACCAGTGTATAATTATACACATCAGTGTATAATGATTTGTGATTGATCAGTTTTAGTTTATAAAAAAACCCCACAACTGATAAAACTCTTCACTTCTCCATGTTTGGCATTAGTTAATAGTAGTTATGTTAACAAGTTTTCCTTTTACCTGTTGTTATTTATTGTTGCTGTGTACTGTAGAGTCAGAATCAGCCCATAGCAGACTCTCTGGCTGGTTTTCAGAAGCAGTTAATCACTCAGGAGGAGATGCCCATTCTTCTCCCATGGAGCAGCTGGTGGCCTCGAACTGAGTGCCTTTGGGATTGCAGAACGGTTTCCTGCCACTAGGCCACCAGAGCTCCCTTTGACCTGTATGAGATAGGACTATATTACTGACAACATTGTACTTCAGGATAGATCTTGAAATTTTCTGTGTGATGATGAGTATGATACCCTTTTAATTTGTCATTCCTGGTTTAGTAGACCATATGACTGTTAATTAGAAAGATCCAGTATCAGTCCATTTAAGCTTCTTAATCACTGGAATGGCAATGTTCCAG
>NW_006399789.1:10514887-10517134 GCF_000299155.1 Elephantulus edwardii | reverse complement strand
TTTTCAGAGGCAATAAATTGCAAAGGAGCATATACCCATCTTTATTCCATGCAGCAGCTGATGAGTTTCTGAACCATGTCTTTGAGTTGGCCGTGCAACTGCTACATCATTTAATAAGTGTCCCCAAAGCTCAACAACAAGAAAACAAAGATTCTCACCACTGGGCTGATTGGCAGCATAATGACAGACAAAGACGAGATTGAGATTGTTAACAGCTTCAGCTTGCTTGGTTTTACAATCCGCACTCTTGGTGCCAGCAGTCAGGAAATCAAGAGATGAATTGCATTGGGAAAATCTGCAATCAAGGGCCTTTTCAGGGTACTGAAAGCCATGATGTCAGTCTGGAGACTAAGGTGCATCTGATCCAGGCCATGGTCTTTGTGATTACTTGAATCAGAAAGCTGGACAACGACTAAGGATAATTGATGTCTTTGAGTTGTGGTGCTGGAGAAGAATATTGAATGTATCATGGACTGCCAGGAGAACAAACAGTTTTATCCTAAGAGGGTAAAACCAGGCTGCTCCTTGTAGGCAAGGCTTTTTAAGCTTTGTCTAACATATTTTGGGCATGTTGTATGGAGGGATGAGTCCTTGGAGAGGGACATCTTGCCTGGGATGATGGAAGGACAACACAACAGCAGAAGACCCTGTATAAGATGGATTGACTCAGTGACTGGGATAATGAGGATAGGTGTGTCAGAGACAATAAGACTGGCTCAAGATAAAGTTCAAAACTGTTGTACATGGAGTGCTATGAATTGTAAGTGATTCAACAGCACATAACAACAACAAAGATTTATTATAACTAAGCCCTTGAGGTTAACTCTAACTTGAGAAGACAGAAATTCCTTAGTATTTTGGACAACTTCCAATATTTTCTGGCACTGTATCAGACAGTATTTGCTCTTAATCACAAACTCTTCACTCATCAGTGGTTTGTTGTTGTTGTTTTTTTCCAGTATAATCTTTTACTCTGAAAACTTCACGGAAACTTGTCTGCCATGAATGATTCTACTGGCATCTGAAATACTATTGCCATAGCTTCCAACATCAAAGCAGCATGCAAGGCTCCACTAACAAGTAAGTTGTGACTATACACGAAGTGTATTTAATGGGAAATGAATCCAGGCATCTTGCATGAAAGACGAAGATTCTAAAACTGAGCTTGTGATGATTCTTATTTACATTCATTCTACCTATTGTTTTTGTTGTTAGGTGCCGTCAAGTCAAATATGACTCACAGTGACTATGAACAACAGACCTCAACCCTGTCCTATTCTGTGCTAGCCACACCATCTCTGACACACTTGAATCCATTATGCTAATTCATCTAATTGAGGGTCTTCCTCTTTTTCACTAACCTCCCACTTTTCCAAGCATGATATTGCATTCTAAGAAATAGCCTCTCCAAACATACCATGGACTATGAAGAGAAAAGAACAGGTATGTACTAGAGAGGGTGAAATCAAGCTGCTCCTTGGAGGTAAGGATTTTGAAATTATCTCGTCTCACATTCTTTGGACCTGTTACCAGGAGGGATCAGTCCATAGAGAAGAACATTTTGTTTGGCAGGGTGGAGGGACAGCACAAGAGAGGAAGACCGTGAATGAGAAGGATTTATTCAGTAACTGTAATGGGAATAGATGTGTTGAACATAGTAAAATTGACTAAGGGGAGAACAGGGTTCAGAGCTATTGTACATGGGGTCACTGTGAGTCACAGGCAACATAACAACAACAACGTGCCCAAAGTATTTAAGACAAAACATCACCATCTTTGCCTCCAAAGAGCACTCTGACTGCACTTTTTCCAAGGTACATTCGTTTGTTCGTTTGCTAGTCCATGGGATCTGATCTTCAGCACTCTTCTTCAACACAATAGTTCAGAGGCATCAATTCTTTTATTGTTCTTATGTGTTGTCTAGCTCTCTGATGCATAGCAAGAGATAACAAAGACTATCATATAAAATTCAGCATGTTGTTGTTTTATGTGCCACCGAGTCACTTGCAACTCATAGAGACCCTATGTACAACAGCCCTAAACTCTGCTCTGTCCTGTGCCTGTCATACTGTCTCTGATTACCCCAGTCCCTGAATCAATGCACCTCATAGAAGGCCTTCCCCTCCTGCACTGTCCCTCCACCCTCCCAAGCATGATGTCCTTCTCCAAAGACTGGTCCCTCCTTATAACATGTCCAAAGTATGTCAGATGAAGCTTCAGAATCCTTGCCTCCAAGGAGCAGCCCAG
>NW_006399789.1:10468071-10514409 GCF_000299155.1 Elephantulus edwardii | reverse complement strand
TTATAATAGAGTCAGAACAGACCCATAGCTGACATATCATGGGAGGAGAGTGCCCATCCTTCACCCGTGGAGCAGCTGGTAACCTTGAACCACATGTCTTCGAGTTTGCAGTGCAGCTTCCTACCTCTAGGCCATCAGTGCTCCCTAAAATATATATTACTTAGAAAAATATATTTATACAATCCATATATTACATAGAAACACTTCTGCTAAGACAATTGTTTGCTATATTTCTGAAATTAAGATGTAACTGTGTGTTCTATGTTTTTATTGCTAAATCTGAGTGCTACAACTGGGACAAAGTATTATGTAATGATGTCAGTCTGGAGACTGAGGTGTGCCTGATACAGGCCATCGTCTTTGCAATTACTTGCTATACATCAGAGACCTGGACAATGACTGGGGATGATAGAAGGAGAGTTGATACCTTTGAGCTGTGGTGCTGGAGAAGAGTATTGAATATATCATGTACTGCTAGGAGAACAAACAAGTTCATCCAGGAGAAGGTGAAGCCAGGCTGGTCCTTGAGACAAGGATTCTGAAGCTCTGACTTATATACTTTGCACATGTTGCAAGGCTAGACCAGTCCTTGGAGAGGGACATCATGCTTGGGAGAGTGGAGGGACAGCGCAGGAGAGGAAGACCCTTGATGAGGTGGATTGATTCCGTCACTGGGGTAATGGGAATAGGCATGTCAAGAGACAGTGAAACTGGCAAGGGATAGAGCAGGGTTTAGGGCTGTTGTACATAGGGCCGCTGTGAGTCACAGACAACTCGGCACATAACAACAACAACAACAACAACAACAACAACACAATACCAATAGTGTTTTAAGACACATTGCTTTCCAACTCCATGTTTAGCAACATTACATTGGAAGATTGGAACTACCATGGTAGGAAAAATCCACAAACACTACATATTAGTCTTCTATCTCTCAATGAGTTGTTAAGTATTTCTGAGCACACTGCTTAGTATAATCTATTTGAACAGTCTTGAGTATTGCATCCATATGCTTAGAATGGATTGATTCTTTAATTATTTGACTACTACAATAAAAATAAATTTGTTTATATGTATGTAGTTTGTATTTCTCCCTATTATTTTCATTTTATAAGGAAGGTAATATCATTTATAGAAAAATCCCAATGGTCAATTTTAGTTCTGTTGTTCTGAAGAAAATTCTTTACTCAACATAATAGTCCTTCATTAAGGATTGTATATGCAACATGCTTTTAAAAATTGTTTAAATATTTTCTTCTTGTTGTTATGTGCCATCGAGTCACCTGTGACTCAGCGACTCTATGTACAACAGCCTTAACCCCTGCTATATCCCTTGCCAATCTTATTGTGTCCGACATCCCTATCCACATTACCCCAGTGATGGAATCAATCCATCTCATCGAGGATCTTCCTCTCTTGTGTTGTCCCTTCACCCTCCCAAGCATGATGTCCCTCTCCAAGGAGTGATCCTAATTTGCAACATGTCCAAAGTAAGTCAGATGAAGCTTCAGAACCCTTGCCTTCAAGGAGCAGCCTGGCTTCCCCTTCTCCAGGATGAACTTGTTTGTTCTCCTAGCAGTCCACGGTATATTCAATACTCATCTCCAGCAAATACTTTCTTACAGAAAAGAAATTCAATTAGATTGCTATACCTCTGATATATCTATTTTTTCCCCCCAATTTGTATAGCTGTAAACAGATATGTCTTGGAAAGGATGCAGCCAGAGTGCTCTTTGGAGGCAGGAAAGGTGAGGCTTTCCCTCACATGCTTTGGAGATGTTTCCAGGAGGTGCTAGTCCTTGGAGAAGGATATGATGCTGGGAAGGGTGGAGGGTCGGCAAAGGAGAGGAAGATCCTCAACCACTTGGTTTGATATGGTGACTGCTGCAATGGGTCGTTGTGTGTCAGGAAGTTTGTGGATAGTGAAGGATAGAACAGAGTATAGATCTTTTGTTTGTAGGGTTGCTATGAGTCATACTCAACTCGATGGCAGCTAACAACAAGGACAACAACATATTTTTTAAGGTTTACAGTAGTATAGATAATTGTAATAAGCAGATTAAATTTGTTAGAACAAATGTTAGTTTCCACTATTTATCTCTATAATAATATGTACTAATATTTCTCACTACTATTAATTGCTCTTTTAATTGGACAGAGCAAACTAAACAGTTGCCTTTAAGTCAATTCACTGAAAAACATTTCCCTTCTTTTCTCCTTCAAATAAAGTGAGTGAAATGAGAAGGCGGATCAATTAATCATTCTAGTATCCAGTCCCTTGGGTAATTGAGGTCAGCAACCTGGGCAGGCTGATAAATGAATTGGATCCTAGGGATGACTGGCAATATCAGGTTCCTGGTTGCCTCATTTTAATCATTTATATGTGTCCTATTACTGATAGAGAGAAGTACAGTGCTGGCGGTTCCAAATTGAAGTTCATCAATATCATACAACAGATGCAGTTGTTCCCAGCACAGCCAAATCAAAGAAGTGCTTACTTTCCCAGAGAAAAGGTGAATGTCAAGGCAATTTTCTTCTGTATATGCGACAGGCGCAGCATGTATATTAGGATTACCATGACTGAATTTCTCACAGGACTTTCATTTGCTTCTTTATATACTGCCTTTCAATTTTAAAAATCCTAAGGTGGATGGTCATGTTTTTCAAACGTAGATTTAAGCTAATTGACCGTACTTTTTTCATATGCTCTTACCTTTTATTGACAGAGTAAGTCTGGATTTAAAGAAAGCTAACATTTTGTAAACGTCTATTTTCAAAATAAGCAACTTTTTTTTAGAATTCATTTTCTATTTGCGTAGTAGTTTGGTGTGAGATGGCATAGCTTACTAACTCATTTGGTGAGAAAAAAAGGAACATAAATAAAATATACTTTAAAAATAAGTGAACATGACTAAAAATGTTTTTAAATAAATGAAACTGACTGAATTTTTTTCACCCACCAAGTGAGCTATTAAGCATTGCCTCCACATACAAAATATTGTACAAATAGAAATGGCATGCTTTCTAACAAAGATCTGGTTATTTTGAAAATGGACATTTATGTGAGCAATATACCAATATATATAGTTAATCTGAATTGAACTGTTGGAAAATAAGGAAAGTATTTAGGATAGCTAACGAGCTTACAGAACATATTACTGTTGTTGTATACTATAGAGTCAGAACCAACCCATAGCAGACTCTCCAGATGGTCTTCAGAGACAGTTAAACGCATTTGAAGAGGTTGTCTATCCTTCTCCTGTGAGCAGTTGGTGGCTTTGAACCATGAACATTCAAGATTGCAGTGCAGCTTTTTACTAGTAGGGCACCACAGCTCCAAAATGATGTATACCTCCTTAACAAGGAAACGAACCCTGAATTCCCATATTACAGGCAGGGATACTGAGCACTATTCTAATGAGGGCAGTGGAGGCCATAGTGCATCATGGTCTGTCAAACAAAAGGTCAAATGCACCATAAGATAAGGCAATCTCTTCCCATCGACATGCACAACCCTGAACACTTGATGTTGAGTACCACGTGGTTTCTAATGTTCACCAAATTCCTCAGGACCCACACAAAGTGGTCAATTCAATGCAAAGGAAGCAAAAACATGGAATATTTTTGTAATTTCAGATTCTGGTAATTACATCCTTCCTACCTTCCTTCAGTTTCCCAATTATTTTGATGCTGTCCTGACACACTTTGGAGTATGTGGAGGATGAGAAACATGATTCCTGTTGCTTGAAAAAGTAGGAAGAAGAAATATCCTTTGAGATGGAAAAACTTGGCATCTGTAATCCTATATTGTTTGCATATGTGAGAGGCTAGAGCAAATATTTAAAACCAGGGGTTTAAAGGAAACTATGTGTTTTTTTATAAGTAAAATAAATAGAGAGAGTTCCATTTTATAGTTTTAAAGAGAGGGTTCCATTTTATATGATCAGTTGGAAAGCTGTATGATACTATAGTTAAAGCAGAATCACCTAGTGGAACCGCCAAAAGTGCTAAACTTAAATGTGTGAGATCAAAGGGCTCTAATTGGTTATATAACTCCTGTAAATGTTGCTATTTTCAATACCCTTCTTGTTGTTTAAGTAATCTTTTTATTTTCATTGATTGTAATGAAAACTTATATTAGGTTTTAATTCATCCATTGTTGCACATCTAATATTCTTCTTTTGACTGCACACAGCTTTACCAGGCAACAGTGTATTCTTTCAGCAGTGTGTGTGACACTTTTGGGTCATGAATGAAAGATTTTGATTATTGTATGTGTCCTCACCTCATTTCATTCTCACAACTGTCGAACATGGATTCAACTACTTTTCTATTCTGCCAAGTAAAGATTCTGAGACACAGAGATAAAGCGATTTGCTTTTCAAGCCCCTCCACTCTGTATTCTGCACGAATGCGTCATCTTGTTAGTTCTCATAGGCCTGGGAGACAGGACTACTATCATGCTTACTTAATAGAAGAGCAATTGGCACGTGGGGAGATTGTGGAATTTGTTCAAGGTCACTGCTTGGTAAACAGTAAAGCTGGGGCATGAGACCAGGTTTCTGAATCTTTCCAAGGAGCTTCTAGAGATGTCTTTGTGATTAGAAAATAGAGAAGGAGCTAGTGAAAATTCAGCCAGCTGGCAATAATTTTTGCTTGTATCTGAAGTCTTTGAATCTAACTGCCATACCTACACTCATGGCTAAAATAAATGGAATTTCTTTTAACTCCATGTATGTTTCTTTAAGACAGCATTCAAACTACATTCTACTATGCACTCCACTGCTATTGATCTTCTCCCTGAAAGTTCTAGTGCTATATTCATAGGATGTGCTTAAAGTATCAGTATACACAATAAATTTAAAAAATAAATGAATAACTTGCTGAGGTCTAAGTCACATATAAAATTCACCCATTTGCAGTATGCAATGCATTGCTTTCAAGCACATTCGCAGAGCTGTGCCGCCATCACTGTTACCTAATTTTAGAACAGTTTCATCATTCCAGGAAAAAAAACTCCATACATCCTCAGCAGTCACTCTCCATGCGCCCCTGTCTGCATCCAGCCCCTGGCAACCGTGAATCTCCTCTGTGTCACTGTAGCTTTGCCGATTCTGAACGCCTCGTAAAAAATGGAATCATCTGACATGCAGTCGTGTGACTAGCTCCATTTCCTTTGCAAGTAGCTGTTCCACGCATAAGTGAATGCAGATCTCTCTATAGGCACTTGCAGCAAGCCTGGCTTCGCTCTGAAATACGGGCGTGGAGATCCAGCGTGTCCTTGGAGGGCACCGGAAGTGGGATGTATCTGGGACCATCTGTCTGGCTCACCTGTCTCCCTGATTTCAGTGTTGCCTGTGAAATTGAGAGCATGCTGCGTGGAACAGAAGGACCGCTTCTCGTTCCTTTTGGAAGTAGCCGACCAGGTGGGAGGCGGAGGCCCGGCTGCTTCGATTTTTGCCCCTTCTATCTCTCAGATGATGAAAATTGATGCACAGGAAGGTTAGGTTGAAATCCACGGGTCTCTGAACTCACTTGGCTTCACCACACAATTTTCTCATCAGTAAGATGAAGAATTCCAACTGAACCGTCTTCCCAGCCTAAACCCTCACGGTGTGTTGCTCATGGGAGTAATAAGTCACACACGTTTGCATCAGGTGCATCTTACTGCCCTCTGCCAAACCAGCTGCTTCCAGCAGTACTGTTCACACTTTCTTAACTCTCTCATGGTGCAATAATCATCAAACAGTAGGTGGTGAGAAATGTCCCGGAATATAACTTACTTAAGGCAAGCCAGATGCTATCAAGTTAATTCTGACTCATGCATGACAACCTCATGTGTGTCAGAGGAGAACAGCTGTTGTTGTTATGTGCTCTTGAGTCAGAATCAACTCCTAGTGACCCTCAAGCAAGTTTTTCGAGACTGTAACTCTCACAATATGATATTGTCCCTCTCTGTGCTATGGAGCAGCTGGTGGATTCAAACCACATCTGCATATGATTTGGAGTACAGCTCCTTACCCTCTAAGCCACCAGAGTTCTTTGGTGTGTGTCTAGAAAAAGCTTTTTCTCTCTATTGGCTCACAGTTTTAGAGGAAGCCCTTGCTTCCCCTTGGCATCTTTAGGCACAGCATGCGTTGGGGATCTCCACATGCCTTAACCTTCCCTTGCAATAAGGAAGTTCTCAGAACAGAGCTCAGAGGTTACACTCTACTCCTGGCATTCTTTCTTGTTAGTATTGACTTCTATCCCCCATTCCACTCTCACTTGCTTCTCTCTCCAGTAACCTCTTATAAGATAAAAGATGCTTTGGGCAACACCTCAGGGAGGCTCCTCCGTCACTGGGCCAGTTTAACAGTAATGCATTCCATTCTAACTAGTGCCTTTATATAGAATAAGGCTGATTATCTCAGGCCACACCATAGGGATGATTACATCATTGTACTAATGCCATATTACATCATTGCAGCCAAAACCCTGAGAATGATGGCCTGTTCATGCTAGCACATTAGAGGAGGCGATTTGATGACTGGTTCCTACTGACTGTAGGTCTTCAACGTAAGGAAGAGTCTCGCCATCTTTGCTTCTACGGAGCATTCTATTTGGACTTCTTCCAAGACAGATTTGTTCATTCTTCTGGCCATTCACGACATAGTTTTGATTATAATTACCCAACCAAAACCCTATCCAAATTTTTGATAACTACTGTGACATTAGTGGATTGATAAACAAAATGATATTTCAAGGAAATTGTTCACATGCTTGTATAGATTGAAGTCTTTGGTCCTGGGGGAGGGAGAGAGGGAGGGAGGGAGGGAGGGAGAGAGAGAGAGAGAGAGAAATCTGCTAATGGGTCCAAGAGAGTCCAAGGTCATCAGGCAGGGTTTCAGACTGCTGGCTTTTGAAGCTGACAAGTTCCAGGTTGGCAAGTAGGGCAAGCAGCTCATTCAGGTCCAGAGCTGATGCACTAGATGTGGGAATCTAAATCAGCAAACACCTGGCTAGCTTTGCCAGAGGCAATACAGATATTGAATGCAGGTCACATTCTTCAGGAGATTTCTCCTACACTTGATCAACACTGATCATATTATTATGTAACTTCCTCTAACCTAGCCTCATAACATTGTAGAGGTTAAGATTTACAACACTGAGTGCTAACTGCATTATACTGATAACTATGGCCACATTGTCACACGCCATTAACCATCACAACTGATAATATCAGGTTTCTGGTTGCCTCTCTTTACTCCATGCAAGAATAATTTATACTTTTCAGAGCAATTCAGAAAAAAAAGAATGGATCAAATAAAAGAACACAATTGTTTATTGCAATATATGTTTGCTCATTTCCTGGAGAAGAAAATCAAATAGATGATCAACAGAACATAAGTAGAAAAACATTACTCAGGAGTTATAATTTATGTCAGTTTGGTGTCACTTCACAGAAAGAGGAAGTTGAATTTAGCTTTATGTTTGCTAATTGTTCACCTTTTAAAACCTAATATTGATCTTAAAAAAAACCAAAAATACAAGGGAAATAATTGAGGTACTGTTTAAGTTATCTATTAATATGCATAACCTAAGAAGTTTTTGAGACTGGCATTTAGAAACATAATTATATTTTTTTCAATTTTATGATACTATTTATTGAGGTTTAATTTACATACTATAAAAATTACTTGTTAAATTTAACAAATGCATTCCTGTTGCTACTATTCAGTTGGAAAACATTTCTATGACTTCCCAAATAGCCTCACCAAACATCTATTTATTTTTTTTAGTTCAAAAAGCTAGTTTTACAAAGTACACTATGTAAGCATACAATATAAACTTTTCTTCTCTGTAATTGGCTTCCCCTCCACCTCACTGACCTCTCTGAAAAGTCAGCTTCCCTTGCCAATCTTCTATACTTGTGTATACCCTTTCCTGCAATACCAACACTTAATCCAACAGTGTTCATTACTGTATTTGCCCACACCATATTTTTTCACCAGGTGAAAACCCCCCACCATATTTTCTCTATTTAAACTTCTCTAGTATTTCTTTGTACAACAGCACTTTGTTTATTTGTGACTTGCTTCACTCAGCATGTCCACTAGACTCATCCAAGTGGTTCAGTGTTTTCTAAAAACCAGTTATATCAATCCTCTCTCCTTGAGATATGGCAACTTTCTATAGATTTATCTAATAATTTATATTTATCTACTTATCTTATAAGTCAGTGCTTTTCAAACATCTTAGACCATGACCCACAATTAGAAATACACATTTTTCATTTTGATCAGTGTTGGTGGTTTTTGTATCCAAAGAAAAAATTCACTGAATAATCTATTCTTACAATGGATAATGTGCTTTGATGTCTTTCTAAATCCATTCTAGTTAATCCTGATGTTGCCACAGAGTATTTAATATCCTATGGATGGCCAAAACACAAACACATCTGTGCTGGAGGAAGTATAACCATGGTGTTCCTCAGAGGCAGGAAACTTGTTCTCACCTACTTTGGTCCATGTGAACAGGAAGAACCAGGCCTTGGAAGGAGACATCATTCTGGGAAAGGCTGAGGGTCAGCCAGAGAGAGGGCAATCCTCAGTGAAATGTATTGGCACAGTTACTTTAACCGCAGGCTCGAATACACAGGAGATTGTGAAGATGCCACAGGATGGGCAACATTCCAACCTGTTGTTCTTAGGGTCACAATTAATGAGTGAGTATGAGAATTTAATGACAATAAGAGCAGTATAATTTCTATTTTTATAAGAGAGTCACAATTGCATAATCTCTAGGGAACAAGGCTACTTGTGTAAAAGCTAAGGCTCTCTGGCAGTTCAAATCTACTAGTTGCCCCTCAAAAGATAGTTGGCCAATCTCTCATGTGATTTATAGTCTCAGAAACTCAATGGAGGGTCAGTTACAGGTTCCAGTTTAGATAGTAATGAGGAAGACAGATTCTATTTTATATTAAAAAATGATGGTTGCAAATCACGTAATTGACTCTCTTTCCCCCCCTCTTCTTATTAATGAGTGGTGTGATGTGTAGATGGGAAAATGGAGTTGGAAGTCAGTTAAGATACTTGCCTTGAAATATTGTAGTTGTTCAGCCCTCAGACTAGGTGTCTCTGTATCGGTGAGCCATGTTGTAAGAGAACAGCTCTAATATATACTTTATGATTTTATCAGGAATATTGTTTGCTTTTCATAATAGTTAGTGAATGCTCAACTGTTGTTTCCTGCCAAGACTTTAATCTTTTTGACAATAGTGTCTTCTTTGGGACCTCAGAGGGAGAACAGGTTTGAAGACCAGTCTGCTGTATTTCAGTCCCCTCTCCTGACAGTGGGCTTTGAAGTTTGAAATGCAGGGTGACAAGGTGGAGCAGTGGTCAGCAAATCCTCTGTGTTTACCTAGTTACCTTGATACTACACTGGGCTGAGGAAAAGAAATACCATCTTTGATATCACTGCTGTTCATTCTTTGAGTCAAAGACCATTGGGACAGGCTTATAAATTGCAGTTCTTATTTTTATATAGGGAGCTCTGGTGACCTAGTGAATAAGCAGTTGGGCTACAAACCCAAAGGTAGGTAGTTCAAGTCCAGCAGCTGCTCCATGGGAGAAAAGCAGACAATCTCCTTCTATTCAATTTAAGCTTCTGAAAACCCATTAGAGAGAGGGTCAGCTATTAGTTGGTTCTGACTTGATGCCATTGGGTTTGAATATTTTAGCTATTCAGAGATTACTCACCATTATGCAGATTTTTATTTTCTTCTTGGTGTGTAGTTAGACCATTTGCTCTTGCAATTAGGTCAACTCATATGACCAAATTTTGGTCATGGGGTATGATTGGAAGTGACGCATGCTTTTCCTAAGCCAAACCTGTATAAATCTTCTAGCCATAACTAAATCTAGTTCTCTTCTAGGAGAATACTGAATGAAGAAGACACTAATTATTCAGAAGAAAAAGCTGTGCTACAGTCATGAAGTTGGTTCAAACCAACCAACTGCTCCATGGAGAAAGGTGGGCAATCTCCTCCTGTATAATCAACAGTCTCTGAAAACCTGGTAGGGAATCAGCAATGAGTTGGTACACAATCACCACCACCACCACCACCACCAATCCATGTGGTCCCGGGATCGGAGCATGCTTTGGGAAATCATAGATAGGAAGCCAGGTGGTGCAGTGTGGTAAACACTGGTATGCTGATAGAGAGACCAGCTGTTTGTACCCATCTGTGGTTCCACAGCGGAAAGATTAGGCAACCTACTTCAATAAAGTTTTACAATCTAGGAAATCCTATGGGCCACTTCTGTTTCTTTTATATGGTCGTTGTGAGTTGGAAAAAGCTGAAGGTAATGGTGGGGTTTATGGTAAGTGATTGAAATTGGAGGATTGTCATAGCACATCTTCCATTCTGACCAAAATATGAGTCTTCTTCAATAGAGTCTCACGTGGTATATTTGCATTCACTTGGCCTTCCAATGAAAAAATTTTAATCCATTTTTCAAAATGTCATCTTTATAGTCTCTTTATAGTTCAGCTGTGCTATCCCTCCTTCTTCCTTCTTGTTTAAAATATCCCAGTGGCTTCTGGTTTTCTGAGAAAAGACAACTTCTTAGTGTAGCCTACAAGACATTATGTTTTAAGTTGGCTGAACCCCACCACCAATCTCTCTGGCTTTATCCTTCCATGTTTGCCGTGTCATGTCATTTTCCTCCTTGTGGTGTGTAGACATGTGCAGTCCTTCTCTCAGTCTCTTCCACTCCTGTGCTCTTGCTCAGCACTTTTGTGCATCTTGTTTCTTCTGCCTAGAGTAGAGATCTGCAAACTTTCTGTCAAGGACTAGATGATAGATAGTTCCTTAAAAAAATATAGTCTGTGTGATTACTTCTTGATTCAGCCATTGTTATTCAAAGTTTAGCTATAGACAATATATGAATAAAGTGAATATGGTTGTGTTTTAAAAAATATTTATTAAAAAAATGTGGTAGCTAGATTTGGCCCACAGGCCATAGTTTCCATCACCAGACATAGAATGCTGTGTGTGTGTGTGTGTGTGTGTGTGTGTGTGTGTGAGTCCTTGGAGAGGGACTTCATTCTTGGGAGGGTAGAGGGACAGTACAGGAAAGAAAGACCCTCGATGAGATGGATTGATTCCGTCATCACTGGGGTAATGGGGATAGATGTATCAGAGACAATAAAGTTGGCAAGAGATAGAGCAGGGTTTAAGGCTGTTGTATAGAGGGTGGCTATGAGTTGCAAGTGACTTGACGACACGTAACAAAACAACAGCAATATATATGTTTGTGCATTTATACATATATACATATATGTATATGTATATATATATATGTATGTGTGTATATATATATGTATATGTGTATAGGTATAATTGATGTACACTGATATAAAACAGTTGGAATCAACTCTCAGCTGCCTCTCCAGCAGGTTTTCAGAGGCTGTAAATCGCTTGGGAGGAGATTGCCCACCTTTCCTCTATGGAGGAGTTGGTGAAATGAATTGCCTCCTCATAGGTTGGAAGCATAACTCCTTACCAATAGATTACCAGAACTCACATAACAATATTCCTTCCCCAGTAAGGTGTTCACTGATATCCTTGATTTGGTTAAATCCTCTTATACATGCTCATAATACTGTTTATTAACATCTTTGTAGCAATTTTAACAGTGGAAAGTTTAGATTGTTCACTAGTGATCAAAAGAAGTGGTAAGGCTCAGGCTCATGTAATGGTTTTGTATAGCAAATGGCCACCTCTGATTTGTCAGAGCAATCCTGGTGATACAGAAACCAAGTATTTAGCTGCTAACCAAAAGGTAAATCGTTTGAATCTACCAGACATATGATGAGAGGAAGATATGGCTGTCTGCTTCTGTAAAGAGGGCTCCTTGTAAATCCTGTGAGAAACTCTATCTTGCAGGGTCACTGTGTCAGAATTGATGACAATGGGTTTGGTCTATTTATTTATTTGGTCTGGTTTCTGATAATACGTTCTTTCTCATTACACAGAGTTGATTCTGACTCATACTGACTCTCTTTTAGGTTTCCGAGGCTATAAAACACTATTAGAAGGAACTTTCTCATATTTCTCTACCAAAACGTTGTAGGGTTTGAACTGCTAGCCATGCACATTCTTTGAGTTACTATGGATAATTCCGCAAAAGAAACCTCTCTGTGATAGTACATAGTGTTAATGTTTATATATCATTGTGTTGTAACTGACCCAAAGCTGAACCTCCATGGTGTTTTCAGAGGCAACTAATCACAAGGGAAGAAATTGCCCAGCTTTCTCCTGTGCAGCAGATATGAACACATTTGGACTGGCACTTACCACTAGGCCACTGGAGCTCCACTTGAAAGTGCGTATTCAACTCAAAACTAATTGCCATTGACTTTGGAATTGACTCATAGCTGACCCTCCAGTGGATTTTCAGAGACTATACACTGGGCAGGAGGACATTGCCCAAATTTCTCCCAGGCAGCTGCTGGTGGAATTGAAACATCGGAGATGCAGCATGTTAGAGTTAACAGCGTAACTCCATCTGGACGGCCCACCAGAGCTCCCTGAGACAGAAGTATTTTTGTTATGTGCTGTCAGGTTGAGTATGACTCATAGCAGCGCTATGAAAATGGATCTGAGCCCTGTCCTATCCTGCACCATCTTCATCATCTCTGACATAGTTAAGCCTACTGCTGCAGTTACTATGTGAATCCATCTCGTGGAGGGTCTTCCTCTACTTTACTCATCTCTCACCTTTCTTAGCATGACACATTCCAAGGAATACCTCCTTCTAGCGACATGCCTAAAGTATGTGAGCTGAAGCATCACCATTCTTGACTCCTTAGCAGCATTTTGGCTGCACCTTCTTCAAGATATACATCAGTTTGTTCTTTTGAAAGTCCATGGGATATTCAGTGTTCTTCTGCAACACCACAGATCAGAGACATCAGTTCTTCTGTCATCCTAATTCATTTTCCAACTCTCAGAATCACCACAAGGAACCAAAAAGACCTGAATCATGTGGGACAGGGTAAGTAAAAGTGTCATTGTTCTAGCCAGTGTGAGTCAAAATAATGTGTTATCCATTTCCTCAATGGACAATTATGCATTGAAGCTCTGTGGAACTACAAAGAGGACTCTAAGATTTATAAGCCATGAATCATTATTTCTCATATCTTGATGTTGTTTTCCTGTCCAAACAATAAGATGCAAGTGGATAAAATCACAGAAAGCTAAGCACGAAAAAAGTGCTTTTGATATTATTGTCATTGTTATGTTATTGGGTGCTATTCAGCCAATTGTGACATATTGTGTCCTTATGTTACAGAGTAGGATGACATTATAAAATGTTCTAGGCTGTCCTCTTTATGCAAGTGGAAACTCAGGTCTTTCTTCCATGGTTTGATGCTCCAGTCTTTGATTTTCAGCTCTTCACTTTATCTCCTTGCTGTGGGGATCACAGCATACTATTCCGATAGGTTTGGGCATTTGATTTGAAGGATTCAGTTTGTTTGAGGTGATGTGGAATGTAATGTCTACATGCCCATTACCTTGCTCCTAACACATGGTTAGAATTCGCCTACTGCTCTGTGGGAGAAACATGGGCAATCAACCCCCATGAGACTTACTGCTTCTGAAAACCTGCTAGAAGATCAGCTATGAATCAGTCTCAACTCAGCGGTCCACAACAACAACCACCTTGCTCCTCCTTCCCATTTGTTTCACAGATTTCGTTTTGAGATTCCAAGCTTAAAACCCTAGAATATTTTGTATTACCTGCCAGACTTGAAGTGTTGCTTCACCAGGAGATGACGTGATGGGGTCTGAATGAGAAGTTGCTTGTAGTCTGAATAGACTTAGTCAGAACTGGATCTACCTACCCAACCCTTCTTGAATCTGTTCTGTTATAAATTGAATTGTATGCCTCAAAAATATATAAGGAATCCAACTTCCTACTTAGTAATGGAAGTCCCTAGGTGGCACAATTAACTAAATACTCCACTACTAATGAAAAACCTGGCAATTTGAATTCACCTAGAAGCCCCTCAAAAGAGAGAATATTCTGCTTAAAGTTCATAGCCATAAAAGCCCCATGGTGAGCAGTTGTACAGTAACACGTGGACTTGCCTTGTTGAATCCGCTCATTGACACCTGGTAGTCTGGTTGCTACCTATAAACATAGCTTTGTTTGGGACCAGGGGTTTCTCTCATTATAGTAAGGACACTAAAGCAGTGTAAGGTGGGCCCTGCATATAATAACTTCTGAGTGACTAGACGTTGCAGACAACAGAGAAGGATAGACATAAGAGACACACGTATAAGGAATAGACAGATGTCGGGGAACATCACTGAATGCCAACGAGTTCAAGAGTTAACGCTCCACTAGAACCCTGCCCTGAATTCAGACTTCTAGCCAGAAGAAGAAGAAGGAGGAGGAGGAGGAGGAGGAGATGATTTGTTCTTTAAGTCCATCTGTTTGTGTTACTTCTGTTATAGCAGTACCAGGAAACGAATACAGTCATGTAACATGGCAGCAATTTCTCCAAGAAAAACAAAGCAAAACAAAAAACCAAAACTCCAAGAGATGATGTAGGTATAAGGATTAGACTTTCCAGATGCTTCTGATTTGTGTGTGTGTAATTTTCTATGTAGGAGGTTAGTATTATCTTTAGCAAGACTCAACTTTATTATCACTTCTCAGCTTAGTGGTGAAGTGGTCAAGTGAAAAACCAACCTAGGTTCTGGAGAGCCTTTTGCAACAGCTACATAAGATTGAAAGTAAAAATTATTCAAAACCAAAATCCCTTTAAATCAAACATAAAAACTATGTTCTTCCCTGGCTTTCTCCAAACAGCTGCATCTGGCCCATAGATTTGTTTTGTTTGGCTCTCAAAGTGTTTAAACAACAATGGGGGGGGGGAAATAGTTAATTTGTTGATGTGGGAGATTTCACATAAATCTCTGGCTTTCTGGCATCTGCAGGATGAAGCCTTGGGTGGCATTTTCACTCATGAAGTGGCTGAATGCTGCCCTGAAGAGTGGAGTTGTGGCCTCAACGGGACACTGCTACACTGACCAGCTTCACTCACTCACCTTTCCTTCTCAGGCCATCCATGCTTGGAGTTTGCCCTCACTAGAAAGAATGGCAAGCTCTGGCAACCTAATCCGTAGGGAGCTGGGCTGCTAACTGAAGATGGCGCCTCGCTGGTTAATCTTCTGGAGAAAGTTGGGCAAACTTCTTCCCTGTAATTTACATCTTCTGTGACCCAACGGATTATCAGCTAAGAGTTGGTTCCAATGCCACAACAATGTGTTTTAGGTTTTTGTTTGAGTGAGACAGAAAAGACATGAGGGGGATACAAATGTCTTTTCTTCTGCTTTAACCAGTTTTTTATTATTGTGTCCGTGCTACCTAGAAATTTGTATGTGATTGTGTATATTTGCAGTTTTCTTTACCTCAGAGAAATCAGAAGATGATGATAGGTTGAACTAAAATGGCTTGAAGAATTGCTCTGTCAGGAGAAATGCCTGATTAGAGACATGTGCCAGGAATGGAAACACTGACCGACTCAAGGACAATCTATGGTCCATTAGTAGACAGCGAGCCAGTGAGTCAAACAAAGAAGGACAGGACGAGTAGGCGAGAGGGAGCAGACACTTCGTTCTTAGTTCAGTGTCCCTTTACAGGCCACAGATTGAGTGGGTCCTGTCATGGAAGACACAGGTTAATTAGCCATTTATCAGGAAGATGTGGATTTTAGAGCGTACATTGTCAGAAACAAAATGAAGAAGCCCTTTCTTAAAATATTTTTTTTAAGGAGAGCATTCAAGGGAACTGAAAATCAGGAACAATTTCTCTGTTCCTCAGTTTATGCTACTTGTAATAAAGAGGGGAGCTTGGACGGCTTTGTCTTCTGTGAGTTGTGCTGCCATCCCAACGGCAGTTCAAATTTACTGTTGGCACCGGGAATGAGAGTTGGGAAATGTGTTGTTAGGATTTCCAGTTGAGGAAACCCAATGAAGGGTTACTTTTTGTCCTATCTGACTTGACAGCCCTGAGTTTTTATTTTGAGTAAGACAGGAGCCTTCATATCAAACTCCTGAGCTCTGCTGGCATTATAGGGACTTGTGCTGTTAACCCTAAAGTAGTAGCACTCTGGCTGTTTGACTCCACCAGCAGCTCTACAAGAGGAAGACGAAAAATCTCCTCTAATACATTTATCGCCTTGAGAACTCACTGGAGATTTGGCTATGAGTCAGTTCTGATTCAGCAGCAATAAGTTGAATTTTTTTATGCTGTAAGATTTCTAGAACGCTCTTAGGACCTTGCTATGTAGAGTCAAGCTCTGATAGCCTAGTGGGTATAGAGTTCTGTTGCCAACCCAAAGACAGATGGTTCAAATTCATAAGCTTTTCTGAGTGAATTTTCTTCTCCCAAATGATTTACAGCCCAAGAAAACCCACTAGAGAGTCATCTATGAGTCACTTGCAACTTGAAGGCACTCAACAGGAAAAAGAAGGGTTTATTACAGACTTAGAATCTCAATCTCTTTTCCAGACCCACTGAGTCAGCTGCTGAAGTATTTTATGCACATTACAATTAGAGAAGAACATCTTTCCAGAAAATTAAAGTTTGGATTCTGGCCCCTCTCCCCAATTTCACATATATTCATACCTCAATTTATTATGAGATTAAATAGGCATAAAGCTTGGAAATAATGGCAATATTTCTTTGTATTTCAAATTGAACGGATTCATTCTTTATGTAAACAATGACATAAAATCAGAAGGCAAATTATGAAGAATTCTTGATAAGTTACTTAGCATTATACTTGCAACTTCAGAAGTTACTTCCTGTGACTTATTTGACAGAGGAAAAGTCTCATCACATAAAGGAATTTTGCTAATGTGAAACTTATACCTAGAACAAGAAACTGTCAAATGAACAGAGCAAGGGAACACTAAATGGTTTAACGTTAAGAAAGGTGTGTGTCATGGTTGTACATATTCAATCTGTATGCTAAGCAAATTATTTGAGAAGCTGGACTCTGTGAAGGACAATATGACATCAGGAAGCTGGACTCTATGAAGAAAAAATATGGCATCAGGATTGGAGGAAGACTCATTGATAACCTTCACTATGCAGATGATACAACCTTGTTTACAGACAGTTAGGCAGACTTGAAAAAGTTACTGCAGAAGATCAAACACTGAAGCCTTCAATATAGAGTACATCTCAAAGTCAAGAATACACATATTGTCACTATTAAACTGATAGGTAAAATTATAATAGATGACAAAAAGATTGAAACTGTAGATGACTTCATCTTATTGGCTCCATAATCAAAACACTTGGTACCAGCAGTCAGGATATCAAAATCTTCAACCTGGTGGATTGACAGTGTCTGCCACAATGGGCTCTAGTGTGTTAGGAAGTGGGAAGATGGCACAGGGTAGGACAGGGTTCTGATCTGTTGTTCATAGGGTTGCTATGAGTCATTCTCAACTCAATAGCACTTAACAACAACAACAATAGTTATACTGGGAAAGTCTGCAGCCAGATACCTCTTCAAATTATTGAGGATCAATGACGCTAGTTTGAGGACAAAGGTGTGCCTTATTCAGGCCATGGTCTTGACAATCACTTGTTATGCTGATGAGAGGTGGATAATGAGTAAAGATAGCAGAAGGACAATTGATGCCTTTGAAAGATGGTATTAGCATAGTGTCAAAAAAGAACAGTCAAAAGAACAAACAGTTATTTCCTAGAGAAGGTGTGAGGCTTTGACTCACATACTTTGCTTATTATAAGCTGTATTCGGCTTGATAGAACCTAACAACAACAAGATGTAAGAAAACTTAAAAGTCCAACTGCCATCAATCAGACTGATTCCGACTCACAGTGACCCTCCACTGGAGTTTCAAGGCTGTAAATGCTGATGGGGGATACTAATTTTTCCCCATGGAGGGGCTAATGCATTCAAACTATCAAACTTTCAGTTAGCAGCCTGAAATTTTTGCACTGTGTCATCAGGGAGTTCATAGAAATAAGTCTTAAAAACACCAGTGGGAAGAAGAGGAGAGTCATTGTTTAGAAGGCACCAGTAAGAATGATGGGGAATAAATTGAAAATTAGTAATTATGTTGGTGAATGCACTAAATGATGACCATAATGGCACTCAATTGTAGATGTAATAACGTTGAAATGCAAACAAAATATTCATAATCCTGCTCTTTGTACTCAAATACTAATAAAAGGAATGGAATTATTGAATTATAAATCATATGAAAGAGCCTAAATTAATTTTTTATTTATGACAGGAAGTTGTATAAAAATATTTTTAGTTTCATCTAATTATTAATTAAAAGAATGTACTTACTACTTTGTGAGAGAGATAACTTTATTGACTATGCTTTATGTGCCTGACACTTTACATACTTCATCTATTCTCCATGACGTAATTTACCCAGTCCTAATTTACAAATGAGGAACTGACACTTATTTACATTGAGGTGCTTACATAAAGACACAAAATTGCTGTTTGCAGAGTTAAGATCTAAACAACTGAACATTGGTCAATCTCAATCCTATGCTGTTTTTCTTTCTTTTCAGCTAGCCAGCTCTAAGCCTCTGACTTTTTATTTTTCTCTTCTATGATTGATCCAGTTTGTCTTTGACCTTGATCATCAGAATGGAAAGATCACTTTCTATTTTATTTTCTCTTTCCCATTTAAAAAGAACCATTTTTTAAAAATACTGATTGTTTTTATAGTGTGTATAGACTGTTCCCCCTTTTCACCGCCATTTGGAAAGTATGGATAAATACATTAAATAAATATCATTATAATCTTGCCACACAGAGATAACTCCATGACTCAGAAATAACCATTATAAGCCTTATATTGCATGAGTCCTCTGTTTATCAATATACACATATATTATATATGTCTATATTGTATGACAAATAAAACTAGATTCATCTTCTATATACCATTTTATAGAAAAATCTTTGAACGTACCAATGACACCTACTTAATCAACATAAGTTTTGTGGTTCCACATATATAATATACAGATATATTAATATGAAGGTCAACCACCATTCCATGTACCTCAGAAAATATTTCTCACACTGTTTACCACTGTATCATCAGGGATCCTTCACAAACAAAAACAAGGGTTCTTATTATATTCTCATTTTACATGAGTGGAACAGAGTCCATGGAGATTTGGTAGCCTGGTTATGTAGTGTTTGAGTTAGAACAATTATAGTCTAGGGGTAGAGTGATATTTTAACTCTTCTTCTTAGAAAATCTAAATGAACTTTCAGAGGCCCTTTTAAATATAGCAACTAGACATGTATTGAATTTTCAGTGCTGCCCTGCCAGAGTGCATCTCATTGAAGCAATAAAAAGGATCTTCCTTTTGTTACTTCATTTCCCTCACAAACTTACATTAACTGTTAGCAGTCATTACCTTTGTTATCAATGGACACTATGCTGTGTGAACACACACCCTAATCTATGTTCTGGCAGACTAAACAAATGGAGATTAAGAATATTATTTAGATTCTTCTCTAATTTTTTACTTATTTTTCTGGGATAGGGAGATAGCATATAATTATTTGGTTTTAGGTAACAGGACTAACCTAACAAACAAACACACACATACACAAGATTTTAAGGAAAAAGGAGAAGAAGCAATAGCAGCAGCAGCAGCAAACAAAAACTTTATCTACAAAAAGAAATAAAAACCATATCTAAATGAATCTTTCAGGTATTTATGAATAGGACAATACAGCATGAAAAGAATAAAGATACTGAATGAGGAGAAAATATAAATAGCAAAGCAACTTACAGGTGACTACAATTTGAAATAGACACATTTAACTTAAGCAGCAAACAATTTAAACCTTAGGTCATATCCCTACATTCATAAAAGCTGTGAAAATTCCACAGAAAAAGAAATCTTTAATAAAAAGAACTCAGAAGTCCAAAAATATCAGCTAGTATTTTGTTTCTTGCTGCTACTAATATTGAAACAGTAAACTACTGATGAAACTTCTAGATGATGCTTAATGGTAGCGTGACAATCACATTAACTTTCTGATGTCAGATTTGCCAGAAACAGGAAGTACACACTTCTACAATTGGACTGAGAACTAAGGCAACAAACACAGTGATCCCAGAATTGGTTAATTTGACCAGTCTCTCTCCTAACAAAGAGTTTTCCAACAAGTGCCCATGACACAATGGAGACCAGTGGACATGGTGCCAAAGCCATCTTAAGGATCTACTATTGGACTCCTTCAAAACCCTCTTGGCAATGCCAGTATCATGATTTATGTTGTATTCAGCTCTCCCAAGTTCTGTTTGATAGTTACTGTATATTTTATGAGTATTTTTATAATGAAATATTTAAAAAGAATAAAAAATGGCCAAAGCCAAAGCTATTGGAGTGGTTTGGAGTTTGAATTCCAGCTCTGTCCTGCACGGCTGTGGACATCTGGTATTTTGTCAGCTCAGCGTCCACCCCTCCATTTTTCTGATATAGCACTTTCTTTTCCCTTAAGGAACTACCTTTCTCCTATTTCATGCTGACCATTAAGATACTGGCTTTATTCCAGAGAGCAGAAAAGTTTGTGACCAAAGGAAGTGCTGCTGATCAAAGCTATAATTTGTTGTGGGTTTTTTCACTATGATATTTTTCTGAGGAAGCTGGTCCATTAGTTTCTGGTCATGGTGACTCAGAAATCTCTTAAACATTATCTACAACAATAGCTACTAACTAAAACCAAACCAGTTGTCATGGAATCAAATTCAACTGATGGGGGTCCTTACATGTGTCAGAGAATTATGCTCCATAATGCTCCCAAGGGCTGCAGTCTAGATGGCCATGGCTATTTTGCAAGATACCTCAGGGCAGATTTGAACCACCAACCTTTCAGCTAGTAGTTGGGACAAACAGTTATATGAACCACACAAGATATTTCTGCTACCTAGATGTTGAGTATTTTATTTCTTATTTGTCTAGTTCACCTTTGATTCTCTGAACTACCCTAACATCTTCCTAATACATCACAGCTCCACTTAATCAGAATCTTTTACCTTGTTTATAGCCAAAGAACTCAAGTATTCTGACAAATGAAATGAATCCTAATTCTTAATTTACAGACTTTTGTAAATGTACAATGTCTGTTTTAACCTAGCTGCCTTTATAAGAATGACATCAAAAGTAACCGACAATGAAAAAAAGAAATGTATTCTGCTAACGATGTAACATTAATCTTTCTAAGAAAATGCTCTATATGTAAAAATATGAAAGTAATGTCTACTTTCCAGACCTGTAAGAATCAAATAAGAACAAGTCTGGGAAATGCAAAGGACAGTTAGTGACCTCTGGACACTGAGTAAGTGACCTCTGGACAGTGAGTAAGCAATCAATATTTGTTTTCTATTATCTCTAAGCATGAACATCTTAGTTCAAGACAAGAATCAGCATTAAATTTATGCTAATAGTAGACCATATAGCAACTTCTCCGAGATTTTGACAATATAGGAATTCTGACTAGGTAGTTATATTTACAGTAGAAAACTTTGTTGATAATTTGAACATTTTAATGGACACCGATCATACTGACATTCATTTTTAGAATTTCCCTAGAAGGTAATGAGTTGAGCTGCCAACCCAAACACAAGTGGTTCAAATACACCAGCTGCTCCAACAGAGAAAGATGCATAATCTTTCTCCATGCAATTTATGGCCTCTGAAAACCCACTAGAGAGTCAGTTATGAGTTGGTTCCAACTCCATGGTACACAGTGGTAACAACAAACATGAGTTAGCATCTAGGCAAGAATGTCAGTTTAAAGATTATGCCTGCTGTATGTCATGGTGTTTTCAATTGCTTTAGATCCATGTACAAGTTGAACAATGAATGTTATTGTTGTTGCTGTTGTTTGCCTTCGAGTTGAGGACGACTCATAGCGACCATATGAACAAAGGCCTGAAGCCCTTCTACAACCATCGACATTTATCAAAGTTCATAGAGTTTCCAGAAGCATGAATAAGGAATATTAAAGAAGACTCAATGTCTGTGAATTGTGTGTTTGCAAAGAATATTCAATGGTCTGCCAAAAGAACAACAACAAAAAAATCTGGCTTGAAGGAAGCACAGTGCTCCTCAGAGGCAAAATGGTGAAATCTACTTTGGGCATGTGGTGAGGAGGGCCTACTCCTTGGAAAAAGCCAAGACAGGGAAAATAGAAGGTCAAAGAAAGAAAAGATGACCCTCAATAAGATGGATTGACATAGTGACTGTAACAATGGTTTTGGGTAGAGCAAGGCTCAGGTCTTCTGTTTATTGGGTTGCTATGAGTTGTGAGTCAGGCCATGGTCTTTTCAGTCACTTGCTATGCAGATGAGAGCTGAACAATGGCTTAGGAGGACAGAAGAATTGTTGCCTTTGAATTGTAGCATTGGAGAAGAATGCTGAATATCTCATGGATTGCCAAAAGAACAAATAGGTATGTCCTGGAGAAAGTGCAGCCAGAGTGATCCTTGGAGGCAAAAATGAATCAGAATCAGCTCAACAGTGGTGGGCTTGGTTTGGATTTAAAGATCGTTTAGCTCAGAAATTTATGGTTATTTCAGTCTGAACAATGAAGCGATATAGCAGAAAAAAGGCATTTGCAGATGAACACAGCCTACCAAGTAAGTCGCCAATGCAAGTCTTACTTTTCATGTATTTTAATATCACACACACACACACACACGTTTTATTATGGTTTTTAATATTTTTGTGGACTTAGACGAAAACATTAAAACAAAATATAGACTGTCTTCTGTCTCTTGCTCTGACTGACTCATGAACCTGAGCATTTAGAAGCTTGGACAGCATTGATCTCATTCAAGTAGGCATTTGGCTGAAAAGGCTTTAGTTAGAATCACTCCTGCTGAAGCAAAACTTTCAGAGTGTCAGCTGGCTTGTCTCAGCTGCTTCTGTTTCTCCCTTTTGCCCGGTGCGCAGAAGGCATACTGGTGACCTATTTTCCCTCGAGCCTTCACAATGAGCTGACATTACAGAAAGTCATGTAGCTTGCTCTGATGAGGCGGTGTTAACTCTGCTAGTAGACTTAGCAGAGGAAAGAGCTGTGAAAGGTTTTGCCTCCTACACATCCAATAGCCATTTCCTCTCTGCAAGCCAGAGAACCCTGATATTTTCAGATCCCAAGATCTGGACTCTAGAGAATGAATCCCCTAAGTCTTAGCCAGTCATGGTAAATACATGATTACATTACTGTTGGCCCAGTATATGGCACATGACCAACTTTTGGCTGTAAGATGTAGAGGAAAATCTATTGGGGAACATCAAGGCAAGATTTTAACGCTGGCTATAAATATAGAGACTTGCAAGAAGCCCTTTGGCTCCCAGACATTTCCTCTTGTTTTGAAAGCAGTTGAGTGAGGCTACGTTGCTTGTAGCTGCATAATTCTTTCTGTAGCGATGATGTGATAAACTGACTATAATAAAAAGATGGCATACTGAAGATGGTAGAGTGCGAAACCACAATTAACCTGAATCCTGATGTCATATTGATCTACTGCTCCCCAAATGGAACCAGAACTGCCCCTTCTGAACAAGTTGTTGCCCAAGATAATGAGATGTTTTTATTACTCTTCTATTACTTGCAGCTGGAAGCATTCCTAAGGACAATTGCATCTTCTCTCATCTCCTTGGTAAGGAATGCTTTATGTCACCAAAGAACAAGGTAAAGCGAGATAAGGAACTTCTGACAATATAATCCTTGAAAGGTGCGCTTACAATTTTGTGTGCTGTGTTACTAACGGACGTTGTTGTTGTTGTTAAGTGCCATGGAGTTGCAGGCTACTCATAGCGACCCAATGAAGGAGAGTCCTCAACGCTTGTGTGTCTTTCATCCTCTCTCCAGGTTCATAGGTTTCTGGAGGCAAAAGAGGACATTAGAGGTTGTTTTTATTAACAACTTAAGTAGAGGTTGTTTTTATTAACAACTTAAGTAGCTATTAGTTCTTATTGGCCTAGTAAGGGTGGGCAGAAGAGGAGTTTCATAATATGGACCTTTACATGGGCTCTGTGATGAAAACTCAGTAGTATTCTTAGAGGGAACTTCAGGATTAGAACAAAAGAAATCAGTTACGTTTAACACAAGACTTGGAACGCAAATTGTTCTTTAATATTTACAGAGACTAGGAAGGGACATTTGTTTGCATTGTAAATGCAGTAACTTTGAAAAGTCATGGAACTTTAAAAAATAGAAATGAGAGAGGAACGTCTTATTATTATAGAGTGAACTGTTGAATCTTGTGCTGTGGTGGCCTATTTTTTTTTCACCAATCTGTAGTTAAAAGAGGTCACAAAGCCGGCTGTGAACTTAGAGACACTCCACAGGGTTCTGAAGTTAAAGAGAGGTTTCCCGAGTGCACTACATAGATGAGAAGAGATTTGTTAGCTGGGGAAACATGCTTTACCAGTTTAAAAAAATAAAAAAAAGACTTTGAGATTCCATTCCCTCTCCTCCCTCCAGCATGACTCACCCACGTTGTTGTTGTTGTCGTTAGGTGCCCTCCAGCTAACTATGACTCACAGCGACCCTATGAAAAACAGATCTGAACGTCGCCCTATCCTGCAGCGGCCTCATGTCATGCTCAAGCTCATGGCTGTAGTCACCGTGTCCATCCACGTCACGCAGAGTCCGTCTCACTTTCACGGACCCTCTTCTTTTCCCAACATGATGTCTCCTCTCAGGACTGATTCCTCCTGAAAATATGTCCAAACAAGTGAAATGAAATTTCCCACTGGTTGAACATCCCCCGAGACAGATTTGCTTATTCTTTTAGCAGAACCACCCATGTTATTGTTGTTGTTGTTAAGTGCCTTGAGTAGCAGGCGACTCATAGCTACCCTAAAGGGTTTCGGAGGCAAGCTATTATGGAAGTGGATGCCACTCCTCCTTCCAAAGACCCACCCATATTATGAAAATAAATAAAGAAAATGTCCATTTCCTGTATTTGTATATATGTATAAATGCACACACTTAAACACGTAATTTCAGAGTTACCTAAAAAAAAAAACAAACCAGTTTTTGTGTGTGTGTTGATGTGCTCTCGCGTTGTCTAGTTATTTCACTTTATCCCACCCCATTTTTAAGACATGCTGGTTTTAAGCCACCAAACTGATTCCACAGCTCATTCATGACTTACTACAGTAGTGAGGAGTGAATCGAGTTTGGATAGTTTCTGCTGCAGGGTACAGATCATCATTATTGGACTGATTACATTATAAGGACTCACTGCTGAGTCAGATATGACTCATTTTTCACCTTCCATCATGTTTCGAAGTTCCAGAGAGGTTTTACTTGGAGTTGCTATGAATTGTAGTCAATTCAATGGCACCTAACAACAACAAATTAATGAGGGAACCTACTGTCTTATGTGGTTAAAACCCAGAGATACAGCGCTCTTTGGGGTTATCACCGAGCCTTTTCTTCTTTGCTTGAGTTCTGGTTTTATATAATGACTAGCATCCCTTGCAGTCACACAAGGCTGGTGCATTGAGCTTTTAAAAAATTATTCCTTCAGCCTGTTCTCTGCCTTTCTCTCTTTGTGCTTTGCATCCTGGGAGGTTGACCTGTATGGATTTGCATCAAGAGGCTCCCTCCCCTTTTGGCTTCTAGTTAGATTTAATCAATGGGGAAACTCCGGTGGGAAAACTGAACAGAGAGATGAGAATGAGATTGGTGTGTTTGTTTATCTGCCGTTCTCTGTACAAGTCACTATGTGCTGATTATAATTCTTAGCTAAAGTTTACAGCTCTTCTCAAGGTGCCTCACTTGCTATACCTTCCTTTCTAGGCTCTGAGGACCTCAGCATCTTGTAATTTGGGACACAAGTGCTGTTCCCCATCCTGTGGTGCTTCTTTTTCACTTTTGCTTTTACTTCATCGTGGTCAAAACTTTGTAAATAAAATTCTTTTATTAAAGAATTACTTCTAGAGTCTAATGTGAGTACAACAACTACTTCTAGCACCCAGAGCAAATGGATTTGTAGCTACATATTTCTGTGTATTACTGTAGAATACTGTAGTATTACTGTAGAAAGGAGAGATTGTTGTTTTTCTTTTTTGTTTCTCCTTCCAGTGACACCGACAAAGCTTCTCTCCATTCCTTACCAGTTCCAATGGGTTAGTCCTGTCTATCGCTGTCCCAGTCAGTGGAGGGCAAACCATGATCAGGTTAAACTAGATATTTGATTTGGAATGAATGCTAAACAACGACAATGATCATGAAAATGTCTGGTTTGAAGGGACAAATTGAGAAGCAACTATTTTGTACCCAGAAGACAATAATGTTGCAATAGAAGCTTGAAATCAGCATCATGGCAATGAATAAACAAAGGGAGTTATTTCAGTAGCAAATTAGATATTTATATAAGAATGAACACAATGAATGACTGACCCAAGTTCCAGGATGAAGCTTTTGCTGTGAAATGAATTTGTCTTTCTCATAATGCATTTTCTTTTGCCCTAGTGGAACCAGGATAAAACTGCAAAGGTTATATACGATGTTATGTGCCACTGCGTTGCCTGCCAACACAAGGCAAGTCTGTGTATAACAACTCTGAGCTCTGTCCTACTCTGAGTCAGTCTCAAAGATTCTGATGCACCTAATCCCATTGCCCCAGTTATTGTGTCAATCTATCTCTTCTGGGGTCTTCCCTTCCTGAGCTGTCCCTCCACTCCTCCAAGCATCATGTCTTTCTTCAAGGGTTGGTTCCTCCTGGCCATGTGACAAAAGTATGAGACGAGTTTCAAAATCCTTGCCTCCAAGGAGAACCTTGATTCTACCTTCTCCAAGACAGACCTGTTCTCCTGGCAGTCCCTGGTATGTTCAATACTCTTCTCTAGCCCCTCAACGCAAAGGCATCAATTCTTCTGTCATCTTTAGTCATTATTCACCTCTCTGAGGCACAGTATGTAATTCTGAAGACATTATGGGTGCCATTTTAAGAAGGAGAGAATTTAAAAGTTACTTTTGTACTCATTAATAGAAATTTGTTTTACTTCTAAGTCAGATTTCATACAGAACTGATAATTGGCTCCAGAAGCTGAATCTATGAAAGAGAGGATGGACTTAGCTACCGTTTGTGTTATAGAACAGGAATGGATGTTCTAAGGATCTGGGTAAGACTGAGAGAAAACTGTGCTCCTGCTGCCCTTTCCATTCCAGGGGACATAACAAGATGTTAATGTAGAAGAATTGTATTAAGAGAATGAATGAATAGATAAGCAAAATAAGAACTTTTCGTGCCAGTGCTAATCATGTGAACACCTATAAAGTTACAGCCTCAATGTTATCCTAAGGCTGGCTCAATTGCAATCGTAAGAAGGCCAATACATCGAATGTTTTCACACTTATTTCCCCTCCTCCATAGACACTCTCTCATTTCTCCATCCATCTTGGTACGCTCCTTGGGAAAATAACAATCTGAGGTCTCTTTCCACTTCCTTTCTGTTGTCACACCTTCACACACTCAGCTCCTCTATTCTTCATTGCTCCCTCAGAGGTGCCAGGTTTATAAGCACCGCATTGCATTTCTTAATTTGACCTTGGTCACTTTTTAATTGTGGCTGTTGGTTAATGCTAACTTATTATGGGTCCAGGTATTAATGTGAAAATGTTGCCTATCTACATGATTGTTGATGTCCTTGAGTCCTTCCAGCCTGGGAAGACACAGAGAGACATAGTTCTAAAGAATATAGAGATCTGTACATTGGAAGGCACTCAAAATGTACAGTGGTCACAAGGCATCTGCAAATACCAACAATTGTGAAAGTACCAATGGACTGGCCCACGTCCATGAGTGATAATCCACAACTAACCACTGCAAATAACACAGTTGGCTTATGCCGGGGTAGTGATACAGGCAGAGGTGCAAATATGAAACAGGGTATATTTGGGGGAAGCTGATGAATTTCGTACAAGAAAAAGCCTTTTAAGTGAGTAACAGCTGCTGAGCAATTGTAGTTCTTTGTGTTGATGTGAAGAGCATATTTTAGAACAGTGGACTTGTTTCTATTTTTAAAATACTCAAATTATCTTCCATATTCCTTACTTTAGGGAGAGTGAGAAAATGATTCTATCTATGAATACTTCCGAGATTTAGGGCAAACACTCACATGAAAACCAGCAATACCACTAGTTCCTAACTTTATTGAGGTCTCTGTCTAGGTCGGTCTGCTTCACTGGTTCTGCCATGGGTGGTGACTTCTCTGGAAATTATTTCATAACATGTTTACACATTGTTTTATAAGTAAGAAAGATTATAGTGCCAGAGATTAAGGTGTTAGATTTCATTTCACTTACCTACTTAGGACAGGGTTCAGATCTGTGGTTCAGATCTGTATTTCAGAGAGTTGTACTTGACTCAACAGCACCTAACAATCACAACAACATGAAGAAGACAATTCAGACACTCTTCTAGTACGGTGGAAAGTTATTTCTCATTGATAACTGGGCTTCTGATTACTAAATTAACAAAGCATTAACTTACAAAGACATATTCTTAGTAATATTGTTAAAGATGCATACATTACCAAGGAAGGATTCTGATAAATTCTACTTCACATGATAACCATTGACATTTAAACATATTCCATTTTTATTGCATCTATATCAAGAATATGTCCTTTCCAATTTGACTAGGAATCAAGAGAGATTAATCTACCTAAAATTTTACACATTTGATGAATGGAGGAATTTTCCATAGACACTAGCTACCATCTGCTGGGTCATAACTACTTTATATCTCCATGTGTTGCCAAACATATAGGAAATATTGAAATACTGATGCACTCTCTTATCACATACCATTAATATGTCATGACACTGGATGAAGCAGATAGTAGTAGAACTACCAGGAACCATTCCTACCCAGGACAACTAGTCTTAACTCTATGACATTATATGGCATTAAAGTTTATACTATAGGAACTATATATATTCCCAATCTGATCTCCCTTTAGCTGGATCTCAAAGACACATTTGGTATTCTTACTCCACTTTACAACAAAGGCGCTATTACGCAGAGAAAGACTGGCTGGTCAGTTGTAGTTTGTTTCAACAAATTACTTTTACTAATTTTTTACATTTCTTTTGATACATCATGCTTTGGAAAGACTAAAGTTCGCAGAAATTTGTGATGAAAAGCAGGAATCTCTCAAAAGGACATATGAAACAGGAAGTAAGGTTTGTGTTACCCAACTTGAGTCTCAGCTTTCATAAACTATATTGAACCCAACAGGTATATATATCCTATTGTGGTTGTTATGTGCCGTTGAGTCACTTGTGACTCATAACGACCCTATGTACAACAGCCCAAAACTCTGCTCTGTTCTGTTCCAATTGTACTGTCTCCAACATGCCCATCCTGATTACCCCAGTCACTGAATCAATCCACCTTATAGAGGGCCTTCCCCTCCTGCGCTGTCCCTCTCCAAGGACCGTCCCTTCTTATAACATGTCCAAAATATGTTAAACGGAGCCTCAGAATCCTTGCCCCCAGGGAGCCGCCCAGCTTAACCCTTTCCAGGATGAATCTGTTTGTTTTCCTAGCAGTCCATGGTACCCTCAATACTCTTCTCCAGCACAAGAGCTCAAAGGCATCAATTCTCCTTCTGTCCTCCTCAGTCACTGTCCAACTCTCGGATGCATAACAAGTGATAGCAAAGACCATGGCATGTATCAGATACACTTTAGTCTCCAGAGAGACACCATTTCTCTTCAGTACTTTGGAGAGGTCCCTAACAGAAGACTTTCCCATGGCAATACGTCTTTTAATTTTCTGGCTACTGGTGCCGAGAGTGTTGACTGTGGAGCCAAGCAAACTAAAGCTGTGAATAATCTCCATCTCTTCACCATCCATCCTGATGCTGCCAATTGGTCCAGTGGTGAGAATCTTTGTCTTCTTGACATTGAGCCTTTACATTGATATATCCTATTAGTAAGTAATTATGTGATGGGGGTAATCGGGATGAGTGTGTTGGAGACAATGAGATTGGCACAGGACAGAACAGAGTTTAGGGCTGTTGTACATAGGGTAGCTATGAGTTGCAAGCCATTTGATGGAACAGAACAACAACAACAACGAGTAATTATAATCATGATGTTCCTGATTATTTGCTATGCGTCAGAGAGCTGGACAATAACTACAGATGATAGAAGGAGAATAGGTAACCTTAAACTGTGTACTGGAAAAGAGTACTGAATATATCATGGACTTCTAGGAAAACAAATGGGTTCAACCTAGATAGGGTTGAAACTAGGGAGCTCTTCGGAGGCAAGGATTCTGAGACTTTGTCTGACATACTTTGAACATGTTGTAAGGAGGGACCAGTCCTTGGAGAGGGATGGCACAGGAGAGGAAGACCTTTGATAAAATGGATTGATTCAGTGACTGGGGTAATGAGGGTAGGCGTGTCAGAGACAATAAGATTGCCACAGGTCATAGCAGGGTTCAGCGCTATTGTACACTATGGGTCACTATGAGTTGCAAGGGAATAGATGGCCTATAACAACAACAAGAACAACAATAAAAATGATATTATTAATTCTTTCAAATTATAAATTTAAAAAAGCTGGTACAGTGCAATTTGTGAGAGTCAGGATTCAGCAGGGCTGCTTTGCTTTCCTAGGCCTCAAAAATGTTCTGCCTTTGATGGGGTTACAGTCTTAGCACTTTGCTTTTGTTCTCTATCAGTAGGTAATATTAGAGTTTTTCTTCTCTGACGCATTTCCAAGTTACACTGTTTCTGGTTTTTGTAGGTTTTATTATACCTTGCGAGGACATTAGAACTTAAGTAGGTTGGGCCTAGCTACTTAATAAACATAATTGTTAGATGTCTTTCTGGACCTAGCCCACTGTGAAGATATTCCTGAGACATGAAGACCACCATAGAATTTCTGTGTGTCTGTGAAGTGCTTGGCTATTAACCAAAAGGTGGGAGATTTTAATCTATCCAGAAGATTTTCAGAACAAAAATTTGGATATCGACTTTCAAAAAACCAGCCATTAAAAATTTCCTGGAGTGTAATTCTGCTCTAACACACATGAAGCCCTCAAGTCCTCATGAGTTCAAGTTTGCTCATTGGGAATGGAATAGATTCCCCACCACCCACCCCTTTTTTAAAAAGAGCATTATGAACTGAAGAAGCTTGGGAAATTATTGTTCTGGGAAATAGAGAAATGCAGTCTGACATCTGTAGCCAAGCAGATTTGCTAATTCTCTAGACCTGAGGTAGACAGATTTAGCCATTTTTTACAAGAAGCAAGGAGGCAACTTCTGGTTTCCCCAGGCAGGCCCTTTGCCTTAAGACAAAATAGAGAAGAATATCTGTTTTTTTAAAGATAGACTGATCTGGAGAGAAAGCATAAGAAGAAGAGAAAAAAGAATGAAATAGGAATGCTCAGTTTCATTCTTAAAACTCACCATCAGGTAAGTCATTTATTCTCCCCTTGGGGAGGAGAGGAAGCTTTGCACAAGCAGGGCTCAGCTATGCTCTGGGGGAAATCTCTCCCCATGGAAACTCGAATCACAGGAAACACAAGTTCCTCCTAACTTGGGTCAGGGAAATGGGTTAAATTACAAATAGGCTAAAAAGGAGCCTGGAGCAAGGAAGGGGGAAAGAAAACCAAAAAAACTATCACAATAAAGGGTATTGTATTTTAGAAAATAAACCTTAGTGTTTCTGAGGATGAGGTTGATAATTTTTTTGCATATTTTTTATCAGATATTTGAGTTGTCTTTCATAAGTAAAGTTTTTAAAGGTCATCAAAAATTTATACTACAAGAAAGGAGAATTTAATATAGGGATGGGCAGAGAGTACTGAAAGAATGTTAGTGACGATGGGAGGAAATGCAGTAAATTCTCATTATATGGGGTCCTTTTGGTTGATAAAGAGGCCCCCAGTGCTGAATTAGTAAACACTGAACCATATAGTTTCTTGGTTTGCTCTCATCAGACAATACAGGGTTAGACTTCAGTAAACTTTTAGTCACAGCATTCCCCCCTTTTATTGTTTAAAAGTTGTACATAATCCTTTATTATTTTTTAAAGAAAATTTTTATTTTATACTGGTTTATTTACAAAGTTTGTATACATTGTTTTTCACACCCAATATTTCCTATTTCCCTTATCCTTCCCTCCCTCTCTCCACTGTGGTTCACCACCACCTCTTGCTCTCCCCTACCCCACTTTGATCCTCATACATGCTCTACAATAATGGTCTTATACAGTATTTGTCCTTAGTCATAACATTTGCCTTCTTTTAGGTATCTTTCTGCTTATTTAATATATAGAACTCAACAACAACCCATTGCCATGGAATTGGAACTGACTCATAACTGACCCTCCAAAGAGTTTTCAGAGACTGTAAATTGCATGAGAAGTGATTGCTCATCTTTCTCTTACAGAACTAGTAGATTTGAACCACCTGCCATTGGGTTGTCAGTACAACTCCTAACCCACTAGACCACCAGACCTCCTTACACACTGTTGCTGTTGTTTGCCATCAAGTAGGAACAGATGCATAGCTGACCCTTCAGGGGTTTTTCGGAGGCAGTAAATGGCACAGGAAGAGATTGTCCATTTTCCCACGATTTGTACATTGTTGTTGTTGTTGTGTACTGTCGATTTGGAACTGACCCATAGCTGACCATCTGGAGGGTTTTTAGAGGCAATTAATTGCACAGAAGGAGGTTGCCCAGTCTTCTATCATGGAGCAGCTGGTGAATTTGAACTGCATGACTTCAGGATTGTAGCTCAGTTTCTTACCATGAGGTCACAAGAGCTCCCTCATTTATACATAGCTGATACATTTTACATCAATCTCACAACCTATAACTTATGTCATGTATTTTGTTTATAAAGCATGTCACTGACTACATTTGCTTAGGAACACCTCTGTGTGATGTTGGCGAGTTATTTAAACAGTAAATTCACCAACGAAGAGCCTAAAATTTGACAAGAACACTTGTTTATAGTAGGAAAATGGGAACAAGCAGGCCTGAGCACCGCCTTGTTAGATTTCAGCTGGGAATGTGCATAGTGTGCAGCTTAAATTCTTTACCCCTCTGCCCTTGTTTGAAAATGGCCGTGCAAGGCGCCATGAGGGGTGATTTAGGAGTTACAAATAAATTTTAACAAGTAGGTGAATTTGCATGTAGAGAGTCTTCCAATGAGGGTCAACCATATACAATCATTTCCTTTCATTCTAGTCCATGATGAAAATCTTTTCTCTGATAGTTCTCTGTATTTTTAATCAAATCAGAATTTTTCCCTCTTGCAAATGCCTTCACACCCTTACTCCGCTCTCTTCCTGGCAACCTCTGTGCCCATATGAGCCCCAAGCCTGCTTTGCCTTGCCTGCGCTGAGAAGAGCCTACTGAGAAAATTCCAGAGCCAACCAGCCTGGAATCGCTGCACATTCACGGTTACCACCCCCGGCTGCAGCCCCAGCACAGCCCTGCAAGCTCGCTCTGCTTCTCTAGAAGGCTTGCCCTCAAATCCTCTTCAGCTTCAAGTCTTTTTCATTCTCCTATAACAACCACACATACTCCCACACGCCTACCACCCACTCTGAACCATCAGTCACATATTATACTGCAGAGAGAAAAGTGAAGATATCAGTCAAGAATTGCCTTAGCTCTGCACTGCCTAACACACACACACACAAACACACACACAACCTCTTCTGCACCTGTCTCTTTTTTCTGTTAAAAGTAAGCAACTAGTTCTCCTTCTATCAGAAGTTAGCTGCACATGCATCAAACAGTGCCTCTTCCTCGCTGATTTCTCAGGTCAGCACTTCAAAAGCTGCTTTCTCTCTACCCGTGCTGTAAGCCTAGCATATGCATATACAACAAACAAAAATCAAACCCACTGCCGTCATATTCATTTCGATCTGCAGTGGCCTTCTATTAGTTCACAAAGCTATAAATCTATATGGGAGATTTCTCATCTTTCTTCTGCGCAGCACCGTCTTCCAAGCCTCTTGACCTGGCCCTTCACTCCTGAGAAAACTATCCCTCCATTTCCTCAGAGGAAGTATCTCAAATGTTCCTCTTTCATTTCTCAGTCATCTAGTTTGTTGTTGTTAGGTGCCATTGAGCTGGAACTGAGTCAGTTGACTCCCCCAACCACCATCAAATTTTCAGAGGCTTTAAAACAAAAGGGAGGAGACTATCCATCTGGTGGATTTGAACTGTTTGCCTTTGGAAAGTTGGCAGCCGCCAAAGCTCTTCAGTAGGCTCTTCAGAAGGTATTTCTTAGGAGCGGGGAGTGGTGGTTCAGTGGTGAAGTCTAGGCTTCTGCCTGCGGTACCCAGGGTCCTCTTCTGCCTGTGCTTCTTATGCACAGCAATGACTCATCTGTCACTGGTGAATTGCAAGTTTTTGCGATGGTGAACAGGTTTCAGCAGATCTTCCAAATTAAAATGGACTAGGAAGAAAATGTCATGATCTGCTTCTACAACTCAGTCATTAAAAACTATAAATCACTCATCTGATCCCTAATTAATCAGGCAAATGGAGCAGGACTCGGCAACATTTAGTCCCATCGTGTACAGAGTCACTGTGAATCCAGCCAGAAGACAGTTACTAAGAACAATATATTATGATAATAAAATCTCTTGCTGAGAGTTCTAGAGAAATGGCCTGTAGGATGACCTTCTAGGACTGACTGTTTTGGAATCCTTGGGCATGGCTCAGAAATGTCCATAGTTATCAAGGGTCAGTACAATCCTCCCCTGGTAAAGACAAAGACATATTTTTTTCTTTCCTTTGTTATAAGAAGCTTTAAAACAATCAAATCTTGCTGGTTGCCAGGCACTGGAAGAAGCAGGGAGTAGGAGGTAACTGCTTAATATGTATGGCGTTTTCCTCGGCAGTGATGGAAAAGCTTTGAAACTAGAGAGAGGCACAATATTGTGAATATACTAAATGCCATTGAATCGTGCATTTGAAAATGGTTCATTTTTGTATTATGTTCATTTCATCTAAAAAAAAATATCCAGGGGAAAAAAAATAAGTAACAACCTTCCCCTAACCCCCCACACCCCCCAAAACTGTATTTAGCATTTTCCAGCACAAAGTATTTAAGAATATTTCTTGTAAAACTAAAATATTACTAATAAGACATTTTTAAAAATCAAAAGAAGGGGTGGGGGGAGAGGGACAGAGGGTGGTAAGAGGAGGAAATCATTAGGATAATAGTTTGATGGGCAGAGGGTGTGTGTGAAGAGATTAGTAAAGATCTAACAGAGACCTGAAAAGACAGGGTAATAGTCATAGATCAATGGGTATTAAATTTATAAAACACAATCTATATGTGTGATAATTTGAATCACAATGTGAATGTAGGAATGTGTGAGACACAATGTACATGAATGATAAATAATGTATGTGAATTTTGCATACAAACCAGTATAAAATAAAAATAAAGTGGGCAGGAAACCCCAAAAATGTATGCTAATGGTTGAATGGAAAATTAAAAAAAACAAACAACAAAACCCAAAACTCCTTGTCAACTACCTAATCAGGAATGAAAAAGAATGACCAGAAAGTAAGTTTTGTTTTTTTTTTCCTTAGAAAGTAAGTTCTTATTCATCCAATGAGGCTGGAGTTTTTTTAACAAACATTAGAGGAAGAGGAGAATTCAGTACCAATATGAATAATCTTTATTTGTACCTAACTTGACCTGGTATCCATTCTTCTGCTTTATCAGACAACCTTTGAACTGTACTGACAAAGCATATTTTATTTTATAGGTATTAACCAATTTGGGGAATTATTGTTCACACATGAGACATTAAACATTGAGAACTTTATGGAACAATATCACAAAAAAACAAAGAAAGAAGACAAAAATGACTATTTTTATTCGGTATTTTTAGACTATTTCGTTTCGGCTTCGTGTCCCTTCATCTCTGGATTTTAGAGAGCTGTGCACTGGGAATTAATCTGCACTGATAACATGCTGTGCCTTAATGGGCCCACTGCAAAAGCTGAGCTTGCGCATGGGATCAATAGTGCATTCTCTTCACTGAGACTTTTTAATGCATTTAACCACATTTGGGTATTAGTCTTAATAAGCTTTCTGGGCTTTGACTATTATTGCTCCTTAGAGTATTAATAAGAAATACAGAATTGCATATTGTATGCCCATTAAACAAGCAAATTCGTATTAGAAATCATTACAAAAACTAATTATTTAAGAAAAGGAAAAGTCAGGCTACTCATTGGGAGATCCTGCCGTTATATTGTTGATATGAAAATCCTTTTATTTAAACATCTGGCCCAAAGCAATGCCTGAGACATTCTCCCCAAAGGAAATGGATTCTTTTGTTTCTCTGCCTGAGGACAGAACTTTTCTGCTGAGTGAACTTTGTCTTCCTGGGTTAGAAAGGCTCTTGAATGTCAGGAGGGAAAGCCTAAAGACCAGTCAGTTGTATGGAGGCATGCTTTTCTGTAAAGTACCACTGTTACAGCTATTGATTGCATACAATGCGAAGAGAACATCTGCTAGCTCATTCCTTCCTCATGTACAATTCTCACTTCACAAATAACAGCCCACACATCCAGAAAACCAAAACCGACCAACCAAAACACTAGTTGCCTTGGTGATGACTGAGTCCTGTATGGGTAGAACTGTACTCCTTACATTTTAAACTGAAATTTGAGAAGCAGATGGCCAGGCCTTTCTTCCAAAGTCCTGCTGTGTAGGATGAAGCACCAAACTTTCAATAGGTAGTCCAAGTGCTTAACCATTTGTATTACTATTCAGTACTCTTCTCAAACACCACAGCACAAAGGCATCAGTTCTTTTGTCATTGTTGTTGTCCAGCTCTCAGATGCATAGCAAGTGATTATAGAGTCTGTAAGGTGAATCCAGCACGCCTTAGTCCTCAAACTGACTGAATTACTTCCCAAGTTCCATGTGTGGTAAATCCTAACTTCAGTGTTGTGGTGGTGGTAGTTAGGTGCCTCCAAGCTGCCTATATTTCATAGTGGCCTGTGAACAACCTATTTGAACCCTTCTCTATCCTTCTTCCGCATCTTTAATATATTCAAGCCCATTATTAAACTCACTGTTATTCATACCAGTAAGAGTCTTCCTCTCTTTAGCTAACCTTTCCCAGCATAGAGGTCTTTTTTCCAAGGACAGACTACTGACAACTTGCCCGAAGTATGTGAGAGGGAGTTTCACCGTCCTTGCTTCCAAGGAGCCCCCTGGTTGCATTTGCTCTCATTTTGGGAATAGATTGTCTTTATTATGTTAAAGAGATACAGTTAATATGAATAATACACGGACTTAATGTCTTTTGCTATGAGTTTAAACAAGTAAGCAAAGAGGGAAGCTAGGGGAAACGTGATGCTGCTTCACGTGAACATTGCCCAGAAGCAGAAGCCCAAAGAAACAGAAAGGTTCTCTCAGAGCTCACAAATATGACTTTCCTTAGAGCTGGTGCTCTGAGTTCAGAGGTCTAGCTTTTTAAATGGGGGAGGGGGAGGGGGAGGGAAGAAATCCCATTTATTAAAACTATCTACCTGTGATATTTCTCTAACTGATGATGCACCAGATAACTAAAATACCTAATTGACCTTTCTTATTTTTAAGATACTTAAAGGACAGAAACTCATATGCTATATTTTAGCCAATGCTAAACTTTTTGGGTAAGTTATAACCTTTTTCACAGATCTTGAACCACAGTGACTTTTCCTTGCAGGTAGAACTATAATGAGGTCTGATGATTTGCTTGAATATGTTCTCCACCTGAACTGGAATGTATAATGAATCATTTCCTGGAGTCTATGCTACTGTCTCCAGAGGATAGCTGGGAGAAAAGGTCAGAGGAAACTGGTCTTTGTTTAAAGTGGCCCCAGCAAAAATATCTCATTTAAAACCAGCTTGAAGTTGGCATTTCCCTTTTTTCTTTATATTAGTGCCCACATGCTGATGAATAGAAAAGACGCTAACGAAAATGTTAATTGGCTTCAGAATCTAAGATGACTCTATATGTAGAGAGGCAATATATTAAACTTAAAAATTAGACTTTTTGGTCAGATATTGTGGGCAGGCATTGATCTAGTGTGACTTGCTACATAGCCTAGGGGTATTTACACATCTGTTAGAATGTTGGTGAGTTACAACCAAGTTCAAGGCATGTGAATTTCTGACTATGCCTTGTCCCATATTTCTGTAAGATATTCTGCTTCTTGCTATAATGGAAACATGATTCAGAGCTCCTAAGAGGGACTCAATCAAAATATTTTTACAATCAAAATATTTATAATGAATTTCAACCTTTCTGGGTTGGCACAGAATAGAACGGCGTTTGGGGCTCTTGTACATAGATAGGGTCGCTATGAGTTGCAAGCGACTTGATGACACATAACAACAACAACAACACTTTATTGTGGTAATTAGAGACAAAACAACATTTGCATGGAACTCCTAGTATGGAGCCTCAAATATGATACCGACACTGTGGCTGAAGAATTCAGAGGCTACCTAAAAGATCATAGGTTCAAACTCACCAGACACTCTGTGAGAGAAAAATGTGACAATCTACTTCCATAAAGGCTTCAAGCCTTGGATGCCCTAAGGATAGCTCTCCTCCATCCTACTGGGTCAGTCTGATTTGAGATTAACTCAACAGCAGTAGGTTTGCATGAATCTTATCGAATGAATGTGTGAATACATGAACACTGGAATGAAAGAAAAAGCTGCAGAGTGAGCTAGAGCTTTCTGAGTCTCAATGGTTTTGTAAAAGAGATACTTGAGTCATAATAGCTTTTAAAGTTTCAGACTTCAGTAAAGCTTGAAAAATGCAGATTTAATATACTACTTAAAAATAGACTCTTTTCTGGCTAGTGTAAGCAAAAAGTTTGTCTCCTAGGGAGTATGAACTCAGATCAAGAAGATGATGCAGGCCCAAACAATATTTCATTCTGTTATATGTAAGGTTTCCAGGAGTTGGAACAAACTTAATAGCACAGCTAATTCCAAATGGTGATGGAGCCAAACTGAATGTCCATCAATGAACCTCAAACAGTTCAAACGGAAGTGTCTGTCTTCTCTAGGCTGATAAAGAACCTATAGAACCAAGAAGCTACTGTAAATAGGATCAAGCTCTACCAACAGGCAGATCCATAGATTCTTTTCAGTCACAATCAGCACCAGCAAAGGGAGTGCCCTACAACCTGATTTTCTCATATTAGTCCATTCTGAATTGGTCTTGTGCGTGTGCATCTAATAGAGGTACCAAAATCACAGTTTTGCTGCCAAGATAACTAGAAAGTGTGGTTTTAGCTTTCTTACCTCAGAATTTTTAAAAAGACTTTAAGAGGTGTACAGTAAGGCAATCCACAGTATCTGTCACAAAAATGGTTGATAGGTACAGGATGATCTCTTTAAAAGAAGAACAGATTTCCTTTCATCTTAATAATTCCATTGGCTCTATTTCAGTAGAGTCACCTTTTCCAACTGCTTGGTGAACTGCTGTAACTCAATTTATAACAGATATTAAACAATAACAGCCTTGGAAACTCCAACATATAGTCCTTCTGGAAGGAGGAAAGATCCCCAGCTTGAGACAAGTAATAACCTATTATTAAGAGAATTCTATCAGTGTCAGTTTCTTGATGTTTCACTGGAGTTTCATTATTGGTTTTATACCCTTTGCTAGTAAAAGTGATTTACAGGTAGATGTAGCTGATGAGACGGATCCAGACGTGGAATGTAATGTCTGTGGGTAAACCAGATCCTTCAAGCCTTGTTCTATATATTAGAAATCAGGACTGCTGAAAAGAAAGGTAAAAGAAGATAAAAACCCAAAAGTCAATCATTCATTGGGCAACAAACAGCCTCTGAATACATGTAGGTGTTAACAAATAAAAAACAGCGAATTAGATTCAGGTGATTGATGATAGAGGTGACCAATCTTTGTAGCTTGCCTGGAATCGAGGAGGTCCCTAAGACATAAGGTTGTGGATGTTAAATGAAAGAGTCCTGGGCCACCCATGATGGCTGACTATTCTTTACTGGTGCTTGAACATATTGATCTAGTAAGTAGTGATCTAAAACTTGATGCTCAGTGCTGGTAAGCCTCAAAAGAGGTTCCAAGCTGATTGTCCTTATAGCCAGCTTCTTGTTAGTTGCCATGGTGTCTGTTGTGATTTGTGATGAGTCCATTCATGCAGAGTAGAATTGTATCACAGGGTTTTAAAGGCTTGGATCTTTTGGAAGTCTATTGCTTGGCCTGTCTTCTCAGGTGTCCCTAGGTGGGTGGTGAACTTGAGTAGCCAGCTTTGTGGCTGGTAGTCAAGCATTCAATTCTTTGTGCAGCCCAGGAACTTATAGGTGTAGCTAATACAATGTTCAATTTTTCAAAATGCTATTGTCAGCATTTAAAATTAGGGTAATTTTTAAAAAAATGACATGTATAATTCCTTTTGATAATAATGCATAATTTAGAAATGCTGATATTCTGATGTAGCTGCTAGGTTTTTACATTGAATGTGTATCCCCCTATTTGCTGCAATCTCTATTGTTGTTAATAGTAGGTCCTTTCATGACCCTGTGGACAACAGAATGAAACACTGTCTAATACTGTGCCATCCTAATGGCCATTGTCATGTCTGAGCTCATTGTTGTAGCTCACTGTCAATCTGTCTCATTAAGGATATTCCTTTCTTTCACTAATCTTCTACTGTAACAAACGTTTGCCTCCTAATAACATGTGCAAAGTCTATGCCATGATATTCCACCACTTTTGCTGCTAAGGAACTTTCTGGCTGCACTGTTTCCAAGATCTATGTATTTGTTCATTCTTCTGGAAATCTATGGTGTATTCAATATTCCTCACCAATGTCACCAGTCAAAGATATCAGTTCTTCTTTGATCTTTCTTATTCATTGTCCAGCTTTTGCATACACATGAGGAAATTGAAAATAGTCCAGCTTGGATGGGGTGCATCTCAGTCCTCAATATGACATTGCTTTAAATAGTTCTTTCACAGCAGATTTGCCCAGTACAATAAGTCATTCAATTTCTCGAGTTCTGATTCTATAGGCCAACCCTTCTGCCTCTTGTTCTATGTCTATTACTGAGCTCAGTTGTCAATTGCTGAATGAGTTTTCTAGGTTTAGTGTAGCGCAATAGTACAAATTGAATGGCCAAATAAAAACAGGAATTTATTTTCTCACAGTTCTGGGGGTTAAAGACAAAATTAAGGTGTCAGCAGTGCCCCAGTTGCTCATTTTAAAATTGTATTTATCTTGTTGCTTTTTGTTGAGAATATATGCAACAGAAATGCACATTAATTCAATAGTTTCTACATGTATAATTCAGTGAAGTGGTTTACATTCTGAGCTCTACAACCATTTTTATCTTCCTTCTCTGAACTGCTCTTTACTTATTAACAAAAACTCACTGATTAAATTTGCTCTATAATATTTAAAGTTTTCCTTGTCAATCTACTCACATATGAATAGCTCTTAGAAGATCTCTATGCTCAAGGCAGAGAAATTCTTGCTACTTAAGCTATTTTTTTGTTGTTTTGAGAAGATTCAGGGTTAAGAAGAAATCTTTCAAATTTAAGACATTTCAGATTTCTGGTTTAAGGTTTAAATAGTATTTCAGGACACTTGTTTTAAGAGTTCATCCAGTCTTCATGGCTCCAGAAAATCCGGAGTCTATGAGAACTTGAAATGTTGTTTTGCATTTGATCAGGATTGAGCTATAGAACCGTTGATGAAAATATTCAATAATGATGACTGTATACTATTCAGTTCTTCTGTTCCCATAGCAAAGGAGGCAGTTATTCCTGTAGGCAATTAGTCACATATTACATATTGTCTTCCTATTTCTGCTTCTTCTTAACACTCTAGAAAATATTCTTGCTGGCCTCTCCCCAGCTTCCAGGAGCTCCTGGCAGACCTTAGCATTCCTCGGCTTGTAGCTTCTCTTCAATGACCATCATGACTGTGTATTTCTATGTACCTAAAGATTCATTCCTTATGAGGATGCCAATAATTGGATCTAGGCACACACTAATCCAATATGACCTCAGCTAAACTTGATGACATCTGCAAAGAACTTATTTCCAAGTAAGGCTAAAGTCACCATTTCCATGTGGACATGATTTTTTTTTGGGGGGGTGGTGGTTGTGGAGAGCATTTTGAACATAAAGAAAACAATTATCTTCACAGCTTGACCAATAAACAACACATGGAGAAGTTATTGAACTTGTCAAGACTTTTATTTCACTTGGAGTCATGATCAATGCCAATGGAAATAGCAGTCAAGAAGTAAAATGATGAACTGTGTTGGCAAAACTGCTGCAGAAGACAGTGATTTTTAAAGTTTTTAAAAACCAACATATCATTTTGAAGACTGAAGATTACCTGACCAAAGTCATGCTATTTTCAAAAGCCTCATAGTTTTGAATGCATCTGAGAGCTGGACAATGACTAAGAATGACAGAAGAAGAATTGATGCCTTTGAACTGTGGTGTTGGATAATATTGCTGAAGATCCTATGAACTGCTAACAGAACAAACAGATATATCTTAAAGAAGGTGCACCCATCATCCTCGTTGGAGGCAAAGATGATGGAACTTTGTTTCACATACACTGGGCATGTGCTGGGAGAGGTTATTCCTTGTAGAGGGACACCATGCCTAAGAAGATAGAGGGGCAGGGAAAGAGAGGAAGACCTTCCAGCAGATGGGCTGACACATTGACTGCAGCAATTGGCTCAAGTGTGTCAGAACTTGTAAAGATGGCACGGGATAGGACAGCATTCAGATCAGTTGTTCATAGTGTTGTTATGAGTTGTACTTGACTCAATGGCATCTAACAACAACACATTGATAGCTGAACAATAATAGAAAAGATTGAAGAAAAATTAACTAATGCCTTTGAATTATTGTTCTGGGTGTCCAGAGGAATGAACAAATATATCTTGGAAGAAGCAAGCCAGAATGTTCTTTGGAAAGGAGAAGGCGAGTGTTCATATCGTATATCTGGACATACTCGCATATGTTTTGGACAAGTTGTTGGAGAAGGACATCATGTTTGATAAAGCATGAGGTCAGTGTATATCTGGAAGGCCCTCATGAGGTGGAGTGACACAGTAGCTTCAACAATGGGCTCTACCGTAGCAGTGACCATAAGGGTAACATAAGATCAGGCAGGGTTTCATCCTGTTGTAGAGACGGTCATTATGAGCCTAAACTGACTTGACAGAACCCAATAGTTACAGTCCCTCCTGGGATAGCAAGTAATTGTGAATACCATGGTTTAGCTCAGGCTCACCTCAGTAATTGCCAGGAGGGACAAGTCCTTGGAGAAGAGCATCATGCTTGGAAGAGTGGAGGAATGGCACAGGGGAGGAGATTCTGGATGAGATGGATTTACTCAGTCTAGGATAAGGGGGTGTGTCAGAGATAATGAGATTGCCTCAAGGGTTCAGAGCTATTGTACACAGGGTCACTATGATTTGTAGGCAACTCAACGGCACATAACAACAATAGTTATAATAATATTTAACTCTCCACAATTGCCATTTATTATTTTTCTTGTCCTTTTGCTTTCTTAGAAATAAGTGACTTTTATGTGCCTCCATAAAAAAGTCAGAAAATTAAACACAGACTTGTGAAGTCCTGTGTTTCCAAAAGATGTGAAGGAATATGTATTTCTTAAGCAGCCCTCTCACATTTCCATCCTATGCCTGGACACATGGCCTCTTACTAATACATTTTCAATGCACAATGGAAACTCACTTTGTAAGAGGAAAAAATTTGTAACACTGATGACAGCATAGCGGAAGTATTCATCAGGGTGCTATGTCATTGAGTGATGGTTGGCATGGACTATTGAATTGATAGATCTACTTTAATTTTCACTGACTATAAATTTTCTTATGATCTGAAGGGGAAAGAGAAATTACAGGCTTTGAGAAGTCACAGGAGGTAAAAAAGTTTCTCATCCTTTCTCCTAAGGAGGTAACTGGAGTCTTAAAGATGTGAAGCATGAGGAGTTTTAGAAAGATTGTTTCCATTGTGTTTATGTGCAAGGAAAAGGGGCCCTCCCTGTAGCTATTGGTCCACAAAAATGTAGTTTTGTCTTTTCAAATGCTCCTGGATGGAGTCTTAGAAGACAAGTTCTCTCTGTTGGAGAAACTACGTCTGCACTCCTTCCCAAACGTATTGGTTGAACCTCAAAGACATTGAGTTTTGGGTGTTTTGTGGCTTTTGTTGGTTTTTTTTTACATATTGTGATTTTATTGAAACTATAGATCGATTTGGCAGGATATGACATACTGGTCATATGCCACAAATAAAATAATAAGTTTTAAATTAATAAAACAGTAAATAGAAAACACATATTTCTGCCTGAATCTCAGACAAACTACTTAAGTCCCCAACTGATCTACCAATCTAATTTGAAATAGCAGCCATAGGAGGGAATACTACAAAAGGAAGAAAAATGAACAGAAGGATATAAATGACCTTTTCCTTCTCTTTCATTTACCGGTCCCTTCCTCTACCCATCAAATTGTACGGCTCTATGATTAATATCCCCCACCCCCACCCGGATCCTCATACTCATTCTACAATAATGGTCATATAGAGTATATGTTCTTATGAGACTGAATTAGTTCATTCAGCATAATGCTCTCCAGTCTCTCCTATGTTAGGTAGTAATTTACAAAATCATTGCTCCTGCATGCTTCATAGTATTTCCATTAAATTTTACTTTATTGTAGTAAAATATATAGAAAAAAATACCACAGAAACCATTTTTTTAGATGTAAAATTCAGTGGCAATAACTACAGTTACTCGACTGGCCCAACATTCCCCCTATTTCCATAAGTCTTATGTCTGCCGTAAGGAATATATAGAGACTCAAGTAATAAATCCTTTTCCTTCTTAGTCCTGGGAAACCATGTTAGTCTATAGTCTCTTTATATTTCCTACTCTAGACTTTTCATTGAAGTTTTTGTTGTGTACCATCAAGTCAGAAACGACTCATAGCTGACCCTCCACTGGGTTTACAAAGGCAGTAAATCACATAGGTGGAGATTGCTTATCTTTTTTCCAAGGAGCAGCTGATGGATTTGAACCACAAGCCTCTAGGTTGACAGTACAACTAGTTATCATTAAGCCACCAGAGCTCCCTTTTCATTCAAGTGGGCCCATACAATATTTATGCTTCTGTGTGTGGTTTATTTGACTCAGTTTGATATTTTCCAAATCCATCTATGTCGTGGCCAGAAGTCTGACTTGTGAACAGGTTATTATTATTGGGCTCCTCAGGTGGATATGGAATTATGCAGACTCTTGCCTCCTCGGAATGAGATCTCCTTTAAGTGCAGTTGTTGTTGTTGCTGTTATGTGCCGTTGAGTCTCCTGCAATGCATAGTGACCTACAACAGCCCTAAACCCTGCTCCATCCTGTGCTAGTTTCACTGTCTCTGACACACCTACCTCAATTACTCCAGTCACTGAATCAATCCACCTCATAGAGGGCCTTCCCCTCCTGCGCTATTCCTCCACCCTCCCAAGTCCCTCCTTGCAACATGTCTGAAGTATGTAAGATGAAGCCTCAGAATCCTTGTCTCCAAGGAGTAGCCTGGTTTAACCCTGTCCAGAACAGACCTGTTCATTTACTCAATGCTCCATTGTATATCCAATACTCTTCTCCAGCACCACAGCTCAGAGGCGTCAATTCTCCTTCTATCCTCCCTAGAAATTGTCCAGCTCTTTGATGCATAGCAAGTGATTGCAAAGACCATAGACTGTATCAGGTGCACCTTAGTTTCCAGAATGACATCATTGCTCTTCAGTACTTTGGAGAGGTCCCTAACAGCAGACTTTTCCATTGCAATATGTCTTTTAATTTCCTGTTCACAATCTCAATCTCTTCACTATCATGATGTTGCCAGTTGTCCCAGTGGTAAGAATCTTTGGGGTTTTTAAAAAAAAATTATTTTTTGTGTGTGTGTACCATCAAATCATAGGTTTTCTATGATTTGATGGTATACACACACAAAAAGTAACTAACAGATGCTGCCCTGGTTGTGCTCACCAAGTTGTGCCAAGAAATCTGGAGAACAACCACTGGGACAACTGACTGGAAGAGGTCTATATTTGTTCCCATTCCAAAGAAGGGTGACCCAACAGAGTGTGGAAACTATAGAACAATATCATTGATTTCACA
>NW_006399789.1:10457563-10467166 GCF_000299155.1 Elephantulus edwardii | reverse complement strand
CTTTGAGCTGTGGTGCTGGAGAAGAGTATTGAATGTACCATGGACTGCCAAGAAAACAAACAGATTTATCCTGGAGAGGGTTAAAGCAGGCTACTCCTTGGAGGCAACGATTCGGGAGCTTCGTCTGACATACTTCGGATGTTGTAAGGAGAGGCAGTTCCTTGGAGAGGGACAGCATGCTTGGTAGGGTGGAGGGACAGCACAGGAGGAGAAGACCCTCTATGAGGTGGATTGATTCAGTGACTGGGGTAATCGGGATGGGTGTGTCAGAGGCATTGCGACTGACATAGGATAGAGCAGGGTTTAGGGCTGTTGTACATAGTGTCGCTATGAGTCGCAAACAACTCAAGGGCACGTAACAACAGCAACAACAACAACCATCAAATCAGATCTGACAGGTCAGGAGATTGCCTCTCCATCTCCAGAAAAGCATCTGGTGGATTTGAACTGCGTACCTCTGGAATTGCAGGAGAATCTTTGTTTTCTTGATATTATGCCTCAATATATATTGAAGTCAGTAGTCCTTGATCTTCTGCATCTAGCACTTCAGGTTCTCCCCAGTTTCAGCAAGCAGGGTTGTGTCCTCTGCATAATGCAGATTGTTGATGAATCTTCCTCTAATCTTGACTCCACATTTCTCCTCATACAGCCCAGCCTCCTGGATAATCTGTTCTGCATATAGATTGAAAAGGTATGGAGACAGGACACATCCCTGGCATACACCCTTCTCAATTTTGAACCATGCAGTGTTTCCTTGCTCTGTTTGGATGACTGCCTCCTAAGGAGTTATGTGCAGAGCTCTGCTATTTCCTTGCCTCTCTTAGGAAGAGGAGAGCCCAGCCCTGAAGGCTCAGTGATAACTGAGTGTACTGTGAGTCTTCTCCTTGGATGCTGCCTCTTTCCTGGCATGTTGGAGCAGCAGTGCTGTGGATTCCCTGATGACTTAACCACATTCCAAGGCTACACGACATTCCCTTCCCTCCTCTGTTACTGTCCTTGGATGTTTCTGCCACTGCTCTCCTCTCTGCCCTCTAACCCTCCATAAGCTCCAACTTTGCGGAGATGATACTTTGAAGCAGCCACAGTTCTCAGGCCTGCAAAACCCACAGCGAACAGGAACATTATAGGAGTTTTCTAATATCTAGAAAACTCTAGGGATCTAGTGGGTCAGGGGTTGAATTGACAACCTAAAGACAGACGGCTTGAGTCCACCAACTCCTTCTAAGGAGAAATATGAGCAATTTCCTCCAGTGCAAATTTTAGTCTCCGAAAACCCAATAGGGTCAGCAGAGAGTCAGTTCAGACAAGAGAGTACATAACAATAACAGGGTCAAAGCAAGGACAGCACAGAAAAACACCCCAACAACAAACAACAACACAGAGTAATAATTCAATTCTCCTGCACACTCACAGGTCAACATACCAAAATGAGCTGAATCTTGAAGCCAGCCAGTCAGTGACACAGGGTTAGGATGATGCTGGTCAAGGTCATTCTCAATTGCTAAAATCTTTGCTTATCATCAAAAGGAAAAACTAGCTTTCTGGCTCTCGCACCTTTCCTAATTTGAAAGATTACTTATTGTCACCAAGTTCATGTCAACTCATTCATGGAGACTCTATAGGACAAAGTAGACCAACCGAGTGATTCCAAGACCGACCTCTTTATGGAAGCAGATTGCCACATCTTTCTCCCATGGAATATTTGGTGGATTTGGCTTAGTTAGCCGCTGAGTGCTTAAGTTCTATGCTACCAGGGTTCCTTATATGATTCAGGACTTGGGAAGCTCTTGTCACATCCTCAAACTCAAAATACTGACTTATTCAAAATGCTTCTTTAGTGCAGATGCTGAATTCTAATTCTAATGACTGGACTTCTGGCTACTTCAGACACTCAAACTGATGAAGGTCACTTTTCTTTCTGGGGGCTTCCCAGTTTACACGTCTCTCAGCTGCTGTTTAGGATTTTAGGTGTAGCAGTTTAGCAGTTCTTCAGCCCCCCAAACTAGAAGCTGAGGCAACTGGAATCTTGTTCAGAACCTCCGTCAGAGGCTGGACCTCTTATCTCTTGCTCCTAGACTTTTTCTAAGTAAATCCATTGTTTCTGAAGTCATCCGCTCCTGAACTCTTCACTACTTGTTAGATCATCTGATGATGCCTAGAAGCCCCTAGGCTCTGCCATTGGCTGAATTCAGACGGAATGCTTCTCAAACTTTAGTCTACATCGTCCGATGGGCTTGCTAAAATGCAGCTTGCTGAGCTCCATTCGTAGAACTCCTGATCCTGCAGGCCTGGGGTAAGTTGAGAAGTTGCATTTCTAATATGGTTCTCCACCACTTATCCATGAGTTTGTCGAGCTGTGGAGGCTTGTGTGTTGCTATGATCCTGACAGTGAAGACATTGGAATTTCAGTAGCAGCAGGACTACCCACGGCAGACAGGTGTTAGACACAGACATACAAGGAGGAAAAGCTCGATGGTGTACAAATAGTGTTTTGAAAACCTGCCAGTAAAACCTATGAATTGCAAGAAAAGATTATCTGGAATCACGCTAAACAATGGGGCAGAACCCATCAATGATCAATGTTTCTTCCATTTGAAGACTATGGGATGGCCCCTAGGACATGTCTCCAGTGATGCTTGGACCTAAACTTTGAGAACCCTTGCAAACCTACTGACTGGTTCTGTTTTGGTTTTTTGTTTAGTTTTGTGAACATACAGTTAATAAAGCACATTCCATTACAACAATATCTACATGTAATATCCTGTAACACTGATTACATTCTACAAATAGTACAATTATTCTCTCCTTTTTTTTTTTTTTCAGATCATTTACTTCAACAACCCTCTAAACAAAATTACCCCTGCTTCTCTCTCTCTCTTTCCTACTCCTGATAACCACCAGTAATCTTTGGTTTCTATATATTTGCTTGTTTCATTTAAATGAGATAATAGGATACATTTCCTTTTGGGACTAATGTACTTCATTGTGTGCACAGAACCACTTTGATCCATTCATATGCTCATGGGCTCTTTGTTGTTTCCATCTTTGAACTGTTGTGGAAAGTACTGCAATGAGCATTCGTATCCAGGTTTCTGCTGGTGTTCCTGCCTTCCATTCTGGATTGGGACTGTTCATATGATAGCTCTCTCTATTGCTCATATATGATAGTTCTGTGTTCAACATTTTCAGGAAACTCCCTGAATTGTTTCCCACAGTGACTGGACTGGCCTGGCTCTTGGAATGAATTTTCTTCTAGCACCTCAAGCTGCATGATTCCTCTAGAAAGCATAGACTAACTTAATTAGATCCTCTGAGATGCTCAGCGACTGTTTTGAGGCCACCTCTAATCACAAGGCGGTTGTCACTATCTAATGTTTGATTAAACTCCTTTATACATTGTGCTCTTCAGTCACTTTGTAGATCAGACGCAAAGTCCCATTTTATTTCCAAACAATAAATGAGTTGGCCTATAGCCAGCCCTAATGCCAGAGTTAGGAAACACCAGCACCATTTATTGAGCTGCTAGCATGGAACCAGGTGTTTCACTCATGCATCACTCAGAGCCGTGGTAGGAAGCAGAGGTCACCTTCACACTGGGCAATTTGAGGCCAGTTCAGAACAGGAACTAATTACAAAGTGTGGGCAGGCTGTGAGGAAGTCACACAGGAGGGCATAGTAACCTGGAACTAGGATGAGAGGGGTGCAGGTGTTGGCACTAGAGGCGGCAGCTGTTTGTGGAAGCCTGCCTGGCAGAAGCTGGAGTTTCTATCCCAAGAAGTGGTCAACTAACAGCCGTGTGCTAGGGTGTGTTGCTGTGGTCCTGAATACTGGGAGTTCCCTCTTCCTTTCCCCATGATATTCTGCTGTACCACATGGACACAGTCCCCAGGAAGTCAGGGAGAATAAAGCCTGTTGGTGCATTTCAGAGGGGATGATGTCCAGAAGCATCATGCAGGTGGAACAGAATAAAAGCAGGAATGTGGATGGACCCATAAAATGGTCTGCTCCAATGTTGACCTTATCACTCATTCACTAGTAATTGTTATCATCTTAGAACAGACTCATAGCTGATTTCTATTGAATTGCAAACTATCAAAGGGGCTCAACCCCTGGATTAACAGCATAACTCCCTGCAAATTATGTCAACAGAGCTCCTACCTTCATATTAGCTGTTATTGAAAGGAATTTTAAACATCCCCCAATGTGTTCTAATCCTACTCTTAATATTTGTAAATACTCTTGACCCCTATACCTTTGTAAAAGTCCTAGTGGAGTAGGGTTTAACATCTTGGGCTGCTAATTAAAAAGTTGAAGTTCAAATGCACCAGTCACTTTGAGGGATAAAAATGAGCAGTCTCTTCCTGTAAATATTTTTTATTCTCAGAAACCAATGGAGGCCTGCTATAAGTTGGAAACAACTTGAGAGCAGCGGGTTTCATTGGTTTATATACTTCTGTATTTATATAATTGTCTCTCACAGTGCAGCCTAATGAATGTAATTAATCACTGAGCTCATATGAGGTGGGGTGGATCCGAAACCTAATAATTTCTGAGTGAGACAAAGAGCAGCAAAGACAGAGACTGCACAGAGATACTGGAGGAAAACTGATCTCTCTGATAATGGTGGAGGCAGATAAATCTAAAATCCAACAATTCCAAAGATTGCCAACTACTAGAAAGTGAAATAAGCAAAGGGCATAGCTATAGAGTCACACCTTGAATTTGGACTTTAAGTCTCCTGAAATATGACAAAGAGTATTTTAATCTTTAAAGACAGTCATGAGTATAATAGCAACTCTAGGTAACTTAATCAACAATCTTTCAGGAAAAGGTTATTCTTCTCATTTTACCAAGGAAATGGAGGCTCTGTGCGATTGTAGTTTTTACTATGTGCCGTCGACTCACCTGTGACTCATACTGACTTTATGTATAATAGCTCTGAACTCTGTCCTCTTCTGAGCCAGGCTCACTGTTTCCAACACGCCAGCCCCCTTACTTCAGTTACTTTCAATCCATCTTCTCCAGGGTCTTCATTTCCTGAGCTGTTCCTCCGCTCTTCCCAGCATAATATCTTTCTTCAAGGATTGGTCCCTCCTGGCAACATGCCCAAAGCATATGAGATGGAACTTCAAAATCCTTGCCTCCAAAGAAAAACAATCTAATCTGAAGGATGAGGTAAACTTTAAGTGGTTAACATAGTCAACAGACTGCAGAATTGTATTTGGAAATAATGTCAGACAGAAGACTTATCCACAAGAGTGAAAAAAGAACCTATAGACTAGAGAAAATACTTAGAAACAACATACTAGACAAGAGATCAAATACTAACATTTATAGAATGGCCCAATACCTAAACAAGAAGACAACCAATTCATCCAATTTAAAAATGGGCAGAAGACATGAACAGACATTTCACAAATTTGAGTGGCCAGTAAATATATGAGGAAATGCTCATATTAATTTGTCATTGCTCTTGTTGTTAAGGGCCATTGAGTCTGCTCCAACCCATAATGGTCTTGTGTACAACAGATCAAAACCCTGAGGCAGTGTCTGTGTGAACCCATCTCATTGAAGGTCTTCACCTCCAAGTCTAGAGTCATTTTCCACACTAGCACTTTCTGACAACATGTATGTGAGATGAAGTGTCACTGTCCTTGCCTCTCAGGACAGACTTGGCTGTCCTTCCAAGATATATTTGTTTATTCTTTTGGAATTCTTTATTCTTCAATGTTCTTTGTCAACACTATAATGTTCTTGAAAACATATATTATTCTTTGTTCTTATTTATTTTTCAACTTTTATATGTAGGTAAAGCAATGAAAAATACCATAACTTGAACCAGTTGCACTTTAGTCTTCAAACTGACATCCTTGCTTTTGAGCACTTTAAACACATCCTTAGCAATAGAGTCACCCAATGAATGGTGCAAATAAAAACAATGAGATTCAATTTCACCCCAGCAATGAAGGCAAAATTCAGTAAGACAGAAAATAAATGTAGCCAAGGAAGTAGAAAGATTGGAACATACTATCTCGAAGGGATTGTGGAATGGTGTGACTACTGAGGGGAGTTGTACGATGCAGCTTTAAAAAGTTGGAAATAGAAATGCCATTTTATCTAACAATCTCAATATTAGGTATATAGCTGAACAAAATAAAAGCTAGGTCATATACCTAACTGTTGTTGTTAAGTGCGATGTCTCATAGTGACCCTATGAATGAAAGATCTGAACACTTGTATAAATGTTTTTTCATAGCTTCTCCAAGTCCATAGAGTTTCCAGAGACAAGCTATTTTGGAAGTTGATGCCACTCCTGTTTCTAAGCTTGTTTTTATTGGGGAGCTCCACCAAACACTGACCACCAAGGGTAACCATTATCGCATTTGACACATCAGTGTCACAGTGTTCAGCATCACAGTAACCAAGAGTTACCTCTGTACAGCAAATGGACAGACAAGTGCTATATACCATTTAGAAGATTATTTGATCAAAAACCATTAAATCCAGGCCCAAAGCCTTTTTAAATAGAAGGCCAAATAAAATCAACTGACACACAATGGCAAGTAAACATTCCACCCTAATCCTTATCAGAACCAGAAAACAAACCTCTGTAGAATCCAGCTGCTCCAGACAACTTCCCAACCTCAATTCCAGCCCCATACTCCATACCTAAATAGGCATATCTATATTTATTAAAACACTGTTCAAAGAGATAGAATGAATGCAGGTGTCTATGAAAAAACAAATTACAGTACATATATATTATGGGATGCTATGAAATACTAAACGCTAACAGAGAATTTGAGAAACATCACAAAACATGGGTGATCCATTAGGCTGAGTGGAAAAAGCCAGGCACAGCACAATAGCACAAATATTGCATGAATCTACCGGTATATATTTAAAACAAACAAACATACAATCAAAAAAATAAACCCTCAGGAGGAGTACACAAACAAATTATCATTGAATGGATACTGGGGAAGGCTGGGAAGGAACATTTTGTAATTAAGATAGTGTTAAAACAAAGAGAAAGAAGAGTGACCTGACCTCAAAAAATCTTAACTCTTTTCATTTCACAAGAGATCAACAAGGCAGGGACCTCCCAGAAGAAATGCGTTTTTGCTCATTCTTGGAGGTTTCATCAGGGTAAGGGTGAGCTTTCCATCAAACACTTCTCAGATGCTAGGATGAGGGGTGGAGGTGGAGGGAGGCAGAGCTTGTTGGGAGAAAGTCTGTCTTTCAACGTTACACAGGGACATTCACCAGTATAATTCTGAAGAGAAGATACAGCTATATATCTATATCTACATTTTGCTGATAATTATTAAAAAACAACTGGGAAAGTACATTGACAGAGAACTATCAGAAATTCAACCTGGATTCAGAAGAGGTCATAGCAGGAGGGATATCATTGCTCATTTCAGAGGGATCTTGACTAACAGCAGAGAGTATCAGAAAGATGTTTATTTGTGTTTTATTCACCATGCAAAGGTATTTGACTGTGGAAGTCATAGCAAATAATGGCTCATATTGAGATGAATGGGAACCTCAGAACATTTAATTGTGCTCATGTGAAATCTAGATCTAAATCCAGACCAAGAAGCTCTTATTCATACAGAACAAGGGAATGCTACATGATTTAAAATCAGAAAAGGTATACATCAGGCTTTTATCCTTTCTCATATCTATTCAATCTGTATGCTTAGCAAATAATTGGAGAAGCATGACTATGTGAAGAAGAAAGCAAGCAGCATCAGGATGGCTGGAAGACTCATCAACAACCTATGTTATGTGGATGATACAACATTACTTGCAGAAAATGAAGAGAAGTAGAAGCACTTACTGGAGAAGATCATCAACTACAGCTTTCAATATGGGTTACATCTCAACATTGACAAAACAAAACAAAATGAAACAAAATCTCCACCCCTGGATCAATTGTCAGCATCATTTTAGATGGAGAAAAACTGAAGTTGTCAATTTCATTTTGCTGGGACCTATTTTGCTAGAGAGCTTTGGGGGCCTAGTGCTAAGAAACTGCTCTGCAATCCTGAAGGCATGTGGTTTGAGTACACCTCTTCCTATGTGATTAACTGGCTCTGAAAACCCACCAGAGGGAAAGCTATAGGTCATTTTTAACTCTAAGGTATACAACAACAACAAATCCAAGTTATGGGTTTTTTCATTTGTTTACTATGTGTCAGAAATTTGAACAATGAGTACAGATAACAGAAGAACTGATGCCTTTGAATTGTGGTATTGGAGAAGAGTGCTGGATGTCCTATGAATTTTCAAAAGAACAAGCACATCTGTCTTGGAGGAAGTGTAATCAGATTGCTTCTTAGAGGTAAGGATGCTAAAATTTCCAATCACATATGGGCATATTATCAGGAGTGGACAGTCCTTGGAGAAAGACATAATGCTGGGCAAGGTGGAGACGTAAAGAAAGAGACTTTTAACAAGATAGACTGACATAGTGACTGTAAGTGGGCTTACACGCATCAGAGATGGTGAGGATGGCGCAGGACAGGGCAAGTTTCAGATCCACCCCTAGGGTCACTAGGAGTTCTGATCTACCTGACAACACATAACGACAACATATCTATATTTGTATCTCTATCTATATCTTGCAGTTTGAGTAAATAACATGTAGTCCAATTTATTGTAATTGAGTTAGAATTAACTCAGAGATGATCCACCAGATTTTTATTGCTGTTAGGGTATGTTATTGAGTTGGAATTGATCCACAGCTTACCCACTGGTGAGTTTTCAGAGGCAGTAAATTGCATGGGAGGAGATTGCCCATTCTTTTCCTGTGGAGCAGCCGATGGGTTTGAACCATGTGCCTTTGGGATTGAAGCACAGCTGTTTACCACTTGGTCACCAGAGCCCCTGATGGATATTTAATACTGTAAATTATACAAACAATAAATGCTAGCGAGGTTGTGGAGAAACTGGAACCTTTACTCACTGTTGGTAGGAGTGTAAAATGGTGCAACCACTATGGAAGCCTGTACAGCGCTTTCCCAAAAAGTTGCAAATAGAGATACCATTTGACCCAGCAATTCCACTATTGGGAATATACCCCAAAGAAACCATAACGGCCACCCAAGCAGATATATGCATACCCATGTTTATCTCGTCTTTGTTCACAATAGCAGAGTTGGAAACAACCTAAGTGCCCATCAACAAACAAATGGATAGAGAAGCTGTGGTATATTCACACAATGGAATACTATGCCACATTGAAAAAGAAGGAACTCATGAAATATACAAAATGGGTGACTCCAGAGGACATTATGCTGAGTGAAGTATCTCAGTCACAAAAGGACAAATACTGCATAGTGCCGTTGTTATAAAATGGGACTGACATATGGGTTGGAGAGAGACTGAAAAAGATGGGATAAATTATGTATACTGCATTGAAATAGATAAGGGAAAAAACTGCTTAAAAGGGATATATGAAACAACTATGAGATATCATCCCACCCCAGTAAGAATAGCAAAATTTAACAGAACAGCAAGCAACAAATGCTGGCGAGGTTGTAGAGAAACTGGAACCCTTAGTCACTGTTGGTGGGAATGTAAAATGGTGCAACC
>NW_006399789.1:10448616-10454143 GCF_000299155.1 Elephantulus edwardii | reverse complement strand
TAGGGAATGGCAAAGGACACACTGACAAAGGAGATTAATCAGAACTGGCTTTGACAAGCACTGTGGCAATTGGACAATTAAAACAGACTTTCAAGGTGGGGTGGAGAGAAGAACGAACTGGGGAGGAGGGTAGAGAAAATAGTGCAACAATGAATGAATGAAAACCCCAAGTATCTGTAAATGTTTATTAAAGTTAATAAAATTTTTAAAAAAGGGATATATGATTAGGTATTATTGTCATGACAGGAGTCCAGAGCAAAGACTGCATAGTGGAGTGGACTTGCCGGGAGGGATTGTATAATAATGAAAGAATTTTTCTTTTACTTTTCAAAGAGAAGAAGAGCAACAATGAATAAAGGGAAATGCAAAGTCTGTAAACTTTCATTAAAATTATTAATAAAAAATAAATAACATTTTAAAAAAGACTGTAAATTATACTAATGGAAATGACTCATCTTTCTCTCCAGGACCCACTGGTGGGTTTGAGCCACCAGAGAGGGGCACACTTTGGGTTAGCAGCACAACTCTCTGCTCGCTAAGGCTCCAGAGCTTCAGGAGACCAGACATGGATTAAGCCTTGCTTTCTTCTTTTGGTAGATGTCATTCTTAGTTTTGTCTATCGACTGTTGTATGACTTTGTCGCAATACCATCATTAGTCGGTTATTATTCACCAAAAGTTTTATTAGTCTCCCATTGTTTTGTTTAGTTTTTATTTTTTATGTATAATGTTGTTGTTGTTGTCGTTGTCTTCATTTTGTCCCGTCCAGTCACTTGCAACTCATAGCAATCCTGTGTGCAAGAGCCCTAAACCCTGCTCTATCCTGTGCCAACCTCATTGTCTCTGACACACCCACTCCCATGACCCCAGTCACCGAATCAATCCATCTCATTGAGGATGTTCCTCTCTTGTGCTGTCTCCCCACCCTCCCAAACATGATAACTCTCTCTAAGGACTGGTCCCTCCTTGCAAAATGCCCCCCAGAGTATGTTAGACAAAGCTTCAGAATCCTTGCCTCCAAGGAGCAGCCTGGTTTCACCCTCTCTAGGATGAACCTGTTTGTTCTCCTAGCAATCAATGGTATATTCAATATTCTTCTACAGCACTACAGCTCAAAGGCATACGTTCTTTTTCTATCAACTCTAGTCACTGTCCAGCTCTCTGGTGCATAGCATGCAATTGTGAATAGGACTCCTGAATTTCCCATAAGTATTTAATTGACACTAATTATTTTAAAACTCCTATATGTAAGCTACTAATGCCTTTATGTTTAAAAACCTTCTAAGGCATAGAAATACAGAGATGTAGAGCTGAGGGAGACAGATCCTGCATGACAACTCTTCCTTGGCAATACTGAACTTTTAATTTCTAAACATGATGTAAAAGTCATAAAGGTGCTAGTGTAATTGTAGAAATTTTTAAAAGAAGTATTATTTAGCAGTGTTGTCTGTCTGCCTGTGACCTCTGTGGTTTAAGTTCAACAAGGGAAGGAGTACTTCACTTAGGGAAGTGATCTAATGAACCTTTCTTGCTAGAACAAAGAGAAGGATCAACCCTAGATTCATTAAAAAACAGACTGGAGGAAAGAGAAGACATGAGGAGGGAAGAAAATGAGCAACAATGAATGAATATTTAAAAGTTCCTATTAAAAAAAGTAAAGAAGAATTGAGTCAAAGTCTACAGACATAGCCCAGAAAGTGTGACTAAAGTAATAAAGAACAAACTGGTGACCTACCATTTAATTCCAACCCATGGTAACCCCATATTTTACAGAATAGATCCATAAGGTTTTCTTGTCTGTAATCTGTATGAAAAATTTTGAAAATGAAAAGATTGCCAGGGACTCTTCTGCACGGAGATTTGGTGGGTTTGAAATGTCAACTTCTGGGTTAGTTGTTGTTGTTGTTGTTAGGTGCTGTTGAGTCAAGTAAGACTCAGAGCCACCCTATGAACAAAAGATCTGAACCTTGTTCTATCCTCCTCCATCCTCACCCTTCCTGACACACAAGAGCCATTGCAGTAGTCACCATGCAACCCATGGTTCAGGGTCTTCCTCTCCTTAGCCGATCCCCCACCTTTTTTAGCATCAGGACCTTTTCCAAGGAATAGCACCTCCTAGCAGCATGCCCAAAGTATGTGAGGTGAAGCCTCATCATTCTTGCCTCCAAAGAGCACTCTGGCTGCATCCTATCTAAGATATATCTGTTTATTTTCTTGGCTGTCCATGAGATGTTTGGTGCTCTTCTCCAACACCACAGCTCAAAGGTATCAGTTCTTTTTCTGTCATCCTTTTTCATTGTCTAGATCTCAGATGCATAGCAAGTGATTAGAAAGATCATGGCCTGAATCAAAAGCACCTTAGTCCTCAAACTGACATCACTACTCCTCAATACTTTGAAGAGGTCCCAAACTGCATTTCTTTGCAGTGCAATGTGTTTCCTGACAGCTGGTACCAAGGGTGTTCATTGTGGATCCAAGGAAGAAGAAGCTATTCACAGTTTCCGTGTCCTCTCTGTCCATCATGACACTGGCTATTGGTCCAGTGGTAAGGCTCTTTGTCTTCAGGGAGCTCTGGTGTCCTAGTGGCAAGAAGCTGCACTGTAATCCCAGAGGCACACAGTTTGAATCCACCAGATGCTCTGCTAGAGAAGGAGTGGCTATCTCCTCCTGTACCACTCAGATCCGATTTGACAGAACACACACAAAACATAATTCACCCAGGGACGTGTGAGGAGATGTGCATGTATTAAGTTCAGAGGAAGGATTTCAGACTGGACCATTGGAGTCTGTGGGCGATGAGACAGCACAGTCCATGAGTGTGGTCATCCTTTCAGACACTATTGCCACTAATGAAAGACAGCTGAGAAGCTCTTGTTCTCAAAAATCCCAAACCTGGAATTTACAGTAAAGTCTCACATTTATCTTTTTCCCCAAATTTTGACCATGAAAAACCAAAGTAGAACCCTGAAGATGAAATAAAATAGACTTTAAATAACAATAAAATTATTTTTTCCAAACACTAAACAAATCGAATATTGTCTGGCTGAATCCAAGTCAAGAGATCAAAGAAGTTAGAAACTTAAAATTTTTTCAAAAGACACAGTGAAGTAGTTCCCCAGTGTTGAAGTTAACTGTGGGCCTATCACTAAATCCTAAGAACGTTTTTCTCCAAATTCCTTTTGCTCTGACATTCCCTGCCCTTTTATTTATGAACAGGGCAGATACCACTTATGCATTTGCTCCAAATGTATTTTAGAAACTCTGGCTGAAATGTAAAGCCCCCCTCACTCCCCTGTGCTTAAGCTTCCTAGGCAAAAATAGGTCTCCTTTTCATTGCTGTTTGCACAAACCACTTTATTAATAATTTATCACAATGTTCCATCACAGAGATAAAGCCGACGCCTACATGATCATTATGTGTTCAGGGGCTCTTTGACACCTTCAGTGTCTCTGCACCTGCTGTCACCCGCACTCGCCTCCCTTCTGAGCTCCTGCTTTCTATTATGCTGCCTGGATAGCCTTTGCTTCACGTTGCAAGCTCTCAGGGGAGACTGGGATGCGGCTCTTTCAATTGCTTCTGAACAGGGAGAGCAGCTTGATACAGGTGTGGTGGCCCCATTTTCACCTCATCCCCTGCAACCCCCCCCCGCCCAGAGCCTTGCACTCTTATGTTCAGTGGAGGGTTCTGGGGTCACGTTTACATCAAGCTGTCCTTGGCTCAGCCACTAACTGGGCTGGAAAATGGTGCATTCTGGAAAGGAGTCTGCTCATCTATTTAATGAGGGTATGTGACCCAATTTAAGTTCCCATTTTCCATCTCTGAAGGAAAAAAAAACAGATTCCTCAACAGACGAGTGCTTATGTATGATGTTCTTTAATTAAAGCCTGCCATTTGCTACCCAAAGTCTAAGCAGCATTTGACACAGGCTGTGGAAAGCCCAAGGGTTCTTGCGAGTGCAGCTCTCTCTCCCTGGTGGTTGCACCTGGCTAGGAACACGTTCATCTTTGGCAGAATGGATCCAGCCTTACTTTCTGCCTCAGCTCCTTCTCTTCTGAGAAAATACGTAGAACTTTTTAGGTGCCTGTGTTTATAGAGGTATCATCAATTGAACACATCTATTGTCTCATACACTGCAACTAAATGAACTAGGAGTCCTTATTTTCATTTTGCAATGAAGGTTAAGAGGTTAAGGTGGATTAAGGTCACAGAATTGGTGACAGATGGAACCGGATATTGAACACCTTTACCATAAATTGAATTGCATCACCCTCAAAAGGCTGTTGAAATCACATTACTCTCCCTCCAGTACCTATGACTTTATTTGGAAATAAGGCCTTTGGAGATGTAATTATTTAATATTAGGTCATATTCGACCAAGATAGGTGTCCTACTCCAATATGATTGATGTCCTTCTGAAAAGAGATACAGGCTGGCAAATGCAGTAGGAATATGCTTGTTGAAAGACAAGATTGTAGTAGTTGTGCCCCAAGCCAAGAGACGTCTGTTATCACCAGAATGTTCCAGATTGAGGTAGACTAGGAAGAAAGTGCTAGTAATTGGCTTCTAAGAATGAAACCACTGGAAACCCCACAGATAACAACATTGCCCAATGTTATGCTGGAGGAGGAGCTGCTTAGGGTGGAAGCCCCTGGAATAGTGGGCTCACACAACACCAACTGAGAGGCGAGTGCAGAACCTGGAAATATTTCATGCTATTTCTTAAGCTCAAGGAACTGAAAAACAAATTCAAACCTTGAGTTGCTATAATCAAGGATGGTTTAGGCAGAATATTAAATGATCCAGGAAGTATTAAAAGAAGTTCGAAAGAATATACTGAGTCACTGTATTGAAAGGAATTGGCAGACACAGAAGTATTTAATGAAACAACATATGAGCAAGAGCCTATGGTGATAAAGGAAGAAGTTCAGGGTGCTTTGAAGGAAATGGCAAAAAATAAGGCCCCAGGAATAGATGGTATACCAATTGACGTATTTCAGCTAACAGATGCTGCCCTGGATGTGCTCACCAAGTTGTGCCAAGAAATCTTGAGAACAACCACTTGGCCAACTGACACCCAAAGAAGGGTGACCCAACAGAGTGTGGAAACTATAGAACAATATCATTTATTTCACATGCAAGCAAGATTCAATTGAAGATTATCCAAAAATGACTGGAACAGCACATCAGCAGAGAATTACCAGAAGTCCAGGATAGGCTTAGGAGGGGTCGTGGTACTAGGGATATTGTAGCTAATGTTAGATGGATCTTAGCTGAAAGCAGGGAATACCAGAGGAATGTATATATGTGTTTCATTGGCTATGCAAAGGTGTTTGACTGTGTGGATCATAACAAACTATGGCTGACTCTGAGAAGAATGGGAATCCCAGAACACTTGATCGTGCTAATGAGAAACCTATACTTGGACCAAGAGTCAGTCATCAGAACAGAGCAAGGAAACACTGCTTGGTTCAAAATCAGGAAAGATGTACGCCAGGAATGTGTCCTGTCTTTACAGCTTTTCAACCTG
>NW_006399789.1:10442427-10448516 GCF_000299155.1 Elephantulus edwardii | reverse complement strand
AAGAATGGGAATCCCAGAACACTTGATCGTGCTAATGAGAAACCTATACTTGGACCAAGAGGCAGTCGTCAGAACAGAGCAGGGCAACACTGCATGTTTCAAAATTGAGAAGGGTGTACACTAGAGATGTGTCCTGTCTCCATACCTTTCAACCTGTATACAGAACAGGTTATCCGGGAGGCTGGGATCTATGAGGAGAAATGTGTGGTCAAGACTGGTGGAAGATCTATCAAAAATCTGCATCATGCAGATGACACAACCCTGCTTGCTGAAACTAAGGAGGGCCTGAAGCGTTTGCTGCAGAGGGTCAAGGGCTGCAGCCTCCAATATGGATTGAGGCTCAATGTCAAGAAGACTAAGATTCTCACCACTGGACCAATTGGCACCTTCAGGATGGATGGTGAAGAGATTGAGATTGTTCACAGCTTTAGTTTGCTTGGCTCCACAGCCAACGATCTCAGCACCAGTAGCCAGGAAATTAAAAGGCGTATTGCCAGGAAAAGTCTGCTGTTAGGGACCTCTCCAAAGTACTGAAGAGCAATGGTGTCTATCTGGAGACTAAGGTGCGTCTGATGCAGGCCATGGTCTTTGCTATCACTTGTTATGCATCAGAGAGTTGGACAATGACTAGGGAGGACAGAAGGAGAATTGATGCCTTTGAGCTGTGCTGCTGGAGAAGAGTATTGAGAATACCATGGACTGCTAGGAAAACAAACAGATTTGTCCTGGAAAGGGTCAAACTGGGCAGCTCCTTGTAGGCAAGGGTTCTGAGGCTCCGTCTAGCATACTTTGGACGTGTTGTAAGGAGGGACAGGTCCTTGGAGAGGGTCATCATGCTTGGGAGGGTGTAGGGACGGCATAGGAGGGGAAGACCCTCTATGAGGTGGATTGATTCAATGACTGGAGTAATCGGGATGGAAGTGTCAGAAACAGAGCGATTGGCACAGGATAGAGCAGGGTTTAGGGCTGCATAGGGTCACTATCAGTCTCAAGCAACTCGATGGCACATAACAGCAACAACATAGGTTTTATTTATATATATTCTCACAAACATATATACATGTATGCATAAAATGGTGCTATAAGCCTATATAGATTTGGAACTGTCTGGAGAAAATGATACTTGGATATTGAATTTCTTTATACTACACCTGAAAAATGGAATAGGCTGGGTATCAGAATACCGTTCTATTTTCTGTGATTCAGTAATGGGATTGTTTGTTTTGGCTTTTTATTGGTACATTTGTCACAGCCGTTGTGATTATTACGATGCTGTAGTATAGTGACATTGCTACTTGTTGCACTGAGAAGTGAATTTATTTCGAGGCAAGGTTTCCTTACATACTGAGGGCCTTGATACTGTAAGAAGAAGAATGACCTTGGACTCTTCACCTCAGGGGAAGCCCTAGAGAATTTCAGGGCCTCTTTTCCTCACCTGTTCTGTCTATAAGGTACGATGCTTTGCAGTTGCTACTGTCTGATACTTACCCAGACTAGATGGCATTCCCTAACTGGAATTTTGCTGGGACTAACTGGATATGGTGTGCTTTTCTGAATAAGAAACCACAATATTCACAGTTCAAGTGTTTTTGGTTTTTTTCCCCCCAAAAGACCCTCAGAAAGGGATTATGATTTGGTTAATACAGTACTGAGTGCTCATAACATAGTTTGTTTAGGGTTGTTTTTTGTTTTGTTTTTTTAACATGTAAATGATTCTTGGTTAAAAAGGAGGGCGGAAGGGAGTTCTGAAATCATGCAAACATCTTGGGGTCTTAACTTCCTGGTCTCCACTACATGGAGGAAATTGTTTACCTTAGAGTCACGAGTCGGTCAAAGTGTGTTAGATCCCTTGAGTTTGCCAAGATACCTCTTCAAGTCACCCCACCCGAATCCCAGAACTTGCCATCCTTCCTCTTTCTAGCTCAGTTTACTAATCCGTAACAAAAGGATGCTAATATTTACTTATTGTTGAGCCATGTGGCAAAATTTCAAATATGTAAAACAATGCACCTGAATCATATGCAAAAATTATTGCCATGTTTGTGCAGAAAGTGTGGGAACAGTTCGGGTAAATGGCATCTCACATTCCCCTGAATCAGTCCCTCAATGTAAAGGGAGTTGTTTTTAAAATAGATGACATAAATGGCTTCAAGTCTGATTCATGCACAAGAAGCTGTGGTGGCCTCATGATGAGAAGCTATGCTGCTGTCCTCAAGACCTGAAGTTCAAATCCACCAGCTGCTCTGTGGGAGAAGGATGGCTAATCTCCTCCCAATGCAATTTACTGTCCGTGCAAACCTGCGGGAGGATAAACCTGCTTTGGGTCATTTCTAACTCTCCAGCACACAACAACCATAATAATAATTCACAGTGCCATAAAAGGAAGTGACAGCGGGCTTGGACCGACTTGGGTCTGAGTTTCATCTCTGGTTCTGCTGCCTGCTAACTGTGCATCTTTAAGTAAATCAGCTAAACCTGGTCTTCCATGCTTTTGTCAGACAAGCTCACCAAAGGAATCAAACCCACTGCCTTTGAGTTAATGCCAACTCATCGTCGTCTGCTGGTATTCTAGGGGAAATCTTTATAGGAGAAGACTATGGCATCTTTTCCCCTGTGAGCTTTGAATTGCAGATCTTTTGATTAGCAGTCCCATATGTTCTGTTACTAACTACACCAACTACTTTAGAGTCATGGCTGATGCAGATAGTAAGTATAGTGTTACTAACAGAGAAGTTGACAGTTTGAGTCTACCAGAAATCTCTCCTCAGCAAAGCCTAAAGATGTATTTCAGAGAGCACAACCATTAAATATCGTGTGGAGCATAGTTTTACTCTGGCATATACGTGGTTGCTATAAGTTGGAACTCATTCAGTAGCAACTTGAAAGAAGATCTACTTTCAAGACTTTCATGCATAAAGGTTTATTACAATGCCTTGAAGATACATTCAATTGGCACATGATAACTGGGTAACTCTCAGAGTATAATGGCTGCATCATGCTAATGTCATCATCTGAGAATAACAGAGGAAATGGATTCAGATAGCACTGGGCCTTTTTATCTTCTCAACAAAAAGACAATATTGCTTTGTTCTTCTCCAGGCAGATAGCCCTTTGTGTCCTTGGCTTCTACAGCCTTGGAGCCAATCAGTTGCTGATTGAAAATATTCAAGAAAAAAAAATTCAAAAGCAAAATTTGTATTTGCCTTGTACCAAGAAGGATGTTTGTGCAATCTATGCATAGGCAGACCTGCTATAGGCACCCACTGTTTCTCAGATCCTCTGTCTCTCTCCAGCACTTCTGTGGTGCATGACATACCCTTTATGGAAAAAAAAAATGGCCCCTAAAAAAAGCAATTAGTGGTCAAGGCAATTTCAGAAAGGCTAAGAAGGAGTGGAAAGTGCTATTTACCTCATAGCATTTATGTTGTTTTAGGTACTGTATGTAATCTGAAGATGGTTTCAAGTCTGTGGGAGAATGGACATAGATTATATGTAAATACTCTGAAAACTTGTTGCAATTCAGTAGGAATTAAAACATAGTTGACTTTCGGGGGGGGGGGGCTTTGGGAGGCTATAAATCCCATGAGAGGAAATGGTCTATCTTTTGAGTTAGCAACATCACTCCCTATAGACTATGCTACCAGGGCTCTTATGCCACTTTATATAAGGAACTAGAGGATTTTTTGGGTTTTGATATTGAGGTGAAGGAACTGAGGAAGGACAGGGAGGTGGTGAGAAGGTCTGGGTGGGGAAAGGGCTCTGGAGCAAATCCTCCACAGGATACTGTGAAACAATTGTATTTCAGATTTTTTTAATAACTACATTTCACAGGTTACTTGACTTTATACACTGCAGGAGAGCTTCCTTTTAGGAACAAAGTGTTTTCTTAATGTTTGTTTACCTGTTCCCTGGTCAGAATTGAAACTATAGTTTTCAGGAGAAACAATGTTGTAAATATTTTCCGGTTCAGGCCATCCTCAAGCCAAGTATTAAGAGTTTATTTAAGACACATGTTAACAGGTGTGATGGTGGGTTTAAAGAGATGATCTATACATGCAATGTCTCCTGTATTTACTCAGTCAAACAAATGTATCTTGGAGAAATTACATTCAGGGTGATCCTTGGAGGCAAAGATGGTGAAGCTTTGTTTCACATACTGTCAGAAGGGGCCAGTTTTTGGAAAAAAGACATGATGGTTGGAAAGGTAGAAGGTTGGTGAAAGACAGGAAGACCCTCCACATGATCGATTGACATGATGACTCTAACAATAGGCTTAAATATAAAAATATGAGGATGGCACCGGATAGGGCAAGGTTCAGATGATTTTTTCCCTAACATCATTATGTATCATAGTTGATTTAAAGACAGTTTATAACAATAGCATGGTTTTCCAGGGGTGCAAAAGGTTATGATCAGTTGCCAATGTAGAATTCAGTGGTTTGAACTCACCCAATGACCCTGTGGAAAAAAGGTCCGTCAATCTACTTCTGAAAGATGGCAGTAAAAAATACTCACCTGAAAAAGGTTCTGCCCTGTAATATATGGGGTTGCCATGAGCTGGAATGAAGAAACTTGGTGACAGAGGATTTTTTTTTGCCTTACTTTTGGAGCGACCTAGGCTCTTTGGGCTGCGGTGGGAACCTAGACTAGGCTCCACCTCTCATCACTTTCTTCACTCACACCACCAAGACCATTAGCCACTGGCCTCCCCACTTCTCCCCCACACTATACAAGGGCATCCTTGTTGCATGGACCACTTCTCTGGCCTCCTATTTCCCCTTCTACCTACTTTACCTGATATATTTAAGCCACATAACTATCCCCTCTGTGGTGCATTAACAGCTGTAAAATAAAACAAAACAAAGCAAAAAAAAACAGCTTTATATACATCTTTACTACCGACATGATGCTATGGGTTAAGCCCTGGGCTGTAAACCAAGATATCTAGGTCAAGCCCATCAGTGGCCCCATGGGAAAAAGATGAGACAGTCTAATCTCATAAAGATTTATAGCTTCAAACCCCTATCGGGCCATTCTCATCTGCCCTGTGGGATCACTATTAGTCAAAATTGACTCACTGCCAAAAAACCTGGTTTAGGTTTTGTAATAAAACAATTCAAACTCTTTGTGTAGAGTTGAAAATTACATAACCAGCATCTCTACAGCCCCTTCCATTGCCTTGGGTTTTTAAGATAAATTGCATAGAGGGAGATTGCCCTTCATGCTCCCAAAAAGAAAGAGTAGCAGGTGAACTTGAATTTTAATTACCTGGGGTTGGCGGTGCAACTCTTTACCCACAAGACTACCAGTACATTGTCACATTGATTGGGAATTGCTGATTCATTGTCCATCTACTCCACCTGCCTGGAAATGTCCTTAGCTAGACACAGTGTTTGCTTTGATTGCCTACTACCTAGGCTAGTTAATGGCATATAATAACAGTGACATGAAACAACAATAACTAGCATGTTTGAGCTGCTGGAGCACTGTTCTAAATATTTTCTAATGTTTTATACACCTAACAGCCTCAAAATGCCTAAAAGATTAGTTATATTTTACAGTTAAACAGAGGCATAGAATGAAGAGACAATTTGCCCACAATCACAACTGGTAATTAAAAGAGTTGACACATAAATCCAAGTCATGTGACCCCAGAGCTCAAAGTCTTATTTAAGAAGAATTGAATGTATACATAGCTAAATTTTGGCATTTTCCCCATTTTATGAAGTTTAGTAAACATTTACAGAGATAAATTTTGGCATTTTTTTAAGATAGATTTTTGTCTTTAAAATAAAAGATGTGCTATTGTTTTTCTTGTGACGATGAGGAGAAAGAGTAAGTCTAGTGATTTCATTTCAAGGAGTACATCCTCCAGCAAGGTGCACTCAAGATGCTCCACAAAATGTTTGCTCATCCTTCAAGTTTCAGTTTGCATGTCACTTCTTCAGAGAGCAGAAAGGTCATAATACAATTGAAAATATGCTAATCCACGTATTTTCTCAGTATCCCACTCATTTATCCATTTGATATGCTTTGTCTTCTCCATGAGATTAACTTCTTCAGGGGCAGCAATAATTCCTCTCTTTTGC
>NW_006399789.1:10429079-10441516 GCF_000299155.1 Elephantulus edwardii | reverse complement strand
ATGGCACATAACATCAACAACAACATAGGGCTAAATTCAAATCCTGCTTCCTTAGAGTTTAGAAGGGTAATCTATGAACTTTTTACTTAACCACCCTGGTCCTTTGTTTTCTTCATCTATAAAATGTGGATTATATCTCAACCAAAATTACTATGAAGTTTGAAAGAGATGACCCATGCAAATACACTTAATTCGTACCTGTTAGGATAAGGGCTTGATATTATTGATGCTATTATTTTTTGTGGCTGTTCTGTGGTCTTGTGATACACCTGGAGTTAAATGTAAGCCTTCCATCTCTTTTTATCCTTAAGAAAAACTGGGAGAAGAGTTAAGAGGGAAGGATTCAATACTCAAGATGAAATTGGTTTTTGTCTTAGACAGGATCTGCTCTCAGCAGTGAAGGTTGCAAAAATATCAAAAGGATATTATACTCTATTTCTCCTAGAATCAGCAAATAAATTAGTCCTAATAATATATGCTGTGTGTCTGAGATTGTAAAGATGGCACAGGATAGGACAGGGTTCAGATCTGATGTTCATAGTGTTGCTGTGAATTGTACTCAACTAGATAGCCTCTAACAAAACTCAAAGCAGTAATGTATATGGACAATTCAGACTTCATATTGCTAATGTCATTTCTTTTTTTTTCTATAATTATATTTTATTAATTTTCATAAACATTTACAGAGATTTTGGGTTTCCATTCATTCATTGTTGCACTATTCTCTCTACCCTCCTCCCAGTTTGTTCTTGTCCAAATGCCACAGTGCTTGTCAAAGCCAGTTCTGATTAATCTTCTTTGTCAGTGTGTCCTTTGCCATTCCCTATCACTCCTCCCTGAGAGAGACTTCACCCTGAGTCATAAGGAAAAGGGGATAGCGTATTCTCTTAGCTACTTCCTGCTGAAAAGGGACACTATGGGTTTCAGGGTGAAGATCTTCTCTCACTACTCTAAAGGGCCCCTTTGGCAGTAGGAAACACATAGACTATTATGGAGATTGATTTTGGAATTTAGATGCACTCTTATTGATTGTGCTTGGCCGTACATGTTCATATCTTTGAAGATGTATCATGGGGGTGTTGCAACCTAGAAGACACAAATTTGACTAACAAGTTATAAGTACATGAGTCCAAAAATTATGGAAAAGTAAAAGAAAAGATTCTTTCATTGTTTTACAAACCCTCCCCCAGGTCCCCTCCACCATGTAGCCCTCGCTCTAGACTCCTGTGATGACAGAAATACCTAGTTATATATCTCTTTTAAACAGTTTTCTCCCTCCTCTGTTTCAGTGCAGTATACATTATTGAACCCATCTTACTCAGTCTCTCCCCAACCCCAAGGACAGTCCCATTCTACAACAGTGGCATCATGTAATATTTGTCCTTTTGTGACTGGGATATTTCACTCAGCATAATGTTCTCCAGAGTCAACCATTTTGAATAATATTGCATGAGTTCCTTGTTTTTTAATGCAGCATAGTATTCCATTGTGAATATACCACAGCTTCTCTAGCCATTCGTTTGTTGATGGGCACTTAGGTTGTTTCCAACTCTTTACTATTGTGAACAAAGCTGCAATAAACATGGGTGTGCATCATATTGCTAATGTCATTTCTAATGTAAAGTAAGAGAGGAGGGAAAATCCAACTGTGTCAGGGCATTCCTAGCATCCAGTCTTTCTTGTGCATTTATTTTTTTCATCCGTGTATTCTTTTCACATACTTTGGGCACATGGGCAGGAGGTATCAGTCTTTGGAGAGGAACATCATGCTTGGAGGGGAGGAGGGATAGCACAGGAGAGGAAGACCCTGGATGGGATGAATTGACACAGGAACTAGGATAATGGAGGTTGGTACGTGTGTCAGAGCCAGTGAGACTGGCCCAGGGCAAGGCAGGGTTCAGACCTATTGCACATAGGGTCACTATGAGTCGCAGGAGACAACATGGCTCATAACAACAACAACAATTACAACAACAACAACAGCATGTATTCTGCCTCTGATACTAAGATGTAAATGTAAAGTCCTAAGATACAGGGAGCTTTATATTTCTTAGTGTAACTAGTATGGTACATAGCTAGCTAAAAGAAGGGAAGATGTTCAAGTAGGTCTATATAATTCTTTTTTAAAAACACTGCTGCAGTTTATGTAGGCTTTCAAATGATCTTGTCTTAAATAAATTGAAACACCCAGGAAGAAGATAAAAAAGATAGCTGCACTATGTTCTAATGACAATCTAAAAGCTATCAAAGTACACAACCCAGAGAAAAATAAAACAGATTGATGGAGTAATGAAATTTTGCTTTTCATTTAGATAAACATAATTGACAACAATTGTTCTTGTCCAATATACTTGTGATTTAAAATAAAATCATTGTGATTTAAAAGTATTTTAGGGTACCTTTGACATAGAATAACTGCTAAATTTGCTCCGTAATTTGTAAGAGAACCACAGGATTATTTGCACGGATTACTTAAAGAGGATACTCCCTCTTCAGGACTGCCTTCAACATTCTCATTCCAGGACATTTACTTACTCCTCTAAGAAAAACCAAATCTTTAACTGGGAGTTTTGAGCTTATTTCCTAATTATATTTAGAATTTGAGGCCAATATACTCAGAGGCAATATCATTTCCAGGGGATATAAGAACAAAATAGGAACACAAATACCCATTTAAAAATTCTGTTTCATTATGACTTAAATTTCTTCTCTGGTGAAAATCTCCCTCCATTACAATGATGAAAGTTCTCAGTAACTGAAACCTCATTCCCATTCCAAAATAGAAGAGATGGACTGTTGGGTTTTTGTTTTTGTTTGTGTGTGTGTGTGTGTTTGGGGGGGTGTATGGGTTTTGTTGTTTGTTTTGTTTGTTTTTTTTTTGGTAGAAAAAATATTTGCCAATAGCTTCTGTGAGGGTTTTGTTGTCTATTAGATTATGCTGACTATCATGAGCTGGTGTGTGACATGTGAAGTGAGTCTTCAGGGAAGGTGTTCATTTTGGTGCCTGCACCAGCTCTGGAGAACCAGAGGGAAATAGAATTGATATTCTTTTGTCAGAGCTGCTCCCTTTATGTAGGAAGGGTCCAGAAAAGGAAATTCAATATAAGTAGTAAGAAATGCTTAGGGCCATGTTTGGAGAAGTTAGGGTAGGGGTGATGTTGGTGGGCAGGGATGGAGAAGAGACAGGACTAATTTTTGTATTCTTGTAGCCCCATTAATAATTTTTTTCCTTACTGCTATGTTTTGTTAAGTCAAAGCTGACACTTAGATGACTTCCCAGTGGGTTTTCAGAGCATGTAATTGTGTGGGAGGAAATTCCCCATCTTTGTTTCATGGGGCACCTGGTGGATTTGAACGTCCTGCCTCTGCAACTCCATACCCACTAGACCGCCAGAGTTCCCATTTCTCTTATATTTTTAAAATACAAGTGAAACTTGGTAACATGTGTAAACAAAAGATACTAAGAATGCGTTTTTGGAGTTGACTAAATGCTGAGAACAATGAGGAAAAATGGACTATGTTTGCATGATAAAGTGATTATTTTAAAATAAATTACAGAGTAGAATTTCAAAAAAAGAAGAATCTGACAATTGTGATGAGTATCTGTTTTTCATTTCTTTGCTTAACTAATTAACCAAGTGAAAGTTTTAGGAGATTGTTGTTGTTGTTTGGTGCTGAGTGAAGTACAATTCATAGTGACCCTTCGAATAACAGATCTGAACCCTGTCCTATCTTGTGCCATCTTCACACTTCCTGAAACACAAGAGCCCAATGCAGTAGTCACCATGTTAATCCAATAGATGAGGATCTTCCTCTCCTTTGCCAACCCTCCACCTTTCCAAGCATCATGTTTCTCTCCAAGGAATAACCCCTCCTAGCAACATGCCCAAAGTATGTGAGGCAAAGCCTCATCATCTTTGCCTCCAAAGAGCACTCCAGCTGCACCCTCTCCAAGACATATTTGTTCTTTTGGCAGTTCATAAGATGTTCAGTGCTCTTCTCCAACACTACAGGCCAAAGGCATCAATTCTTGCATAATGTCTATTCATTGTTCAACTCTCAGAGGCATAGAAAAGGATCATAAAGACCATGGCCTGAATCAGATGCACCTTAGTCCTCAAACGGAAATCATTACTCCTCAATTATTTGGAGAGGTCCAATAATTTCATACAAAAGGGAATTCCCAAGAGGTAAAGAAGTTTTGGGCACTGAAGAGTTAGAAGAGAGTTGAACAATGATGACTGGTTTGTGAAATATTGTTTGTTGTTATGTGCTATATTGAGTCAGTTCTGATTAATGACAACCCAATGTACATCACAATACTGCCTAATTCTGGACCTTGCTCAAATAGTTCCTCTGTTTGATCTCATAGTTGCAGCCACTGTACAAATTTATCTTTTTGATAGTCTTCCCTTTTTTAACTGATGCTCTACTTAACTGAACACAATGTCTTTCTCCAGGGCTCAGCCCCTCTTCGTAACATATCCAAAGTACATGAAATGAAGTCTTTCTATCCTTACTTCTAAGCATTCTGACTTCACTGCTTACAAGATAGATTCATTTGTTCTCTTGGCAGTCAATAATTTGTTAAATATGTTTCTCTAACAACACAATTGAAATACATGCATTCTTTAATGGTCTTCTTTATTCATTTTATAACTTTAAAACATATATTGTTGTTGTTGCTGCTGTTAGATGCCTATAGTAGTACAATTCATAGTAACCCTACAGCCTTTGTGTTTGAAAGTCAGTTGAGCCCAAGGGCTACTGGTGTGAAGACTGATTTGAAGTAAGAGTTACAAACTAAATTGGCAATTTGTTGTGTTTGAGAAAAACGTTGTTCTAATTGGTACAGCACTTGTCTGTCAGTTTGCTGTACTGATGTAAGGTGTGGCTTACTCTGATACTGAGAGTTGTGCCACTGGTATGTCAAATGCCATAAGGGTTATCCATGGTGGACAAGTTTCAGTAGAGCGCCAAAACATAAAATGTTATTAAAAGTGCATGGCTAGGGGTTAAGTGCAACTTAGTGCTCAAAGTAACGTATTTGCTTTTAACACTTTACAGAGGTCTTTTGCATTGATTTGTTCAATGCAAAAAATCATTTGATATCTTGACTTTGCTTCTATGGACATTGATTGTGGAGCCAAGTGAAATGGAATACTTGAAAACTTGGAAATTTTCCTTGTTATATAGGTTAGGATGGAAATTATGGTGGCCTAGTGTTTAGGGAATTAAAATCCATCACCTTGCCCCAGCTCCCAGCTGGAAACGAAGGAGGACGTGTCAATGATTTAGACCCTCCAGAAGAGCTGTAGGTGAGCGTTAACATTACTGGTAAGTATATTCGTTTTCTCCTGGACACAGAGCCTACTATTTGGTCCTAAAAGCCTTCTGAGGTCCCAACTCTTCTCACTATTTCTTAGTTGTTGGAATTGATGGAAAAACCTCATAAGCAGTTCCTTACTTCACCTCTGCCTTGCATGCGGACTTCTGAGCTGTAAAACAACCCAGCGGTAGATGAAATTTGCTCCAAGACTTAAGAACAATAAATGACATAGTTGAGCCTCTAAATCTTGTGGTTCCTAACCTTTATACTATAATAGACAAAGTGCTAGTCAATAGGCCTTTTATTTTAAGAACCACCTTTCCTCTGTAACTTGATTTATGCCACTATTAGAACCTCTACTTGGAATATTATTGCTTTTCAATTTTTGACTCATGTACTTTTAACTTGTTAGTTAAATTTGTGTCTTCTAGGTTGCAACAATTCCATGATACATCTTCAAGGATATGAACATGTACAACTAAGCACAATTGATAACAGTGCATCTAAATTCCAAAATCAATCTCCATAATAGTCTATGTGTTTACTATTTCCAAAGGGGCCCTTTAGAGTGGTGAGAGAAGATCTTCACGCTGAAACCTACAGTGTCCCTTTTCAGCAGGAGGTAGCTAAGAGAATGCGCTGTCCCCTTTTCCTTATGAATCAGGGTGACGTCTCTCTCAGGGAGGAGTGATAGGGAATGGCAAAGGACACAATGACAAGGTAGATTAATCAGAACTGACTTTGACAAGCACTGTGGCAATGGGACAATTTAAACAGACTTTCAAGGGGGGGGCAAAGAGGAATGAACTGGGGGGAGGGCAGTGAAAGTAGTGCAATAATGAATGAATGGAAACCCCAAATCTCTGTAAATGTTCATTAAAATTAATAAAATTTAATTAAAAGAACAAAAAAAATTCCATCACCTTATGCCTACCTATCTTTATTGCTGTTTTTTTTCACAATAGCAGAGATGGAAGCAGCTTAAGTGCCAACCAACAAACAAATGGACAGAAAAATTTGTACATTCATACAATGGAATGTTACTCAGCACTGAAAAACAATGAACTCATAAAATATTACACAGCATGGGTGAGCCTGGAAGACATTATGTGGGATAAAATATTTCAGTCACAGTATGACAAATACTGCTTAACGTCACTGTTATAAAATAGAACTGACATGTGACATTAAAGGGAAAATAGAAAAGAGTGAATAAATAATAAGCACTGCACTGGAAAAAATGAGGACTATCTGAAGGTAATGTATGATTTGGCATTATATGTATGACAGCAATCTGGAACTAGAGATGCATTGGAAAGTGGGGGAAGAGAAGAGGAGGGAGGAAATTTTGCAGCAATGAATGAATCAAAACCCAACCTCTGTAAACTTTCATTAATATCACAATCAATGTTTTTTAAAAGAGCAGTTAGTTACACTTAAGATAAATACATAATATCCCTTAGCTCCTTTATGACCCAAAGATGGCAGTTGCCTCCTTTGTGATTTAGAACTTCTGGAAGTCTATTGGAAGAACAGCTATAAGTTGGTTCTGAATCAATGACAAAGTTCAACCACAAAGTCATGATGATGGTTATTAGTCCAGTTTTGAGGACTTTTATTTTCTTTATGTTGGGGTGTAATTTGTATTAAAAGCTATAGTCTCTGATCTTTCTAAATAAGTGCTTCAAACTTTCTTCACTTTCAGCAAAGGAAGATTGTATCATATGCAAGTTAATATGTATTCCTATAATCTTGAGGCCATATTCTTCTGCACATAGTTCGACTTCTTATATTATTTGCTTAGCATTCAGATTGAATAAGTACAGTGAATGAAAACAATCCTGAAGGTATTGTTTACTAAGCATGGAGACAAATTCTCTCAAAAAGTCATGTTAAACAGCATGTTCTTACATCATTGTGATGCTGAATGTACTACTACTTGTATTTTAAATACCAGCAGTATCATTGTGTACAGGTGTCAGTGGAGCTTGTAGACTAAGACCAGGAAGAAAAACCTGGTGATTGACTTCTCAAAATCAGTCAACAACAACAACAACAACAACAAATGTATAACACAATAGAGCCTTATCTGATGGAGTGCTGGAAAATGAATGCTTCAATAATGGATTCAAATGTATCAGTGGTCATGAAGGTGATGCAGGAACAGACAACATTCCATACTCTCTACTTATGCTGTCATTGGATGGTAACCAACACCTAACAAAAAGTCTAACGTGTGAGGCACAGTCCTGAGCTTTTCAGATTTCAAGATGAAATACAATCTGAGGTAAGCCATGAATTCACATCAAATATATAAAAGGAGAGAATATAGGTATAAAAGGAATTCTAAGAAAAAACTCTAAAAACATAGTGGTGTTTAAACATCTGGTGAATAAAGACATGAAAAATGAAGATGTTAAAGTAGCGAGGGCTTACGTGTTACAGTGCCTGAGGTGGTCAGCAGGAGTAGTTTGGAGCATGGACTTGGGAGGCTGATTACATGGATTTGAGTCAAACTTCCCCTCTCAGTATGTTCATCCTCGAAATGGACAATGGGAATATTGTACTTCACAAGGTTGTCATAGGGACTAGGCAAGATATATGTAAGGGCCTTAGTCTAGTTCATACAACAAATACAGTTTAAAAAATTCATTATCACCAACTTCCAAAAACCCTTCCTAGTCCATGCACTACAGAAGAAACATTTTCATAATGACAGAAAGGAACAGATTAGTTTAAGATTTAGATGCTTCTTACAATAATAGAACTGCTATGGACATAAAAGGAAAATGGGGCCTCTTCTACACTTCAACTCTTTTTTTCCCTCTTCTTTTTTCTTTTCACACTTCAACTCTTTATTCCTCCTGAAAATGGTAGCAAAGATACGTCCAGCTCGAACATTCTTGGGAGCTCTCCTGGCTTAGATAGGGACGTACTATCCTAAGACTTTTCATGTGAAAGGGTAGTCTGGTGAACAGAAGGTACAGGAAAAATTAATTACACCTTTTCAAGGATTCATCTGTTTTAATTGAAACCAACTATACCTTCTAATTTGAGAGTCACTGTGACTTTGGTTTTCTGCGGAATCTATGTCTGAATTTAAGTCTTGACCTATTCTTACATTTTGTTGTTGTTGACTGCCTTCAAGTTGAGAAAGACTCATAGCGACTCTATGAACAGAAGACCTAAAGCCTTTCCATAAACTCTCATCATTTCTCCAAGTTCGTAGAGTTTCCAGAGGCATGTGGTTTAGGAAGTGGATGCCATTCCTGCTCCCAAACCTGTTTTACAACTGGGAACTCAACCAGACACTGTCCACAATGGGAAACTGTTATGGTATTTGATACCCCCGTGGAACAAAGTTCAGCATCATAGCAAACCCAGGATACTTCATACAGCACATTGACAAAGAATGATGCACACTGTAGAAGAATGTTTCACCAGATATAACAACACTAGTCTCATTTAGCAGTTGTTAAGTGTCTTTAAGTCAATAAAGACTCATAGCAACCCTTGCACAAAAGATGTGAACTCTATTCTTACACTTACCAACAAAAAACCAAATTCTTAGGATCTTAGGTCTATTTTCTGAGTATTTTCATCCTCCAGCTGCTTCTGTTTTCATTTCAGAGAAAAAAAAAGGAAAATGAGAGCAGTTAAAGAATCTGATATAGGATCCTCTGAACTTGAAATCTCAGGAGGTAAGATGTATCTATATTTCAAAGCAGTAGTGATTCCATTTAGATATGATCATTCTGGGTATTTAATCATAGAAGAGTGCTGGACTTGAAATAAGGTGTTTATGTGAGAGAATGGGACTAGGATGGGTGTTCTGTTAAAGAAAATGTGCACAGAAGAGATGGTTCAGACTAGATGAAAATAAGATCCCTGATCAACTAAGTTTGAATTCTGGATCTCCTATTGCATGACCTGGGAAGGGAGGAGCGAGGGTTCCCCTCTAGGGCAGGTCTCCGAATTCCTTGAAACTCTATTTCATCATCTACAAAAAAAGGGGATGATAAAAACTGTTCTCATAGTTTCAATGGTGATTAAATCTTACATTACATGAAAATCGTTTAGCCCTAGGGTGGGAGCATTTCCAGTGCATTAGCTCTTCCTATCTCTGGAGATTTGGGGTGGAGATGATGATGATGGTTGGGAGTATCTGAGGTCAAAGCCACAAAAAAAAAAAAAAAAAGAGAAATCTTCATAGAGACAAGTGAGAAATACAGAATTCAGGAACAGAGGACAAATAGACTGTGTTGTCCTTTTCTGTTTTTGCTCCTGCTTGAGAGGTCTAGAGGCTACAGACTTCTCTGAGACACTGAACCATAGCTGACTGGAGGTGGAGAGGAGAGGAGAGGAGAGGAGAGGAGAGGGAAAAGGAAAGAGAGGAGAGTGATGAACGGAAGGAAAAGGACGAAGCCAGCGGCTGAGGTGGAGAGGAGAGGAGAGGAGAGGAGAGGAGAGGAGAGGAGAGGATAATAATCAGAGCAAGGAACGTTCTATAGCAGAAAGATTTGTGCTTGAAATCCATCCACTTTTGTATCTTAGATATATATCCAGGCAGGCATCTTCATGTCATATTATACACTCAAATTTCATAGGAGGGAAAAGGAGAAAAAGCAAACTGACCTGAAAACAAAGCCAAAGAAAATGGATAGAATTATTCTAATTTATGATTTGTAGTTCCCTGACCCAGTTCTATTGCCAAATTTTAATAGCTAAAGCATATTGCGAAGAGCTATTTTATTGCTATTTTCTTCCAGAAACAAAATTACAAAAACATGTAGCATATGTTCTATTATGTTCTCTAACAGAATAAATAATTAAATTATAAATCTAATAAGCATATTGTAGACTAGTAGATATATTTGTTTTAAATAGGTCATCAGTTAAAATAAAGAAAGAAATAATAAACTGCTATCTATATGATTGACTAATTCAAAAGAGAATTATGGACCAAGTAAATAAATAGACACACATAAGGGTGATTTTGAGCATCATTCTTTAATAGTGACATAATTGTAATTTTTTTTAATACTTGTGTATTTCATCACATGCTAAGCGTGGTGGCACAGTCCGCAGGTAGCTGCACTGCTTACTCATAGCTTACACCTCTTTGATATCTTAAAGTCATCAGCAGCTTCTCAGTAGTAAGATGTGTAATGTCTGCTAGTGGAAATTTCAGACTTGGAAACCCAACAGAGGGTCAGCTATAAGATATTTTAACTCAGGTGAGTGAATGAAGATGTAATTTTTGACCAAAAAAACCCTCTGTATTTTATTCAATATATAGAATCTGTCATATGATTTTAATAAAATATACTAATAAGTCATTGACTTTAGAAACAATACCGTGAGTATGAAAATAAGAAAGAATGGAATAAAAGCATATTCATAAGAAAATTTAAGATGTAGCCTAGTAGTCTTAAAAAATTATAAGGATACCATTGTATGCTACTATATTTTTAGGTCAATGATAGAATGAATTCATATAATGTTCATCCTTTTTAGTAATAGCATCTGAATTAAACCACAATATTTTCTTTTTAGTAAATATGTTATTAACCAGAAGTGGAATTTTAAAAAAGAGAATGTTTTTGTGTATGATGTGAGGTGTGGGTCTTGTTTTAGTTTTCCAATATTGCCAACACCACTGTCATTTTCCCACTTAACTAATTTTATCTCCTTGTCAAAAATCAGTTGACTGTAAATAGATGGGCTAATTTCTGGGTTCTCAATTCTATTCCATTGATCTATGTCTGACCTAACACTAAAACCAAGGACTATAAACTTCATTAGAGAAAAGCCTGGAAGAACCCTAGAAGCACTAATAGACAACATGAACAATCTTCCAAGCATCCTAATAAACCTACATCCAGGAGAGGATAAAATATATGATGAATGGGATCCTCTAAGAATCAAATCTCTATGCACATCCAAAATCTTCTCCAGCAGGGTAAAAAGGGAATCCACAGACTGGGGAAAAATATTTGGTAATGATATGTCTAATAGGGGACTTATATATAGAATTTAAAGAATACTCAAGCACCAAAAGATAAAGGCAAACAATCCAATTGAAAAATGGGCACAGGATATGTACACTTCACCAAAGAAGACATTCAGATGACAAACAAACGCATGAAGAAATGTTCAAAATCCCTAGCTATAAGAGAGATATAAATCAAAAGAACTATGAGATATCATCTCACCCCAGTACAAATAGCAAAATTCAACAGAGCAGGGAACAATAAATGCTTTCAAGTTTCTGGAGAAACTGGAACTCTTATTCACTGTTGATAGGAGTATAAAGTGGTGCAACCACTCTGGAAGACAGTATGGCACTTTCTTAAAAAGTTGGAAATAGAAATACCATTTGGCCCAACAATTCCCCTACTCAGAATATACCCCCTAAAATTCTTAACTGCCACCCAAGAAGATATATAAACACCAATGTTTATTGTGCCTTTGTTCACAATATCAAAGAGCTGGCAACAACCCAAGTGCCCATCAACAAACAGATGGATAGAGAAGTTGTAGTATATTTACACAATGGAATATTATGCAGGACTGAAAAACAAAGAATTCATGAAATATTATACAAAATGGGTGAGCATGGAGGACATTATACTGAGTGAAATATCTCAGTCATAAAATGATAAATACAGCATAATGCCACTGTTATAAAACAGGACTGACATCAGGGTTGGGGGAAACTAAGAAAAGAAGGGATAAATAATATATATGACATTGAAACAGACAAGGGAGAAAACTGCATGAAAGGAATATATGATTAGGTATTATTTGCATGACAAGAGTCCAGAAGAAGAGCTTCATTGTAAAGTCATCTTGGCGGGCTCTGGGGGTTGGGGGAGGGGGGACGACTGTATAACAATGAAAGAACTTTTTTTTCCAAAGAAAATAAGTGAACTGGGGAGGCGGGGGGAGGGCAGAGAGAAAAATGTGCAACAGTAAATGAATGGAAATCCAAGTTCTTTATAAACTCACAGTGTTGTTGTTGTTGTTAAGTCCCGTGGAGTCGTAGATGACTTATAGGTACCCTATGAGCAAAAGACATGAACACTTGTATAACTTTCGTCATTTC
>NW_006399789.1:10398334-10428979 GCF_000299155.1 Elephantulus edwardii | reverse complement strand
AGAGGAGAGGAGAGGACTCCCCAAGAAACAGTAGACATAGAGCAAATAACAGCATGGTGGGTGTTTCTCTGGAGGTCCTTCAAAGCTAGTTGGGGCAAAGGAAGGAAAAAAATGGCAGAGAATCATCCTTGAACAGTCTGAGGGCTCTTACTTCTAGTGAGAAGCCTAGTGCCCAACACATTGCTTTTCTCCTTAGCTTCATATTGTTGTACCTACACTGACTTCTTTAAAAAAAATTGTTAAAAACATGTATGGGGATACAAGGGATTGAGGGTTGGGAGCAGAAGAGTGAGGATGGGCAGGGATGAAATCATAGGGCTGTACAATTTGGTGGGTGGGGGGACTAGGCAAAGGAAATGTGAATGATCCAGAGGGGACTAGCAGAGATAAGGTAATGGTAAGCATAGTCCAATGGTGATTAATATATTTTTATTTAACAAAGAAATTGTCTTATTCACTTGTGGGTTTCTCATTTGGGAATGGAGTGCAGACTCTCTGGCTCCTTCATGCAAAACAGGGGTGTTTATGTGAAGGGGGAAGGGGAGCCCACTTTAACACCTTACTGATGGTCCTGAGTTGAAGCTGCATGCCTTCTTGTTCTGTTAGAAGATATTTTCCTGATGTTACTGCCCTCTGGAATGCAAAGTGTTTGCCAAGGTGGGTCCAGTGGGGATTGCTGGCTGAACCCTGAGGTTCCATCCTCCTTCGCGTCTTTAGCTGGCAGTTTTACTTCTCTTTTGTCTTTGGATCTGGGTTCATGGTTCAGGTCTGGAGTAAAACTCAGTGTTAAGGTTACCTATACAAAAGAGAGCAAATTCATGTTCCTTCAAGAATCCCCGTCCTCTTGATGTTGAGCTTCAGTCCACACTGATGACCAGCAGTCAACTGGTTGACAGTTTGGTTATATATAAGTTGCATGGCCAGCTTCCATGCAGCTTGCCAAGCCTCCTGCTCCTCCAGTTGTGTCTCTTGCCACTGCCATCTTAGTTCTGAGAATTTATTTTAGAATAAATTTATTCTGTGGCAATGTCATACTGGCTTCAGGGCCTGGTTCCTGTCATCCATCCCAGGTGAGGGGAACCTTGGGGTCTTGCCATGGTGGCCTCAAGGAGCTGTGGCAGCAGCATGGGCTCAGCAGTGAGGGGCTGGGAGCCATGGGACTCACCCATTGATTTTTGGGCATCTTTGTTCTCTTGATGTTGAGCCTTGATCCATATTGAAGACCATTAATCAACTGTTTAGTTGTTCAATTATCAATAAACTGAGGATGGTGGAGGGCCATGGTGGCCCATTTATATACAGCTTACTACTCTTACAGCTCCTTATGCTGCTTCCTCCCCACTGCCATCTTGGTTCTCTAGACTGACTTGTAAAGTTTGGTGACATTAATACAAGAATCAGCTGAGTATGTATTTCATTTGTACATTTTATGAATCCCTTTATTGAACATCAACCAGATTGTCAAGTTAGGTGTTGAATAAGTTCTGGACTTTGAGATATAATCAGATTAGGTCTGTCATAGTTATCCCTATGATGAAAGAGCAATGGCCATGATCTACATACCATCCACATCAGTGGCATTACCACTTCAGTGCACTGAAGAAAAGCATAGCTGGATTTGCTTCATGGATGAGGCAGTATTCAAATGAGCCCTCCTCCTTCACTTTGGTGTTGGTCAAGTATATGAGCTGCCAAAATCATCATCACCATCATCATCATCATCATCATCATCATCATCATCATCGTCAACCAACCAACCAACCAGCCAACCAACCTACCTACCTACCTGATTTAGAAGAAGTGGAACCCAACTTCTCCTTAAAGGCAAGGATGATGACATTTCATCAAACTTATTCTGGACATGTTACCAGAAAGGGCCAGTTCCTGGGAAAGAACATCATACTTGGAAAGGTGGAGAGTTAGAGAAAGAGGAAGCTCTGAAGGAGATGAACTGATGCAGTGACTGAGGCAATAAACTTAAGCAGAGCAGAGATTTTGAGGATGGTATAGGACCGATCATACACCATCCTAGCAAGGTTTCCATCTGCTTACACAAGATCTCTTTCTGTTAAAGTCAACTTTACAGAACCTGACAACAAAAGCATACATTCAGTGCGGATCTTTCCAGTTGAATTTGTTACAAGACTTTCTTCATTTTAAACCACTCTCCTCTCTTGATGTCCAACATGCTCAACACTTCAGGACTTGTCTTGCTTTACTTCAGTGAGATCAGTCCTTTTTAGTCATTGTTGCCTTCTCTTGACCTCCCTCTACGTTGCAGCCACTCATTCATGCACTGGTAAATGCTTAAATTCAGCCATGTGTTTCTGGTATATTCACTCAATTACCAGATTCTTGTACACATATGTTGAGCAGGTATTTCAAATGAGATGTCTAATAGATGGCTCAGATTTAGTATGTCCAAAACAGAACTCTGTATCTACCTCATTTCCAATCTCCTTCTTATGTCAACCATTTCCATCTCAATGAAATGTGCCACCATTGATTTGTTCAGGATAGAATGCTTTGCTCTAATGGTTCTCTGATACCAAACTTCCCATCAATCAGCAAGCTCTCTTGTGTGAATCTTCCAAATATATCTCAACTTCAATTGCATCCATTGGTAACAGCCTTGTCTAAGTACCTACAGTACTGCAATGCTGTTGTTCTGTTGAGTCAACTATGACTCATAGCAACACTATGCACAGTATCTCTGAACCCTGCTCTATCCTGAGTCAATCTCACTGTCTCTGACACACCTACCATCATTACTCTAGTTATTGTGTCAATCCATATAATCCAATGTCTTTCTCATTGTGCTGTACCTTAATCCTTCCAAGCATGATTTCCTTCTCCAAAGTCTGGACCCTCTTGGCTCCATGCCCAAAGTATGTAAGTTAGAGTCTCAAAATCCTTGTCTCCAAGAAGCAGCTTGATTTCACCCACTTCAAGACGGACCTGTTAGTTCTTTTGGCAGTCCATGGTTCAAAACTCTTCTCTAGCATCAAACTCAAAGACAACAATTCTTATTCTGTCATCCTTAGTCATTGCCCAGCTCTCTGATACACAGCAAGTAATTGCAAAGACCATAGCCTTCTAAATTACTGCAGAGTCTATTGTCATCTTCTGGGGTTAATGTTTTATGTAGATTATAAACTACCTTTTATCCTTAAATTAGAGTCTATCAGTATCTTAGAATAAATCCCACTTAAAATAAACCACTTACCGTGGGTTACCAGCTCCTGTGTGATCTGAATCCTGCTGCCATCTTGGACTTAGTCTCCTGTCACTTCATCTTGCTCCAGTCATACTAGCTCTTCCTTGTTAACCACAAAGTGCAATATCATTTAGGATTCACATATTTTTTGCACCCATTGTTTCTACTGCCTGAACAACACTATTCAAGTAGATCTCATGACACTCCTCCACTTCATTCAGTCTTCATTCAGAGATCATCACTGATTATTTATTCACAAACAATGTTTTCCACCCAAATAATTCTGAAACTTCTTGTCATTTTTGCTAGGTCCTACCAAATCTCTTTCAATTTACCAAATCTCTTTTGATTCATAGTGATTCCATGTTACTGAGTAGAACTACCACAAAGGGTTTTCCTGAAATCTTCACAGGAATGGATTTCCCAGTCTTTCTCCCTCAGAGCAACATGGTGACTTCAAACTGCTCATCTTTCAGTTAGCAGTGGAATGTTTAACTGTTTGCACCACTTATGCTCTATATCTTATTGTTGTTGTTGTTGTTAAGTGCTGTCGAGTCATAGACAATTCATAGCGACCCTATGAACAAAAGACTTGAGCACTGTTCATAGTTTCCGGAGGTAAGCCAATTTAGGAAGCGGATGCCACTCCTGCTTCCAAACTTGTTTTTATGACACCTTACTTGTCTACATTTTCCCACATAGAACTTATTTTCATATTTTTGTTGTTGTTAGATGCCATCAAGTTGAGTACTACTCATAATGACCCTATGCACTGTCCTATCTTGTGCCATCCTCATGCTTCCTGACACACCTGAGCCAATCCATCAGTTGAGATCCTTCTTCTCTTTCACCAACCCTCCACCTTTCCAAGCATGCCATTCCTCTCCAAGGAATAACTTATGCCCAAAGTACGTGAGATGAAGCTTCAGCATTTTTGCGTCCAAAGAGCTCTCTGGTTGAACTTTCTCCAAGACATATTTACTTGTTCTTTTGGCTCCCCGTGGGATGTTCTGTACCCTTCTCCAATCTCACAGCTCAAAAAAAACAACTCTTTTTCTGTCATGCTTATTCAATGTCAGATGCATAAGAGGAGATTGAAAAGACCACAGCCTGAATCAGATGCACCTGTATTTTCATATTAAATGATATTATTCTATTGTACTTGTTTTGAATCCACAATCAACACCCCTGGACATTTTGTTGTTGTCGTTATCAAGTTGAAAATGACTTCTAGCTCACCCTCCAGCAGATTTTCATAGACAGGAAGTCAGATAGGAGGAGATAGTTACTTTCTATCACATAGAAGCTGATGGATTTGAACAGCACAACTTCTTACCCCTCAGCAACTTGAGTTTCCTACCAATGGTAATAACAGTCAAGAAATAAAAAGATGTGTTGCATTGGGAAATCTTTGCTTTCTGCCAAGATCCATCTGATATTGGCAATACTGTCTCTAGTGCCATGGTCTCTTCTAAACCCCACTTGTATTTCTAGTAGTTCTCTGTTAATTTATTCTTCCCAATCATTTCTGGTTGACCTGGAGAAGGATTTTGCTGATTTGTGATATTAGTGATATCGTTCTATAATTTCCACACTCTGTTGGGTCATCTTTTTTTTTGTAATGGAAATAAAGATGGATCGCTTACAGACAGTTGACCAGGAAGTTGTCGTCCAGATTTCTTGGCACAATTTGGTGAGCACATGCAGGGCAGCATCTGTTTGCTAAAATACATCAATTGGTATTCCATCAATTCCTGGAGCTTTATTTTTTTGCCAAGTCCTTCAGAGCAGCCTGCACTTCCTCCTTCATTACTATTGCCTCTTGATCGTATGTTGTTTTTATTTTCTGTAGTTTCCACCCTCATCAAGTGAGTTGAAACCAATTTAGTATACATGTGAGGCAAAATCTGTTAATAAATCTGTGGAAGGCAGAAACCTGTCAGAGAAGGAAAACACAAATATTTTCCACTCAAGTGAGCAAAGAAGTTATACTGCTGTATCTTGTTAATGGTAGAAAACAGGGAAGTCCCACTGTGTTCTGACTCTTACAAGTTTCATTATGTACCTTCTTCTTAATGACTTTCTAATACTTATTTTTGATTGTTATTTTAAATTTTTTTATTTTATATTGTTTTGCAAAAAAATTGTATACATGTCCTTCATATTTTCCTTTGCATACATTGTGTTTTATAAACTTAATACCCATTGAATTATTCCCATCATTACACTGTCTTTTAAGGCCCTCACTAGATTGTTCCCATTTTCTTTGCCCACCTCCCTCCATTCATCAAATTATGTGACCTTCTGATTTCTTCCCTGCTCATTCACACTGCTATGCTCCCACCCCTTCTCTCCTTTAACCCCCATACACATTTTACTTGTTATTCTTTTATTTAGTTTTTTACATTAATGGTCTTATGCAGTATTTGTCCTTATGATACTGAGTTAGTTCACTCTGTATAATGCTCCCCAGTCCTTCCCAAATTATATAGTAATTTTCAAAATAATTTCTGAGTGCTGCATAGTATTCTACCATGTGACTGTATCCGTTTCTCAATCTATTTGATTATGGTTAGAAATTTGGACTGTTTCTATGTTCTTGAGATTGTGAATAATGATGCTATGAAGATTGGTATACAAATCTCTGCTTGTGTCTCAGTTCTAATTTTCTCAAAGTATATTCCTAGCAGTGGAATAGTTGGGTCATAGGAAATTTCTATGTTCAACATTTTGAATAAGCAGCAAATTTGCTTCCAGAGTGCTCGTACCATTTTCTGTAATACTTAATTAGCATTTTCATAGAATTTATTATAATACTGAATTAACAACATATACTGTTGTTGTTGAATACTGTTGAGTCAGAACTGACCTATAGCTGACCCTCCAGTAGGTTTTCAGAGGCAGTAAACGGCATGGGAGTAGATTCCTGATCATATTTCTCCCACAGAGCACCCCTGGCTGAGTGGAGGGAGCTCTGGTGGGTCAGTAGTAAGAAGCTACTGCAATTCCAAGGGCAAGAGTTGCAATCCAGCAGCTCCTCCTCAAGAGAAGGATGGGCAATCTCCCCCCATGCAGTTTACTGCCTCTGAAAACCTTCTGGAGGATCAGTTATGGGTCCGTTCCAACTCAATGGTATTCAACAATGACAGCACCTTAATGACTAGGGAGCTTTGGTGGCCAAGTGGTAAAAAACTGCATTGCCAAACCAAAGGCATGCAATTGAAATCCACCAGTTGTTCTATAGGAGAAAGATGGCCGATCTTCTCCCATGTGATTTATAGCCTTTGAGAACCTGCTGGAGGGTCAGTTTTGAGTTGGTTCCAATTTGATGGCATATAACAACACACACAAGCATGTATTTATTTATTAAATTTATAGTATAAATCAAGTCCTTGATTTCAAACTCTTCCTGATTCACAGGCTTCTGGGTCACTCATACCTGTTTGGTGGGGGAAAGCTGAGTCCCCACCTCCTCCTGAACTCATCCATGCTGCTCTCTGCCTCCCCACCTTGCCCCAATATGGATTGAGTCTCAATATCAAGAAAACAAAGATTCTTACCATTGGGCCAATTGACAGCATCATGATAGATGGAGAAGAGATTGAGATTGCTAACAGCTTTAGTTTGCTTGGGTAAAAAAATCAGCAGCCAGGAAATTAAAAGATGTATTGTGATGGGAAAGTTTGTTGTCAGAGACCTCTTCAAAGTACTGAAGAGCAACAATGTTAGTCTGGAGACTAAGGTGTGCCTGATACAGGCCATGGTCTTTGCAATCATTTGTTATGTGTTAGAGAGCTGGACAATGACTAGGGATGATAGTAGAATTGATGTATTTGAACTGTGGTGTTGGAGAAGAGTATTGAATATACCATGGACTGCTAAGAGAATGAACAGATTGGTCCTAGAGAAGGTTAAAACAGGCTACTCCTAGGAGGCAAGGATTCTGAAGCTTTGTCTGACATACTTTGGACATGTTGCAAGGAGGGACTAGTCCTTGGAGAGAGAGACATCATGCTTGGGAGGATGGAGGGACAGCATAGGAGAGGAAGACCTTCTATGAGATGGATTGAGTCAATGAGTGGGGTAATGGGGGTAAGTGTGTCAGAGACAGTGAGATTGGCACAGGATAGAGCAGGGCTTAGGGCTGTTGTACATAGGGTCACTATGAGTTGCAAGAGACTCTACGGCACATAACAACAACAACAACAACAACATAGTATAATCAAAATAATCTCAGACAGTACTGCTATCAATGCAATGAAAAGTTAGATTATTTAATATAAGAAAAGTGAATGCTATTAATTTAGTTGAATTTACCTAAAAAAAGTTATATTGAGACACTGACCCTACATAGCCTGTATTTATGAAAATTATCTTATTCAGGAAGTAGTTCTTTCTTTGACACCACTGTCAGATAAACCTACCAGCATCGTCAAGTGCATGATAGTCCTAACTCCTTCTGAGCTGCATTGTAGAGGTGAGTAAACCTGAAGGAAGAGGTACAATATGGGAAGAACTCCTAGGGAGCTATATCAACACATGGCAAGGGAACACCAAAGATTGCTTTGCAGAGGCACTCAAAGAAGCTGGGTGAGAAGCCCAGAATGGTTCCTGTTTCCCAGCCCCCAAAGGAATCAGTACAGTCCATATGGAGTTTTGGATTTCTGGTCTCCAGAACTGAGAATAAATAAATTTCCGTTCTTTGAAGTCATCAACGAAAGTGTGGGGTAGGCTAGGGCAGCAGTAGGAGTGAAGATGGATGTTCTGAGAAGTAGGATAAGGTATGTAAGGCCCTGTGACAACCTCATTACTGTGTCTGCGACATCTGGACGAGCTTTTCTCCTCTCTGCAGTCATTGAACAAGTATTTTAGCCTTGCTCTTCTTGCTTTTCCGTTGCGGTTTACACATATTATTTACTTTCAATCACTTGCTATACATCCAAGAGCTGGACTATGAATAAGGATGAGAGAAGAATTGATATCTTTGAGCTGTGGTGTTGAAGAAAAGTACTGAATATCCTGTGGACTGACAAAAAAACCCAACAACCCAGATATGTCTTGGAGAAAGTGCAGCTAGAGTGTTCCTTGTAGGCAAGGTTGCCAAAGTTCCATCTCACATACTGTGGGCATGCTGCTAGGAAAGGCTATTTCCTTAGAAAGGGATATCAAGTTTGGGAAGGTGGAGGGTCAATAGAAGGGAGGAAGACTCTCAATAAGATAGACTGACAGTGACTCCAGAATGGACTTAAGAATATCAGAGATGATGAAGGTGGCACAGGATATGGCAGGGTTGAGATCTACAGTTCATAGGGTCGCTACGAGTCATATCACCTTGAAGACATCCACCACCACCAAAAATTCTTTTTAGTGTACTGGGTGGGGGGTGGGGATGGGTGGGGAGAAAAGTGCAACAATGAATGAATGGAAACACAAAATCTCTGTAAATGTTCATTTAAATTAATAATAATAATAATGAAAACAAACAAAACAATAATTAACCTGGGTACTCTGTGGGAGAAGGAGGGGAAATCTTCTCCAGTCAGATCCGATTTGACACACATACACAAAATATATTTTTTAAAAAAATTCAAAAAATTCTGTTCAGCCCATCTCTAAGACCTATAAAGATTAGAAAAAGAAAGAACTCTCATAAACCTTTACATGAGGCAAATTTGTTTGAATTTTTATTGTTTAATCCTTTGAGGTAACTCATATCCACTGGAAAAGATATAGAACATCATGAATGTAGGACTTTTGACTTTGCACTTTTGCTTTTCTATGGATTAAAGATTCTTTACCTTAGTCATCATTTTTTTGGTTCAACTATAAGGAAAAGAGCCTTTGTGAAACAATGCTGCCGTGAAGTTTTAAATGAAAGATAAGACTTGGACTAGCCAGCACTAAGTAGGTGCTTTTTATCCATGAGCTGAGGTTTGTCATTGTCATGGTGACAATGCTACCAAAAACTCAGCCCGTTTTCTCAAAAGCATGTAAACTTCCTCTTAAATTTAGCACTCAAGTTCTATAGCTGGTATATAGATCATGTTTGGATAAATAAAGAGTGAAGAAATTAAAACAACAACAACAACAACAACAACACACCAAACCTCAACCCTATAATTTAACTATGGTAAGTTTCTTCATCCTCTTTGTGTACAAGAAAGAACACAAAATAGAAATCCTTAAACAAATAAAACCAAAACCATAACTCACTGAAATCTGTGGGCAATCCTAGATTAATCCTAGATTTCTTCCTTCTTTACCTACTGCAACTTACAGATCACCTGATCCCACTGGTGGCCTAGTGGGTAAGGAATTGTGCTGCCAACTCAAAGGCACCTGGTTTGAATTCACCAGATGCTTTATGGAAGAAAGATCAGCAGTCTCCTCTGATGTGATTTATATCTTCTGAAAACTCACTGAAGGCTCAGCTATGAGTCAGTTCCGACTCAACAGTACATCACAACAACAAATCCCATTGATTTGCTTCCATAGGATTCTTTTCTGTCCGTGGCGTTCTTAGGTCATCTTGGCCTTGGCTTAAGCTTCTAAGCCTCTTCCCTGGTACCCTTCTTCCACTCCTTAATCTCTATATCTCCTTCCCCTTTTCCAAAAGAGATAAATAACTTTAATACCTAATTTCAAGATTGAATATCTACAGTGAAAAATGTCAACATGTCACTCTTTTGTCTAAATACACACAAGGCTTCTTCATGTTCTTCTGTGTAAAATACACTCCCCCGCATTTCATCCAGGCAATACTTCTTTTTTCCACTGCTGATCATCCCCACAGCCCATGATTTGTCAAATTGAGACTAGCTAAAATCTTCTTTCTGAGCCTGTTTCCTGTCATTCTCTTGACCTTGATCTTAGTCCGTCAATCTCCTACCTCTACCCCTTTTTGTTTAACTCTAACACTCTTGTCCTGCTAGACTTTGGCCCCTGCATTCCCAAGTCATATGTATTAGGTACAGAACTTGCTGCTTCCATTGCAAAGGCCGTGGTAAAATGACAACCTGGAGCCCCATTTTCAAAATTCTTAGGAATTTCAAGATGACAATAGCAGAGCATTAAACTAGATGCCAGTCCACATAACTACAGGTTATAAATCCTAGTTAAGTGTCCCTCTTAGAATCTGTATATGTCTCTAATAAAGTTTAAAGCAACAGTTTCTAACTATTTGCATATATTCCTCCTTTGCTAGTCATATTGCTTTAAGAAAATGGCTGTGTCTTCAAATACTCATTTTACAGTCATTAAACATTTATTGAGGGTCATAATAACCTTGTTATTCACAAGATATGTTCTCTTGTTAATATTCACATCCTCAGAATACAAAGAGAGTCATTCTCAACAGAAATCTAACCTGCAGTTGAAAGTGAAGAGGATTTGAAGCACTTGCTGAAGAAAATAATAGTTTTTATTATGGATTACATCTCTTCATCAAGAAAACAAAAATCCTCACTACTGAATAGATAACACCATGATAGATGGAGAAAAGATTAAAGTTGTCAGTGATTTAGTTTTACTTGGACCCACAAGCAGAACACAAGGTAACAATAGTCAAGAAATCAAGAGATGTCCTGCATTGTGGAAATCTGCTTTCATGAACCTATCCAAAGTGCTAAAGACCAAGGATGTCATTTACAAGACTAAGGTACACCTGATCCAAGCCATGGTCTTTTCAATTACTTGTCCAACAAAAGATGGACAATGAATAAACATGACAAAAGATTGGATGCCTTTAAATTGTGACATTGGAGAAGAGTGTTGAATACCCCATGGATTGCCAAAAGAACAAACAAGTCTATCTTGGAGGAAGTGAAATCAGGTTGCTCTTTAGAGGCAAGGATGACGATACTTCCTCTCACATACTTTGGGCATGTTGTCAGGAGAGGTCATTCCTTGGGAGAAAAGACATCACGCTGAGAAAGAAAGCCAGAGCTTAATATGCTCAAGCATATTAGAATCAGCAAGGGTGGTGTAGGACAGGGGAAATTTCAGATGTCTGCAGAGGGTCATTTATAGTTGACTTGATGGCACTTAACAACAACAATGACAACAACAACAAAGGTAGTAATCTAACCCACCACAGTGGGTGATAGACCAGGCACTGATAAGTGTTACCTACCCTTTTTTGTTGAGTCAGTTCCACACATGTCCTCTCCCCTCCATCATTTTGAATTTTCATGTGTGCACACTGCCTTACCATTCTTCCTTGGAGCAGCTGGTGGATTTGACCTGCCAACTTTTTCATTAGCAATCCAACACATAATCCACTAATGCCACCAGTACTCACTCATATAATTTCTTTTTATTCTGGAAGAATGAGGTTTATAAACAGATGTCCACAGGAAATGATCGATGCGCACAAGGTCACCTAATTAGGACAGAGCATAGGTGTGCCCAGATGTTAGGACTGACTTCCTGTACAAGTGACTGATGACTGAAGGCTGGATAGGAGTTAGTTAGCTGTTATCCCAGTGGGTAGAATGAGAAAAATAGACATGTTAAACTGTTTGGTATAGATGGTAGTGGATAGAGGCAGGGAGAGGTTTATTCAAGTGGTTTGGAAAGGTCAGGATCCAAAGTGAAATAGTATTGGAAGATGAGCCTGAAGAGATAAATAGGTACCACACCCCAAATGCTCTTATGTGTCACATTGCCCAGTGGAGAAACACTAGGAAACATATATTAACTAAAGGTGGTATTTTAAATTTTCATTCAAAATGTTGTTAGGTGCCAATGAGTTGCCTCTAACTCCTAGAGACCCAGTGAACAACAGATCTGAAGCATTTACCATCCTCACCACCTTTGATATGCCCATTTTTACAGTTACTAAGTCAATCCATCTTGTTGAGGGCTTTCTTCTTCTTCCCTGACACTCCACCTTTTCCAGCTTGATGTCTTTTCCAAGGACTATCCCTTCTTGACAATAGGCTCAAAGTATGTGGAGGGTGTTTTAGCAACCTTACTTCTAAAGGAGCATCCAGGTTGTAATTACTCTAAGACAGACTTGTTTTTTCTTTTTCAAGTTCATGAAATATTCAATATTCTTCTTTAATACCACCACTCAAAGGTATCAATTCTTCATTTGTCATCCTTATTCATTGTCCAACTTTCACATGAGCACAACAAGTAATTGAAAAGAACATGGCTTGGATCAGGGGGACAATTCAATGAAACAGGTTTTGATTTCTTGACTGCTGATACCTTGGGTGTTGATTATGTATCCAAGTAAAAATCATTGCCAATGATGCTTTTCTCCATTTATTGCAATGTAGACATTAACAGGTAAAATAAATCTTAGAAATTAGTTTCTTTAAGCTTTGGTATCAGAGAAGAGTATTGAACTTACCATGGACTGTCAGGAGAACATAGAGCTTCGTCCTGGAGAGTGTGAAATGAGGCTGCTTCTTGGAGGCAAGGATTCTGAGGTTTCATCTGACATAGTTAAGGCATGTTGCCAGGATGGACCAGTCCTTAGAGAGGGAAATCGTGCTTGGAAGTGTGGAGGGACAACGCAAGAAAGGAAGACCCTTGATGAGATCAATTGATTCAGTGACTGTGGTAGTGAAGGCAGATAGGTTGACACAGGATAGAACAGGTTTCAGGGCTATTATACACAGGGTCGCTATGAGTTGCAAGAGACTTTACAGCACATAACAACAATGGTAAGCATAAAAAGTATGACAGAGATACTTTACAGTGTCCATTCTTTTGCCAAGTCTTTGAGATGTTTTGAGTCAAGTCAACTATAACTCTTAGAAATCCTATGAAGAACAGATTGAGTCATCCTCATGTTCTCTACTATACTCAAGCCCTTTGATAGAGTCACTGTGTCAGCTGGTCTTGTTAAAGTTCTTGGATTTTCCTCTAATTTCCTACCTTTCCCAGGAATGTCTTTTTCATGTTCTTGTGTGTGTTGTCATTTTTGAACCAACCCATATCTGGCCCTCCAGCAGGTTTTCAGAGACAGTTAATCAGATGAGAGGAGACTGCCCATCCTTCTCCCATGGAGCAGCCAGCGAATCATAGGACTAACCGTTCTAACAACCTACCAAAAGTATGAGACATGGAGTGACATTGTGTTTGCCTCTGAGGAACAAACTGATTGTACTTCCTCCTAGACAGACTTGTTGGTTCTTTTGACAGTCATTATGGAATATTGAGCACTTTTCTCCAGCACCTCAATTCAAAGGCATTGATTTTCCTTCCATTATTTTATTCATTCTCTAACTTCGAAATGCAAAAGAAGCAACTGAAAATATCATGCCTTAGATCAAGCACATTTTAGTCCTTAAAGTGACATTATTGCCCTTTAGTGCTTTGGAGATGTCCTTGACACATCACTTTTCTTGTTGTTGTGTTCTCTTGAGTTGGAACTGACCCATAGCGGATCCCCAAGCACATTTTCAAAGACAGTAAGTCACAAGAGATTAGATTGTCCAGTCTTCCATGGAACAGCTATTGAAGTCAACCTGCACGCCTTTGGGATTGCAGCACAGCTTCTTACAAACTAGGCCACTAGATCTCTCATCACTAGTGACTAACATATTTCAAAATAAAGCTGTAGACCAGTTTCCCAAGAACACTATTAATACAACTTTTAGTGGAAATTGTTGGGAGTTAGAACTACTCTAATTTGCTCCTAGAAGTTCATAGAAGGAGTTAGTACAGTCAAGTCTCAGAGGCATCTTTTTGACATAAAATGGCTATACTTCCTGTTTCTTGAGAAGCTCCTCCCAATAGCAATCAACCACACTTGGAATGTTCCCACTAGGAAGCTCTGCTGCACATTGTGATAAGCCACTGAAGAATTTTTAAGTGGACGAGATTCAGATGATGTTAGATGCTCCCAAGATCTGATCTGTCAACAAAGGATCTGATTCATGGTGATCCTTTGTCCAATCCAGCATCAACCTCACAATTACTATTGAACTTGATCCATTTTTGAAATCACTGTATGAATTCATCTTATTAAACGTCTTCTTATTTTCTAACCCTCTACTTTATCAAGTATGATGACTTTCTTCAGGGGCTGGCCCTTTCTGGTACCTGTCCCAAGGTATGAGAAAAGACCTCACCATCTTTGTTTCCAAATAATATTCTGGTTATATTTCTTCCAAGACAAATTTTTCTGTTCTTTTGGCAGACATAGTATATTAAATATTTTGGCCAACACTATAATTCAAAGGCATTAATTCTTGTTCAAAACTCAAACTCATTGCCCCCAAATTTAAGCCAGCTCATAGGTTAACCTTCAGTAGGTTTTTGGAGGCTGTAAATTAGGAAGGTGCTACCTTTGGATTCTACTATGAGAGTTTTAGAATCAGGAGTGGCATCCATTTCCTTAACAACATGCCTCCAGAAACTCTATGAACTTTGATAAATAATAGTTGTAGATGCCTTCAGACCTTTTGTTCATAGTGTTGCTATGAGTCATGCTTGACTCAACAATAATCAACAACAAAAACAATCACCACCTTTGGATTAGCGGCTCAACTCTTTATGGACTGTGTCACTAGAGTTCTCTAGCTCTTATTTAAACTTCCCTATTAGTTGTCCAACTTTTAAAGGTATATGAAGCAATTAAAAATATCATGGCTTGAGTCAGGCATACCTTAGTCCTCAAAGTGACATCATTGCTCTATAACACTCTGAAGAGTTCCTTTGCAGCAAATTTTCCCAATGCAATATGTCATATGATTTTTTTGTTTGTGGTTCTCATAGGCATTGACCACCTCATGGCTGATATTAACATTGGTAATATACTTCACACATTACTTCTTTATCTACCTATGCCTTTATACTTTTAAGAAAAATGTGAGTTGTTCATAACATCTTCATTCTCTGTGTGAGTACAGTATTCTAGAATATAGGAAGTTTCAGTTTAGCAGATGCTTTTTATCATTTGAAATAAGGTTTTTGGGTCATTAGCTCATTATTGACGCAACAAAACCAATCTAAATGCATTTTCCGAGGTGATTTCCTTTGGGTCATTTTTACTTGCTAGAATCATAGGCAGTGCCCTACTTTAAAACATTTAAAAAAGAACAAAAACTTCTACACAATATCTTATTAGAAAAATGCTTTTGATTACCCAAATAAAATAAATCTCCAACAGTCTCATTTATCATACACTGGCAAATATGAAAAAGAATCTTTGTAACAGCACCAGGTCTAGTATTTAAACAATTTGTATATTTTTAAAACAAACTTTTAGTTTTAGAATAATATTAATGTTGTTGCTATGTTCCATAGAGTTACCTGTGACGCATCATGAACCTAAGCACAAGATCTCTGATAGCTGCCCTGTCCTGAACTAGTCTGACTGACTCCCAAACACCTACCCTAATAACTCTAGTTACTGTGTCAATCCATCTCATCCAGGGGCTCCCTTTTCTGTGCTGTCCCTCCACGCTTCCAAGCATAATGTCTTTCTCCAAGGACTTGTCCCCTCCTGACATCAGTTTTTCAATCATATTTATTCATTATCCAGCTCTCTGATGCATAATGTATAATTGTGAAGACTATGACTAGGATAATTGGGATGGGAGTGTCAGAGACAGTGCGATGGCACAGGACAAAGCGGAGTTTAGGGCTGTTGTACATAGGGTCGCTATGAGTCGCAGGTGACTCGACGGCACATAACAACACAACATGCCTGGAAAAATTATTATTGTCTCTTTGAACACTTCTGTTGTAGTTGTTAAGTGCTGTCAAGACAACTCATGGTGATGCGATGAACAACAGATCTAAACAATGTCCTATCCTATGAATTTCTTATTATTTTTGATCTACTTGATCCCATTGCAGCAGCCATTTTATTAGTTCATCTCATTGAGGGTATTCTGCTCCTTTGCCGACCTTCCACCTTTACAAGCATGATGTCTTTTTCTAAGGAACAGCCTTTCCTAACAACATGCCCAAAGTATGTGAGACAATGCTTCACCAGTTTTCTCCTAAGTAGCATTCTGACTTCACTTACTATCTCTAAGATTTATCTGTTTGTTCTTTTGGCGGTCCATAGGCTATTAAGCACTCTTTTACTATACCATATCTTATAGACATCAATTCTTCTCCTGTTGTCCTTATTCACTGTCCAGCTTTCAAGTGATAGCAAGTGACTGAAACAATCTTGGCTTGGATGAGGTGCATCTTAGTCTTTAAACTGATGTCTTTGTATTTTAATACTTTAGGAGAGCTCTCTGACAGCAGTATTTTGTAGTGCAATATGTCTTTTGATTTCTTGATTGCTGGTATTGATAGTGTTGATTGTGGATCAAAGCAGGATAAATACATTGACAATTTCAATCTTTTGTCCAATTAATCATAATATTTCTTATTGGCCCAGTGGGGAGGATATTTTTTTTTTTTATGTTGAGATGTTGATCTCCTGTAACAAGTGCTTCACATCTTCCTTATTTTCAGGAAGCAAGATTTTATCATCTGCATAATAAATATTGTTAAGTCTTCTGATATCACATTCTTCATAAAGTCCAGCTTTTCAAATGATATGTTCAGAATACAGGTTGCAAACGTAAGGAGAGAGGATATAGCCCTGATGCATTCCTTTCTTGGTTAAACCATGTAAGTCTTCTCTTGTTCTGTTTGAACAATAGATATTTCATCTAAGTTTTGTATAAACACAATTTAAGTGTTTTGGAATTCCCAGGCCCCTCAATGTTAGCCATACTTTGTTATGATCTACACAATCAAATGCATTTGCATAGTTAATAAAACACAAATAGACATTTTTATGGTATTCTCTGCTTTCAGCCACAATCCATCTAACATCCACAGTGATATCCCTGGTACCACAACCTCTTCTAAGCCCAGCTTGAACTCCTGACAATTCTTTGTCAATGTATGGACATAGCAATTTTGGGATGATCTTCAGCAATATTTTGTTTGTCTGTCACAATAATGATATTGTTCATTAATTTCTACCTTCTGTCAGATAACCTTTCTTGGGACTGGGAATGAATATAGATCTCTTCCAGTCAGTTGGCCAAAGAATTGTCTTCCAAATTTCCTGGCACAAACTAGTGAGCACTTTCAGGGCTGCACCTGTTAGTTGAAACATTTCAATTGGTATCGTATTGATTCCTGGGGTCTCATTTTTTGCCAATTCTTTCAGTGCAGCTTGGACTTCTTCCCTCATCACCACTGGCTCTTGATCATACACTATTTCCTGAAATATTTCTGCATTGACCAATTCCTTCTGGTACAATTACTCTGTGTATTCTTGCCATCTTCTTTCAATGCTTACTGGATCATTCAATATCTTGCCCAAAGCATTTCTCAGTATACCAACTGTAGGCTTGAATTTGTTTTTCAGTTCTTTTTTTTTTTATTGTGATTTTATTTATTTTTAATTCCTTGTAATTTATTATTTTTAGTTTTACACTAATTTACCTACGAAGTGTATATACATTGTCCCTCACACCAGATTCCCACCGCCTTTCCAACCCACCCTCCCTCCACCCATCAAATCATGCTACCCTGTGATTACCTCCCTATCCATCCCCCATCCATTTTACTAGTTACCTATTTCTTATGCTTATACAGTATCTGTCCTTATGGGACTGAGTTAGTTCACTTAGCATAATACTCTCCAGTCCCTCCCAAGTTAGGTAGTGATTTACAAAATCGTTGTTTCTAAATGCTTCATAGTATTAAGTCGTGTGAGTGCATGATAATTTCTCAATCCATTTGATTGTGGTAGCACGTTTGGGCAGTTTCCATGTTCTTGCGATGGTGAATAATACTGCTATGAACATTGGTGTACAACTCTCCATTTGTGCCTCAGTTCTCATTCTTTTGCAGTTCTCATTCTCATTCTAAGCAGAAGAACAGCTGAGTCATATGGAATTTCTATGTTCAGCTTTCTGAGGAAATATCAGACTGCCTTCCAGAGTGGTTGTATCATTCTACAGTCCCAACAATACTATATGAGAGTTCCTATCTCACTACATACTCTCCAACAGTTATTACTTGCCACTTATTAAACCTTGCCACTGCTACTAGAGTGAGATGGTATTTAATTGTGGCTTTGATTTGCATCTCTCTTATTGCCAGTGATTGTTTTTAGTGTTTCTTCATGTGTCTGTTGATCATCAAAGTATCTTCATCTGTGAAAATTCTTTCCGTGTCTTTTGCCCATTTTGTAATTGGGTTATCAGTCTTTTTCTTGGGGAGGCCCTGTAGGATTCTGTAAACTTTTGATATAAAACTCTTGTCAGAAATGATGTTGCCAAATGTTTTTCCCAGTCAGTAGGTTTTTCTTTTAACTCTACTAGAAAAAGGTTTCGATCCGCAGAGGGATTTAATATTTTTTAATTGGTTTATTTACAAACTTCAGATACATTGTTTTTCACACCAGATCTTTAGAGGGTCCCATTCACCAATTTTATCTTCCCAGACTGTGCATTTCTGGCTGTGTTTGGAAGTCTCTTTATATCATAGAATAGGCTGTCTAAGTTTGATCCCAGTTTGTCTCTGCTGAACTTTATGGTTTTGGTTTTTATCCCAGGTCTCTGATCCACCTTGAGTTGATTTTTGTTTACAGTGTGAGCTATGGCTTCTGTTTCAGCTTTCTGGAGGTAGCAGTCCCGTTTCACCAGCACCATTTCCCCGCCTGATAGGTTTTATTTCCTTGTTGTATATCAGTTGACTGTAGATAGATGGGTCCATTTCTTCATTCTCAATTCTATCTCATTGCTATGTGCCTGTGGTTATATCAATGCTATGCTGTTTGGGTGTCTACTTCTGTGTAGTAGATTTTGAGGTCCAGAAGTATTATGCCTCCCACTTAATTTTTGTTTTTCAGAAGTGCTTTGCATATTTGTGTTTTTCCTCTCCAAATAAACTTGACAATTTCCATTTTGATCTCTCCTAGGTTTCTTTAGTAATGAACTTTATTTTGTAATAGATTATTTATTCATAATTAATTCTTCAGAGGTCCCGACTCCTGAATGTATCAAAATGAATGAGCACTTATATATGCCCTTAAATTTGAGTGTACAGACATCTATACACAGATACCTTCAAGAAGTAAATAAAAACCATTACTGTTTATTTGTCATTAAGACTCAATTTCAGCATTTGCTAAGCTCTGAATATCAAGACAATGACAGGATGCCAGCTTCTCCCTGCTCACCTATTTCCAATGCTCAGGGAGCTCGGGGATTTAGGGCACTGGAAGGCAATCACTGGGCAGACACACCCCTTCCTGACAGGTGCACATTCAGAGAGAGTGCTCTGGACTTTTACAGCAAGTTGCGTATTTCTGAGAAATCAAACAAGAATCACCATAGCAACCACTGAGAAGCATATTTACTATTGTCTTTAAGGAAGTTTTCCACCAGCCCAACCTTCTTCTGTCTTGCATGTTCTGGGCCACAGTATGAATGTCTTGTGAATGATAGTGCTCTCTCCATACACTAAGAGGGGAATCCAAGCCAGTGTCCTTTCTTAAAGAAATGGCAGTTCACGGGGAGTGCTCATATCTTCTAAAGTTTATATTTGCATGTAAATGTGTTTTAATTTTGTCATTGATATAACTATTGCTAGACTAAATAGAATTTTCAAAAGGTAGTTATTAAGAAACTGAAATTAGGCTTACGTAATAAATAACAAATGTTGTTATGTAGTGTCAAGCTGATTACAACTCATAACAACTATCAACAACAGATCAAAACCGTGTCCTGTGCTTCGGTATCCTCACGATCTCTGCCATGCTGAAGCCCATTGCTGTATCACTCTGTAAGCCTGACTTGTCAAGGGCCTTCCTCTCTTTCTCTGATCGTCTACTTTCTCCAGCATTATGTCTTTTTCCCAAAGACTGGTGCTGCTCACAGCTAGGCCAAAGGATATGAGATGAAAGTCCACGCTGCTTTTCTCTAAGCAGCCCATTGTTGCATTTCCTCCATGACACGCTCACTCTTTTGGCAGGCCTCAGCACATTCAGTACTTTCTGGCAACACCGCAGTTCAAAGACATTTATTCTTTTTTGGTCTTCCGTATTCGTTGTTAAATTTTCATACGAATACAAAGTAGTTGAAAATGCCATGGCTTTGATCACTTTTATCTTTAAACTGACATCCTTGCTCTAATTTAGTACCTTAAAGAATAGCTTTACAAATAAATTCTCTTTACCATATAAACTAGAATAGAAATTGACTGTCACAGATCTATACAATTTACCTATACATAAACAGGTTACAACTAGATTAAAATGCTCATTTTACCAGATCTTACTACACTTTCGAAAGTCAATTCTGACCAAAAATAGCCAATGGCAAAGATTTTCTTTTTTCCAATGGACTTAATTAAAGATCCCAAATGTTCACAGTTAAGATTATTAATCTCGGTATGGGGTCAACATTTTATGCTGATCTGAAACAGCAAAATGATTGTGAAACAACGTAACACAGTATACAGTTTAGGTATATTATTTTAATAATTTCCTTTGTGTAATGGAAATATTTTCTTCTCCAGGACCACATAATCCCCTAGAGAAAGGACAAGGTCAGGCTGACAGATTGTGGAACTTTGGCCACCTCAGCTATTTGACGCTTTCTGTAATCTTGAATGTTTGCACCTGCTGTGGAATAAATTGATGTCCTTGGGAAACTGACAAGGTTCAGCTTGGGCACATGTTGTGAAGGAGAAGAAGAAAGCCCAGAGAGTTACTTCCTTGCCAACCCACCCAGCCCCTTCTCCATCTCCCGCATGGGGCTCTGTCCACCCACACTGTTTTGTTTACATCAATAGCAATGACACAAGGGTCATCTTCCCCTTGTTAGCTGCAAATGAAGAAGTGTCTCTGACACACACAAGTGTGAGGATTGCTACTTAAATGCTGATGCAATATGCCTGCCATGTTGTGAAAATCTGCTTCCACATTTCTTGCTGCTGTTGGTGATGTGAATGTTTGGAATACCCTCCCATGTTGACTACATTAGATGATGTCTTTTGGCTTTAGTTTTCCTCCTATAGAAGATCCATAGGTAGTGCTAAGGAACTTGTCATTGTTGTCAATTCTAAAACGAAGGAAATACGTGTTTTGTTGTTGTTGTTTTAGTCTTCTTTATTATTAATCTTTTCATATACTAAATATCTCATGATTAGGATGACCATTTCTAAAATGAGAGAAATGAGGAAGGAAGGAGTCCTGGGAAGAGAAGGAGCACCAAGGAGACATTACAGTCAACAAGAAATAATATAGCTAAAAACACAATGTAATAAACAAGATCAAACACTCCTCCAGAAGGACTTTCTGGTCACCTTGCAAGGAACACACAAAAGTTACAAATTATGATCAAAAGAAAAATTCAACAACAAAACGTGCATCACATAAATCCTGAGAGAAACTGCCAGTCACAGTGGTAGAAACAGAATTTAGGGAAAGCACTGATCTCCTAACCCCTTTGCGAGTCCCATGAGCAACAGCCGAATCTGCGTGGCAAAACAGAAGTCCCTGTGCTCCATTTACATAAAGGGGAAGCTATGATCCCCAGAGTAACTGAGAGTGTGAAAATATTTTGGGGAAAAAAGAGAGGAATGTATATCTGATCATCTTGATGCTTATTTCACTTAAAAAAATAAAATTCTCCTTTTTGACTACAATTCCAGAAATGGTCTATTTTGTATTTCTGGCAGTTCTTTGTATGTGTACTATTTGACTGGTTTTGGATGATCTTCAGTAACATTTTGCTTACATGTGATATTGATTACCTGCCCAATAATTTTCACTTTCTATTGGGAATGGTATCAAATTTGATCATTTTCAGCCATTCACCAGGCAAGTGGCCTCCAACTTTCTTGGTATAGGCTGGTGAGTACGTCCAAGGCTGAATCTGTTAGTTGAAACATGTTAATCAGTATCCTATCAATTCCTAGGGCCTTATTTCTTGCCAGTATCTTCAGTGCCACTTAAATGTCTTCCTTCATTACCTTTGGCGCTTGATCATGTGGTTGTTGTTGTGTACCAGCAAGTCAGAATCGGTCCATAGCTGACCCTCCAGCAGGTTTTCAGAGGCACTAAATCCTATGGGAGGAGATTGGTCGTCCTTCTCCCACAGAGTTGCTGGTGGGTCCAACCATGTGCCTTTGGGATGGCAACACAAGTTCTTACTACTGGTATATTCTTAAATATTTCCATGCCAACCAATTCTTTTTGGCGTAATCACTCTGTGTATTCTATCTTCCTTTGAGGTTTCCTGAATTATTCAAGACTTTGCCCAAATCATCACCTAGTATTTCAACTTCAGGCTTGCATTTGTTTTTAGCTCTTTCAGCTTGAGAAATACAGAGTTCTCCCCTTTTTATTCTCCAATTCCAGATCTCTGCACAGTTATAACACTTTGCTTTTTCTTCTCAAGCTGCACTTTGAAATCTTCTGCTGAGCGAATTTACCTCAGCTTCTATTGCCTTTCTGTACGAGCAGTGTAATGCTCAGTCTCTTTGGACATCCATTTTGGTTTTTTCTTTGTCCTCTGCCTCCCCCAGCCCCTCCAGCTTTTCTTTAGGATACCGTGAATCCATGTAAGTTATGGATTATAAATGGCTCCTCTTCTGTTTTCCCTCTTTCTATTTTGGAAAGAATAGCAAACGTATAATGACACTGAATTTACAAAGATAATCGGCTATACAGCTGTTTGTTCTACTATACACATAACTGATGGTTTTCACATACAAAAAAACCCTCCCAGCAGATATATTCAGATTCTTGTGAGCACAAAAACAATGTCATGGAGATATAATAACTTATAATTAACATTATTAGGCACTCTAATAGCCTAGTCCATACACATCTCTGTGCTTCAAATCCACCAGTGGCTTGGAGGGAGAAAAATGGGCAGTCTCCTCTCACATGATTTACAGTCTTCCAAAAACTTACCAGAAGGTCAAGTGTGAGTTTGTTCCAACTTTATGCAGTAAGTTTCTTTAACTTATAATTACTAGAATTATGGTGCACTGAAAAGGTTGACTATAGTGTGTAAAACTACACCTTGGCTATTAAACTTGATTTGATACCTCTTGAAGCTGACATCGCTTACTGTTTGCTTAATGTGTATTTAGTCCAATATTCTTCATGGGGGATCTGTGAAGACTGTAATACTATTCCAGTTTTTCTCTTTACTCTTGATCTGTTCAAATTTAGTAACCTACCTAAGAAGATGAAGGCCTTGTTACCTGAAATTATCCTCCTAAGAAAGTTATTTTTATCCCTTTACTCCCTCTCATTTGCCTATATCTTAATTAACGTCTTATGTGATCATACTAGCTATATATGTGCTGCTTCTCAGAAGGGATTTATTTGTTTTTTTAATTGTGATTTTAAGAGAGGTTTGCATAAAGATTGGGTTTAAATTCACTCATTGTTGCACATTTTCCTCCCTTCTCCTCCAATTCCCCTCTCCTAGTCCACTTCATAATGTACCTCTTGTTCCAGATTGTTAAGTGTCCTGCATATAAAGCCCAATCATACCTTCCATTCAGACTGTCTTTTTCCTCATCTGTTCCAGCACAATTTTTAGTATGTATTTGTTCTTTTCTTATTCTCCCCACAACCCTCCAAGTCAGACCCATTTTACAGCAGCAGTGTTGTACAGTATTCAGCATAATGCTATCCTTGATGTCATTCTACAACTCATCTGGTCTTCAAAATTGGTGTTGAATGCTTCAAAACTATTCTTAACACCACAACAAGATAAAGGTAAATAATCCAATAGAAAAATGGGCACAGGAAATGAAGAGACACTTAACTGAAGAAGATATTCAGATGGCTAACAAGCACATGAAGAAATGTTCAAAATCCCTAGCTCTAACAGAGATGCAAATTAAAACAAGTAGGAGATATCATCTTACCCCAGACAGAATAGCAAAATTTAACAGAACAGCAAGCAACAAATGCTGGTGAGTCTGTGGAGAAACTGGAAACCTTATTCACTGTTGGTAGAAGTGGTGCAACCACTGTGGAAGGCAGTATGGTGCTTTCTCAAAAAGTTGCAAATAGAGATACCATTTGACCCAGCAATTCCATTACTGGGAATATACCACAAAGAGACCATAACTGACATCCGAGCAGATATATGCACACCCATGTTTATTGCTGCTTTGTTCACAATCACAAGGAGTTGGAAACAACCTAAGTTCCCATCAACAAACGAATGGATAGAGAAGCTGTGGTATATTCACACAATGGAATACTATGCTGCATTGAAAAATAAGGAACTCGTGCAAGAGTATTCAAAATGGGTGACTCTGAAGGACATTATGCTGAGTGAAGTATGCCAGTCACAAAAGGACAAATATTGCACGGTGCCACTGTTATAAAACAAGACTGACATTGGGTTTGGGGGGAGACTGAGAAAGATGGGTTCCATAATGTGTACTGCATTGAAACATATGAGGGAGAAAAGTGTTTAAAAGGGATATGTTTTAGGTATTTTTGTCATAATAGGAGTCCAGAGCGAAGGCTGCATAGTGGAGTGGACCTGCGGGAGGGTTTGTAAAACAATGAAATAATTTTTCTTTTACTTTTCCAAGAGGGTAGTATAGTAGGGGGAAGGGTTGGGAGGGGAGAAAAGTGCAATAATGAATGAATGGAAATCCAAATTCTGTAAATTTTTACTGAAATTAATAATAAATTTAAATTAAAAAAACAAAAAAAAACCCTATCCTTAAAATGATTTTTATGGTCATATGAGATAAATTCAGTATCAAAATTTGGTTCTCATGGACTTGTTTTTATTTTCTTCAGCTTTAGTTTGAACTTGCACATCAGTTACTGATGCTCTGCTTCACAGACAGCATTTGTGAATGTTTGGCTACTGAAATTGAGCTTCTCCAATGATTCCTTCCACAGATGTAGTCGGTTGGACTTGTATGAAGGCCATCAGGAGATGTCCGTGTGTAAAGTTATTGATGGTCTATTCCTCAATCAGCACTGGTTCTTGTTTCACTGCTGATACTAACTTTGAGGTTGTTAAAAATTTCAGCTTGCTCAGCTCCACAATCAGTACTCTTGGTACGAGCAGTCAAGAAATCAAAAGATTCCAGATTAATTGCTATTGTTATGCGTCGTCGAGTTGCTTGCAACTCATAGTGGTCCTATGTAAAACATCTCTGGATCCTGCCCTATCCTGAGCCAGTCTTACTGACTGACACGTACTGTGTCAATCCTTCTTATCCAAAGTCTTCCTCTCCTTTATTGTCTCTCTGCCCTTCCAAGCATGACGTTCTTCTCTAAGGATTGGTCATTCCTGGCCATGTGCCGAAAGTATGTGAGATGGAGCTTTGAAAGACAAATACACAAAAGATTAATTGCTGCTATCAGAGACCTTGCAAAAGTGCTGAAGAGCAACAATGTCAGTCCAGAGACTGAGGTACACCTGATTAAGGCCATGATATTCACCATTAGTTACTATGTATTAGAGATCTGGGCAATGACCAAAGATGAGAGAAGAAAAATTGATGCTTTTGAGTGTGGTGCTGGAGAAGTTTATTGAACATACCATGGACTGAACACACACACACACACACACACACACACACACACCCCAAGCACCAAAAAACAAAAAAACAAAAATAAACAACCCAACAAAACAGATTTATTCTGGAGAGGGCGAAATAAGGGTGCTGCTTGTAGGCAAGGATTTTGAAGCTGTGTCTCACATACTTTGGGCATGTGACCAAAAGCAACCAGTCTCTGGAGAAGAACATCATACTTAGTTGGGTGGAGGCACAGGGCAGGAGAGGAAGACCTTAAATGAGATGGACTGACACAGTAACTTGGTAATGGGGGTATATGTGTCAGAGACAGTGAGACTGGCTCAGGATAGAGGAGAGTTCAGAGTCAGTGTACATAGGGTTGCTATGAGTCACAGGAGACTTGATGGCACATAACAACAATGATTCTTTTAACAGATGTAGTAAATTTTTTTCCTATGCAGCCCATCAGGTGAGACCCATGTGTAAAGTTGCTATTCATACTTTTTATAAAATGTATTTGCAATGAATAAATCATTGATCATGCAAAATCCACTATTTTCTGGCCTCATCTCTATTACCAAGTTTGTGCTTTCTGACTACCTTCTTCATTGTTTTCAACTTTTGTGTTCCTAACACCAATTATCATTAGCACATCCTAATTGCATGTTTGGTCATTTTTGCAGTGCAAAATTTTGGTAGAAATGTCATCTTCTTTGGCTTTAGCTGTTGGTGCATATGCATGAATTATAGTTGTGTTAACAGGTCTACCTTATATGTGTACAGATAATATCCTGTCACTCACATCATTGTATTTCAGGATAGGACTTGAAACTATCATTTTAACTATGAATGAATCACCAGTTCTTCTTCTATTTTTCATTTCCAGCATGTTGTTGTTGTAGTTGTTAAATGCCGTCAAATTATAGGCAACTCATAGAGAACCTATGAATGAAACACCTGACCACTTGTATAACTTTCTTTGTTTCTCCAAGTTCATAGGATTTCCATAGGCAAGCTATTTCAGAAGTGGATGCTACTCCTACTTCCATGCTTGTTTTGTCAGGGAGTTCCACCAAACCCTGTCCACCATGGGTGACTAATATCACATTTAGCACATCAGGGTCACAGTGTTTAGCATCACAGCAACCATGAGTTACCCTGGTACAGCAAATCAACAGAGCAGTGCTATACCAACTAGAAGAATGTTTGACCAAAAACAATTAAAAGCAGGACTGAGGGCCCTATAGCATTTAAAAATTCGGGCTCACTCACATGCTGGTGACTGTTAGCCAGAGACCCCCAGTTCATCTGGCAAGTCGCATCTGCTGACACCCACTTTGGATGAAAAGAAAGCCATGAGATCCCTAAGCATTCCATACCCGTTCCTCCTCAAGATGCAAGAGCCCATCCTAACTCTAGTATAAAACTTATTCACAGCACATTAACCATCATGTTGTTGTTGTTGTTGTTGTTATGTGCCATCGAGTCGCTTGCGACTCATAGTGACCCTATGTACAAGAGCTCTAAACGCCATTCTATCCTGTGCCAACCTACCCATCTCAAACACACTCGTTTCCACCACTCCACTCACAGAATCAATCCATCTCATCCAAGGTCTTCCTCTTCTGCGCTGCCCTTCCACCCTGTCAAACATGGGGTTCCTCTCCAAGGACCAGTCCCTCCTTGCAACATGCCCAAAGTATGTCAGATGAAGCTTCAGAATCCTTGACTCCAAGGAGCTCTCCGACTTTAACCTCTCCAGGACAAACCTGTTTGTTCTCCTAGCAATCCATGGTATATCCAACACTCTTCTCCAGCACCACAGCTCAAAGGCATCAATTCTCTTTCTATCATTCCTAGTCTCTGTCCAACTCTCTGATGTATAGCACATAATTGCTAAAACTATAGCCTGGATTGGGTACGCCTTAGTCTCCAGCCTGATGTCTTTGCTCTTCAGTACTCTTGAGAGGTCCCTCACAGTTGACTTTCCCAATGCAATTTGTCTCCCAATTTCCTGGCTGCTGTTAACATGAGTTTTGACTCTGGAACCAAGTAAACTAAAACTGTTAACTATCTCAATCTCTTCATCATCCATACTGATGCTGACAATTGGCCCAGTGGTGAGAATCTTTGTTTCCTGATGTTGAGTTTCAATCCATATTGAAGACTGCAGTCCTTGACCTTCCACAACAAGTGCTTCAGGTCCTCCTCAGTTTCAGCAAGCAGGGTTCTATCATCCACATAATGCAGGTTATTGATGATTCTTCCACCAATCCTGATGCCATATTCCTCCTTGTACAGCTCAGCATCTTGGATGATCTGTTCTGCATACAGATTGAAAAGGTGTGGAGACAAAATACATCCCTGACAGACCCCCTTCTTGATTTTGAACCATGTAGTGTCTCCTTAGAATATTATATCATCGTCTGATTCAAAGTGGCCCAAACTAGTTCTTCTTTTCTCAATACCTAGAATACTAATACATTGCATCTCATTTTCCACAACTTCTAGTTTTTCTACATTCATTCTTCATGTATTCCAAGTTCCAACTATTAAAGGATGTTTGTAGCTCTTCATGTTTTGATTGAATTCCTAGCTTCACTCTAACATTATTAAGAAGAGGCTGTGGCACTAAGGATATAATTGCTGGTGTCAGATGGATCCTGCCTTAAAGCAGAGAATACCATAAAAATGTTTCGTTGTGCTTTATTGACTGAAAAGGCATTTGACTGTATAGACCATAAAAATTATGGTTACTATTAAGAAAAATGGAAATCCAATGATATTTAATTTTGTTCATGCATAACCTATACCTAGACCAAAAGGCTATTTCACAAAGTTGTTGAGTGTTGTCAAGTTGCAGGTGACTCATGGCAACCCTATGAAGGAGAGTCCTAAACATTGGTGTCTCTCATCCTTTCTCCAGGTTCATAGGGTTTTTGGAGGTAAGCTATTACAGAAGGGAGCACTGTTGTTGTTAAGTGCCGTCAAGTTGCAGGTGACTCATAGTGACCCTATGAAGGAGAGTCCTAGATGCTTGGGTGCCTTTCATCCTCTCTCCAGGTTCATAGGGTTTCCGGAGGCAAACTATTATGGAAGTGGATGCCACTCCTCCTTCCAAGCTTGTTTTAATCAGGGAGCTCCACTCCACTCTCTGTCCTCATTGGCTAGCCAACCATTAACGCATTTGACACATCATTGTCACAGTGTTCAGCCTCACAGCAACCACACGTGACCACGATACGGCAATTTGTACACCACGGCTATACGACCTAGAGGAATGTCTGAACAAAAACAATGAAAGACAGGCCCGAGGGCCGCGGATTAAAAGTCACCAACCTTTGGCGTGGTAGCATCGCTTTCTGTCCACTGGGCCAGCTGATCTCTCTCTCTGTTGTTGTTAGGTGCCATCGAATCGCAGGCGGCTCAGTGACCCATGAAGGAGAGTCCTCAACACTTGTGTGTCTCTCATTCTCTCTCCAGGTTCATAGGGTTTCCAGAGGCAAACTATTTCGAAAGAGAACACTACATGGTTTAAAATTAAGAAGGGTGTATATCAGGGTTGTTTTTATCTCCATATTTATATAATCTGGATGGTAAACAAATCATTTGAGAAGCTGGACTCTTGAAGGAGAATGTGGCATCAGGATTGAAGTAAGATTCATCAACATCCTGTTTTACACATATGATACAAATTTGCTTGCTGAAAGAGGAGAATTTAAGATGGTTGCTGCAGACAGAGACGACAGCCTTCAATATGAATTACATCTCAGTGTCAAGAAAATAAAGCTTCTCACCACTGGACCAATACACAATATTACGATACATGGAGAAAAGTTTGAAATTGTCAATTATTTTCTCTTATTTGGACCCATAATCAACATTCTTGGTATCAGCAGTCAGGAAATCAGGAGATGTATTGTGTTGAGGGGGGGGTCTGCTATAAGGAACCTTTCCAAATTATTGAGTAATAAAGTCAGTTTGAAGACCAAGAGTCTCCTTATTCTGGCCTGTCTTTTCAATAATTTGCTATGCATCTGAAAGCTGGACAATGAATAAGGATGACAGAAGGAGAATAGATGCTTTAGATCTGTGTTGTTGGTGAAGAGTATTGAATATACCATGGATTTCCAAAAGAACAAACAGATCTTGGAGAAAATACAGCCAGAATGTTAGCTGCAGACAAGGATGGTATAGCTGCATTTTGCATACGTTGGGCATGTTGTTGTTAGGTGCCAAAGAGTCGAGAACAACTCATAGTGACCCTATGGCCAGCCAAACTGAACTTTGCCCTGTCCTGTACAATCCTCATCATCTCTGAGACACTAGAGCCTGTTGTAAAAGTCACCATGCCAATCTATCTCAATGGGGGTCTTCTTTTCCTGCACTGACCCTCCACCTTTCCAAGTATGATGTCTTTTCCAGGGAATGGCCTCACTTAACTATGCACCCAAACTATAAATAAAAGATGAAGCTTTGCCATCTTTGCCTTCAAAGATCACTCTGGCTGCACTTTTTTCCAGACATATCTGTTTATTCTTTTGGCAGTTATTTCTTACACTTTTCCAACAATAAAACTCAAAGACATCAATACCTCTTCTGTAATTTTTACTCATTGTCCAGATTCTGATACATAGCAGGGGATTGAGAAGACCATGATCTGAATCAAGGGCACCATAATTTTCAAACTGACATTATTGTTCTTCAGTATTTTGGAGGGGTCCCTCACAGCCTTGCCCAGAATAATATATCTCCTGATTTCTCTTTTTTTTTTATTACATTTTATTAGTTTTAATGAACATTTACAGGGATTTTGGGTTTTCATTCCTTCATTGCTGCACCATTCTCTCTACCCTTGTCCCCAGTTTGTTCTTCTTCCCCTGCCATCCGAATGTCTGTTTTAATTGTCCAGTTGCCACAGT
>NW_006399789.1:10374718-10392896 GCF_000299155.1 Elephantulus edwardii | reverse complement strand
GTGGCTAGCTGTTGTTCTTCCCGGGTCTCTTCCAGGCCCCTCTCGCGGTGGAACCCCGTCTGGCGGTGGTGTTCTCCCGTCTGGCGACGTTGCTCTCGCTGGCGCTGCATCACCACCTCCTGATTTCTTGACTGTTGGTAACAAGGGTGTTGATTATTGATCCAGCTAAGGTCCTTTTTTGATCTATCATGGTGTTGATTGTTGGTACTATTGTGAGGTCCTTTGTTTTCTTGATGTTGAGATGCAGTCAGCATTGAAGAGTGCAGTTCTTGATTTTCTGCAGCAAGTGTTTCATAACTTCTTTACTTTCAGCATGCAAGGTTGTGTCATCTCCATAAGGCAGGTTTGATGAGTCTTTCTCCAATCATATTCTTCTTTAGGAAAAGTCCAGCTTTTTGAAAGTTTGCTCAGCATGCAGGTTGAATAGGAAAGGAGGAAAGGATACAATCCTGATGTACACTTTTCCTGATTGTAAACCATGCAGTGCCATGAGCACGGGTAAGTGTTCTGGAATTCAGTTGCATCCTTAGTGCAGTAGGCAGCAGGTCAGTCTCATATAAGTGTTCTAGAATTTCTTTTCATCTCAATATGAGGCATAATTTGTTATTGATCCACACAGTCAAATGCCTTTGCCAAGTCAATAAAACACAAACATGTATTCTTCTGGCACTCTGTTCTTTCAGCCAAGGACCAACTGACATTAGCAATGATATCCTTGGTGGCAAGGCCTCATCTAAAACAAGCTTGAATTTCTGGTAGATCTCTGTCAATATACTGTTCTAGCTGGTTTTTGGTGATCTTCAACAATATTTTGCTTCCATGTTACATTAATGCACCTTTCTTGGAATTGAAATGAATATGGGTTTCTTTCAGCCAGTAGGCCAGGCAGCTATCCCCCATATTCTCTGGCATAAACTGGTGAGTACATCAAGGGCTATATCTGTTAGATGAAATATGTCAGTTGGTATTCCATTGATTTCTGGGGCTTTCTTTTCTGCTAATGCCATCAGTATAGCTTGAATTTAATTCTTTATTACCATTGTATCTTGTTCATATGACATTTCCTGCAATCTTTCAATAACAAGTAATTTTTTTTCCAATATAGTGATTCTGTGTATTCTTTTGATCTTCTTTTGATGCTTCCTAGATCATTCAACATTTTTTCAATAGTACCTCTCAGAATTGCAATTACAGGCTTGAATTTTGTTTTTAATTCTTTCTGTCTAGAAAATACTGAATGAATTCTTCCATTGTTATTCTGACTCCAGTTCTTTGCACATTTTGTCAGTATATCATGTTTTATCTTCTTGAGCCCCTTGAAATCTTCTGGTTTTTTTGCTTTTTTTGTCTTGGCATTACCCTTTTTTACAAACTTTGTTTGGCTTCTCAGTATATTCTCTTCTGATACCCATTTTTAAATTTTCTTCCTTTTCTTTCTTTATAATGACCATTTGCTCTTTTCATGGTTGATACCTTTGATGTCCTCCAACAGCTTATTTTGTCTTTGACCCTTGATGTTCAATAACTCAAAACAGTTCTTGAAATTATTTTTAATTTAATTGGGAGAGACATAGGTTAATATTTTTGTTCTTGTGAACTAGTTTTAATTTTTTTCAGCTTCAATTTAAACTTGCCCATGAGTAACTGATGGTCTCGTCCACAGTCAGTACCTGGCCTGGTTATGACAACTGATATTGCATTTCTGTAACAATGTTTTGTTGTTGTTGTTATGTGCCATCTAGTCACCTGTAACTCATAGCGACCCTACGTACAACAGCCCTAAGCTTTGCTCTCTCCTGTGCCAATCTCACTCTCTCTGCCACTCTCATCCCAATTACCTCAGTCACTGAATCAATCCACCTCATAGAGGGCCTTCCTCTCCTGCACTGTCCCTCCACCCTCCCAACCATGATGTCCCTCTCCAAGGACCAGTCTCTCCTTACAACATGTCCAAAGTAAGTTAGACGGAGCCTCAGAATCTTTGCCTCCAAGGAGTCACCCAGTTTAACCCTCTCCAGGATGAATCTGTTTGTTTTCCTAGCAGTCCATGGTACTCTCAATACTCTTCTCCAGCACCACACCTCAAAGGCATCAATTCTCCTTCTATCTTTCTTGGTCATTGTACAACTCTCTGATGCATAACAAGCGATTGCAAAGACCATGGCCTGTATCAGGCACAGCTTAATCTCCAGAGAGATACCATTACTCTTCAGTACTTTGGAGAGGTACCTAACAGCAGACTTTCTCATGGCAATATGCCTTTTAATTTCTTGGCTACTGGTGCCAAAAGTGTTGACTGTGGAGCCAAGCAAACTAAAGCTGTAAACAATCTCAATCTCTTCACCATCCATCCTAATAACAATACTTTACACAAATATAATCAGTCTAATTCTTGTGCTATTCATCAAGTGAGGTCCATGTGTAAAATAGCTGTCTGTGTTTTTTTTTCACAAAAGGTTTTTGTTATGAATAAATCATCAATCACACAAAAATCAATCATTTGATATCTGGCTTCATTTCTGTTACCAAATCAATATTTTCTGAATATCATTCCTTCATCATTGTTTCCAACTTTTTCATTCTAATCACCAGTAACTACTAATGCATTTTGATTGCATGTTTGGCCAATTTTCGACTGTAAAAGTGATAGAAATCCTCGATGTCCTCTTCTTTGGCTTTAGCTGTTGGTGCATATATTCGAATAATTGTTGTATTAACAAGTCTTCCTAGTATGCATATAAATAGTAACCTATCACTCACAGCATTCTATTTCAGGATGGGGACATATTGCTAGAGAGGCTATCTCTTGTAGACAGATATCATGTTTGGAAAGGCTAGTGAAAGATAACAAGACATTTAACCAGATGGACTGACACAATGACTGCAGCAATAGACTCACAGATGTCAGAAATTATGAGAATGACACAGGATAGGACAGGGTTCAGACAGTAGGGTCTCTATGAGTTCTACTCTACTTGAAGGCTACAAGAACAACAATTTTGTACTACTGATTCTTAAAACTATCTAGTAAGACTTTGTCATATATTTATACCTCTGCTTCCATATAGAAATGAAAATGTGAATCTACTTTCTAATTTGTACCATAAAACTAGGCTATATCATCATTTTTGAACCATTATATTCTCTTGTATTTTAGAATGGATCATTTGTGTATGCCAATAAAGAATTAATAAAGGGAAATGATTAATCTATCACAAACTAGTCAGAATATTGTCCAATTATTACATGTTATTTCAGGAAACTTTCCATTAAGCATTGTACATAAGAGGCATGAGTAGAAGAATCTGGGTGTTTGGATCAAATTAGCAAGTTAACAGCATAATACAATGGATATCCTGTAGATATTAACATTTCAATGATGATCAAAAGTTCTGCAATGCTATTAAGAAATGTCTTATATTTAGAAGTTATAAAGTTACGAAACATTGTCAGGGGTGGGGGAAGGAGATTATTCTAGAGATTATTCTAAACTATACTTTTGAACTATTTAATTCAAATTGTTTTCAAAATCACCTTAAGTATTTGAAATTAAAAATATATATGCAGTACTTGATACTACATTAATGTATATCAATATGATTAAGAATTTTAAAGGATGTAGTTCTTTAATTTGGAACAATATTAATGCAGTGAACCATACTGGGACCACAACTGAAGAAAATAAAAAGTCAGAGGATTAAGCCTAATATTTAGCAGTCTTTCTCCCCTTCAAAATGGTTACCAATTGCAGTAATATATAAGCCTTCAGAGGCTCTGAACTATATACTTGAATCATCTAAATCCAGAATTGTTATTACAGTGATTTCAGGAAACTAATCACGTAAGCTTACCTACTTGCTAGAAGCAAAATTAAATCATCCTTAGAAAAGATAATGTCATTAAAATTATTAACATACTCTAAAATTCTTTACACTGTTCAGAATTCAGTTAAAAAATCCAAGCAAAAAGAAAGACAAAACCATATAGCCAACACCCCAAATAAACAGCATAACATAGAAATAGACCCATAAGGATCCAGAAATTTCTCAGAAATTTCTCTGCAAATACTAGCCTTAATATGATTAAGAAAGAAAAAAGATATAAAGAATATTGACAATGAACTATAGAAAAGAATTAAATGGAAATAGAAAATAGAATCAAATAGAAAAGAAATCAAATTTCTAGAATTTAAAAATGATAACCTAGCTTTTTGCTTACTTCTTTTAAGAGAGAGGAGCAGTGCGGAGGAAAAGGGGACAACCTCCCAAAAGAGCTCCAATGTCGATCAAAATTGTAACATTGCAGACAGCAACAACAGTAATTAGAAAGTGAAGATCTTTGGACATCTGGTGGTTGCAGTCGTTCCTTAATAGCCCATGGAGAAAGAGAGGAAGCTGAGCACCTTTGGACGGGGAGGCTTGTTGATAGAGTGAGGTACTTCCTGACATTTGTTCTTGTAGCCCAAAAAGGTCTAGTAAGTCCCAGCAGCAGAGGCTACACATTCAAAATGTATCGTAAAATGAAATAGCTTTGATGCACATAAATCCATATTTTAAACTATTCAATAATGAGTGACTAAATGCAAAAGTTCGAAATGAAGGTGAGTCCGTACTTGGAAAATCTGATCTAGGTGACAGAAATGAGGCCAGAGACCACATGATGGATTTTTGTGCTATCAATAATTTTTTTTCACTGGAAACACTCTTTTAAAAAAAACAAAACACAAGCAGTTGCTATATTCATGGACCTTACTTGTTGTAACATACTGGAATTAAATTGATTACATCTATGGTGAAAAATAATGGAAAAAGTTCAATATCAGCAATCATAAAAGGCTTAGGGGATGATTATGGAACAAATCATTTGCTCTTCATCAATTTCAAATTGAAGCTGAAGAAAATCAATTCAAGTATAAATAAGAGCTAAAATATGGCTATGAGTTTATCTCATCTGAATTTAAAAGACACGTCAAGAATAAATTTTATGCACTGAACACTAAACCACTGAAAACGTAAAGGGTCTGGGATAAAATCAAGTACACTATATAAAAATAATTTAAAGGTTCATTTAAAAGATAGGAAAGCAAGAAAATACCAAAACAGATGTTAAGAGACTCTGAAGCTTGTTCTTGGAATACAGAAGCTAAAATTATAATAAAGGGGGAACAATAAAGTGAGAGAGTTTAACAGATTACAAAGGGAAAGTAAAAAAAAAACAACAAACATCAAAATATCCTACAAAATGTGCAAAGACTCAGAGTTATAAAGACAAAATAGAATTGACAGAGCGTTGTTCAAGCTGGGGGTGAAAAAAACAAAACTTAAGAAAAAAGAATCAAACCTAATGTTGCTATACTGAAAGATTCTATGAAAAAAAAATATTTGAGTGGTGCAGGAAGAATAAAAATTGGATGATAGCTCATCAAAAAACTTCGCCATACAGATGACACAATTTTGCTCACAGGAAGTTAAGAAAATTTAAAACACTTACCAAAGAGATCAGAGACCACAGCCTTCAATAAGGCCTATAACGCAACATCAAGAAAACAGCAATCCTGGATCATTAGGTAGCATGATGTTAAATGGTAGAAAAGGAGAGAAGTTATCAACGATTTCATTTTACTTGGTTCCACAATAACACTTATAACAGCAGTCAAGAAATCCAAAGATATATTGAATTTGGAAAAACCAACTGTCAAGAACTTCTTTAGGATTCTATAATCAAGAATATCAGTTTAAACATAGCAGCATTGTTCACCATCTCAAGAACATGTAAACAGCCCAAATATCCAAACACGAATGGATGGATTGAGAAATTATGGTACATTCACACAATGGAGTACTATGCAGCATGCAGGAGCAATGATTATGTAAATTATTACCTAACTTGGGAAGGACTGGAGACCATTATGCTGAGTGAACTCAGTCCCACAAGGATAAATATTGTATAAAACCATTATTGTAGAATGAGTATAAGGATCCAAGAGGGGTGGTAGAGGCTGGAAGCAGAGGGGTGTGGATATGCAGGGGGAAGGGAGATTAATCACTGGATTGTACTATTTGATGGGTTGGGGGGGAGGGAAATTGAAAGAATTTGTTAGAAGTTGTATTCAAATTTTGTAAATAAACCAGTAGAGAACAAATAAAATTAAAAAAATAAATAAAAGGTGTGGAGACAAGAAAAAAAATGACTAAGATCCAGCTGATCCAAGCTATAGTATTATTAATTGCTTCATATGCATATAAAAGTTGGACAGTAAATAATGAACAGATGTTCTTGAACTGTGGTGTTGGCAAAGAGTCTTGAATATACCACAGACTTCCAAAAGTACAAATAAACATATCTTGGAAGAAATGCAACCAAAGTGCCCCTTGGAGGTATGGACAGTGAAACTTCAATTTACATGCTTGGGACACCGTATCAGGAGGTACCAATCTTTGGAAAAAGATATTCTTGAGAACTTAGAGGGTTGACAAAAGAAAGGAAGATTCTTCATGAGAAATCACAGAGTGACTGCAAGGACGGGCTTTAGCAAGACAGAGACCTTGAGAATGGAGCAAGATAAGGCAAGGTTCATATCTGCTGTTCCTAGGGCCACTGTGAGTCATAGTCAACTTGACAGTGCCTAGGAACAGTGACTGATGATCATGAGCATTTATTCATGTTTCATTAAAAGAAAGGCCAGTCATTTTTCTATTAAAAATATACATCACATCAAACCTTCCATGTTGAAAGTCCTCATTTTATTTCCCCCCCTCTTTCCTTCCTTGTTGTTATGTGCTGTCAAGTCACTTGCGACTCATAGCAACCCCGTGTACAACAGCCTAAACCCTGTTCTATCCTGTGCTCTATCACTGCTCTGACACACCTGCCTCCACTTCTCCAGTCACTGAATCAATCCATCTCATTGAGGGTCTTCTTCTCTTGTCCCTTCACTCTCCCAAGTGTGACATTCCTCTTTAAAGACAGGTTACTCCTCGCATCATGTCCAAAGTATGTCAGTTAAAGCTTCAGAATCCTTGCTTCCAAGGAGAAGTGCTGCTTCACCCTCTCTAGGCTGAACTTGTTTGTTCTCCTAGCAGTCCATGAGAAGAGTCGAACACTCTTCTTGTGCACCACAGCTCAAAAGTTTCTATCATCCCGTGTCATTGTCCATCTTTCTGATTCATAGCAAGTAATTTCAGATCATGAACTGTACTCATTTCTCACTACAAGATTATCTACTCTACACAACTATATATGTTGTTTCTGTCAAAACCTGTGGAAACTGCTTAACAGAATGATTATCTTGTAAAAGAGAGTCTTTGCTTTTACAAATGTCATAAATTCCTTGTAGCCAGGAGCTAAGGAAGTATGGGGCCCCACAACCAGCACTGGAGTCAAGTGTGGCATTGACACCAGTGAGAATCCATAAGGTCAAAGTAAAACATATGCTGCCAGAACTCGAGCTAATTGGCCAAAAGTCCTGACCACAGCAGTCATACTATTGATTTGGAATGAAAATTGATCTAATGCTTTTTGTTGTTTTTAATGAATGAAATAATCTATCTCTATGCTTGTCAATTTTTTTATTAATCAGTAGATTTCCCTGCCCTCTTCTTGTTTTCAGCTTCTACATCCTTCAGTTCTTTTAGATATAGATATATTCCCCCAGTATCTCTCCTCTCTTCTTTGTGTTAGTTTTCTCTAGACAATTTTGTTTTTAATACATTATCTGTTCTAATACATGGTATCTGTGACAAGAGAGGTCGACTTGTTACAGAGCTACAATGCTGTTTCTTCACCTGGACCCCTGGCCAGGCACCAACTCTTAGAAGCCAGTTTGGAACCACAGTTGCAGTCCTGATTTGTGGCCCTGGATTCTCCAGGTCAGAACAAAGCTGGATACTGTTTTGCACTGGAGTCAATCCTATTGATTCATGAAAAGCAGACCCTGCATTTCTCTTTGTAATCCTGTGCTCTGTAATTTCTGGTTGTTGATACTTTTTGGTGCTATTGACCTTTTTTCTGACTCATAGAAACCCTGTGAACAATAGAACAAAACATTCTCTGCTCTTGCACCATCTTCTCAAGCTCACTGTTTCAGTGACTGTGTGAAAAATTTATCTCAGTGAGTCTTCTGTTTATTTTGCAATCACTTGTTATGCATCAGAGAGTTGGACAATGACTAGGGAGGATAGAAGGAGAATTGACGCCTTTGAGCTGTGGAGCTGGAGAAGAGTACTGAATGTTCCATGAACTGCCAAGAAAACAAACAGATCCATCCTAGAGAGGGTTAAACCAAGCTACTCCTTAGAGGCAAGGATTCTGGGGCTTCATCTGACATACTTCGGACATGTTGTAAGGAGAGACAGGTCCTTGGAGAGGGACATCATGCTTGGTAGGGTAGAGGGACAGCGTAGGAGGGGAAGACCCTCTATGAGGTGGATTGATTCAGTGACTGGGGTAATCGGGATGGGTGTGTCAGAGGAATTGTGATTGGCACAGGATAGAGCAGGGTTTAGGGCTGTTGTACATAGGGTCGCTATTAGTTGCAAACGACTCAACGGCACATAACAACAACAACAACAACAACCTTTTGCCACACATGATACCTTTTTCTGGTGACTGGTCTCTTCTGATAACATATTCAAAGTAAGATGAAGGCTTATGGTCTTCATTTCTTTTTTGTTGGGAGGAGGCATAGACAGCAAGTTTATTTGGTGAATGCTGCTGGCAAGTATTATCCGAGAGCTATAAGATGGGAAAGGAGCTTTGACAGCTGAGTCGGCTCTCAGGGCTACATTCAGTCTCACACAGGAGAAGGCACGGGGCTCTGGGGACACAGAAAGGGCTGCCCTCAGCCATTCAGCACCATCTGGACCAGTTCTTCATGGTTAATACAACCATTGCTGTCCTCATGCCCTGCCACCAGCACCTCTACTTCTTCCTCTGTCATCTGCTCACCTAGTGTGACAAGGACATGCCAGATTTCAGCTTCCATGACAGTGTCGTTCCCTTCCTTGTCAAACACCCAAAGGCCTTCAACATAATCCTCATAGGTGCCCTGGTCCTTACTCTTGGCCAGTCTGCAGCATGGGCAGGAAGTGTTCAAAATCCAGGACCTTCACATTGATTTCTTCACTCTTGGGGTTTCCCAGGACCTTTAGCCCCTCAGCATTGGTGGGGTTCTGGCCCAGGACCCTCATTACATCTCCACACTGGCTGTACAGGATCTTTCCATCACCTGTTCAGTCAAACAGCTTGGAGGCCTCCTTAAATTCTGTGGTCTGGTCCTAGACGAAGTCACACATCCTGAGTGCTCAGGTATCGGGACGTCTTCCTGCAGTAATCACGGTCTTCATTTCTCAGAAGCATTCTGGCTATATTTCTTTAAAGACAGATACTTTTGGTTCTTCAGGAAAACAAATCTATAGTTATATATTCCATATTCTCCACCAATACCAACCTTCAAATTCATCAATTCTTTGGGCTTCATTTTTCATTGTCCACGTTTATTTAAGTCTAAGGTGATTTAAAATACCATGGCTTGGATCAGGCACACCTCAGCCTTCAAGGTGATATCTTCAATATTCTAAACACTTCAAAGAAGTCTTTGCATCAGATTTACCCATAGCAATGTGTAATTTGATTTCTCAGCTGTTGTTTCCATGCGCATTTGATTGTAGATCCAAGTAAGATGAAATTTTGCAATGTCAGGTTGGGAGCTTCAAATTGGTCAAACAGGTAGAGTTTACGCCACAGAAATCAACAGGCATAATAAATCACAACTCCCTCTCCCCCTCTTTTAATCAGAGAGCCAGTAGTTGGAAACATGCTAGTACTCATTCTCTTCAGGAAGTTGAAACAAACTTATAACTAACCCTCCCTTGAGTTTTCAAGGCTGTAAATCACCCAGAAAGAGCTTGCCCACCTTTTTCCTACAGAGTGGGCTGATGGATTCAAATTCAAGTGCCAGAAAGATGTAGTCTTTGGGTTATCAGCACAATCCCCTATGGACTGGAGTCACTAACTCATCACTGGCTGAATACGTGGTAGGGGGAGAAGTCACAGAAAAATGGATAATGAAACCACAAATCATGTATTCCCGTAAAATGAGAGAGTCAGCCCAGATGGCTGCATGTTCTCTAGTCTTCATTTATACTGTCGAGGAAATTCTTCCCCTTTCTTCCGACAAATTCCTCTTTCCCCAAGTTGGTATAATATTGTAGCAGAGTGTTGACTGGGAATGAAGGGATCTAGGTTCTGGTCTTCACACTACTATGATGTTTCAAGACTATGTTTCAAGATGCGCTCATCTGATTCCTGCCAATTGTGAGCTGCCTGTCCTGTTTTCTCTGTATTAGTGCAAACAAAGTATGGAGATGAGATGTGGATTAGAAGCTGTCACTCAAGGTATATCCCCTGGTTCTGTAACGTGGGAGCCTGTTAGAAAGGCAGAATCTTGGAATCTCCCTGAGATCTGGTGAAACAGAACCTTTGTTTTCACAAGATCCCAGCTGTTCCAGGTCCATGTTTGGAGAAGTACTTGACCAGGTCAATAATTCTCTAATCTGACAGGAATTTAAAAAGATTAAGAAAGAAAAAAGAGAGAGAGAGAGGTTTCATTCTTTACCAATTGGATCAAGATTTTTAGAGGGTGAACTTTCAAAATTTTAATCTAAAACATTTTTTCCAAAACATTTGGAGGAGGAGCCTGTGATGGGATCCATTAATTCAGAAGATTCTCTTCCAGCTTTTATAGGCTATGTCATGACAAGTTTTACAAGCCCTCAAAAGTATGCTATTCTAATCCTTACCCAATTGCTGTGCTGCTACTAAGATTGCTGAAAAAGGCACTCTTCAAGGGCTTAGGGGTTATAAATTTTTAAATCCGCTTTATTTCATGAAATAAGAGAAGACACTGTAAAACATTAGATTTTAGAATGGATACAACAATCTTCTAAACATGAACAAAAAAATGCCATCAGTGACAGATTTAACTTCATTGGGCTGGAAAAGAAACCAAGACAAAAGAAATGGCACTGTAAATGTATCTACCCTTGAAATGCTATCCGACTTATTAAGTTCATGGCCATGCAGGGGATTTCAGTGGTTCTTCTCTGAGATACTGAGGTTTAATGGACTGAAAGTGGCTGAAGGTATGAAAAAAATAATCTTTCTTTAGTTACAAATGGATATAGGTAGTTGTGTAAACTTTCTTCTTTAAATGAATACATTTGAAAACTATAAAATGATCATTTTCTCTTATTAGTTTTCTGATCACGTGTATTTTCATGCTAAAGTTAGTTGAGTCTATTTCAACCGTAATGCGGGCAATGTCTTTCTGGCCAACTGCCCGACAGGGTATCAATGAGCAATTGACTTGGCAACGAATAGTAGAAAAAGGGACTTTAAAATCATGAGTCATTTCTTTTTCTCATATAGGAAAAGACAGGAAAGACACACGTGACTCTCTGTTCGTTCCTTGTTAGAAAATAGCTGCTCGAGCTTCCAGCTTTATACTCATGTCTTCTAGGCAGGATTCAGCTTGTGCCTTTTTCAATCAGAGCCACAATGCTTTCTCACTCTGGCACCTGGAAGATTCTTCTGTTGTGTTGACCAGAACTAGGTCACATGGCCCTCTTTAACCAGAAAGGATTTGTGGAATAGATTAGTTCCCCATTTCAAACTACTTTACTAGCGTTTTTATTCCTTTATTCTTTTTCTTTTACTCTTCCTTAAAAGCTTAAAAGGCATCCTCTATTTTGCCAAGTTAACTCTTATAGTTCCTTAACGAACGGCCTATTTAGTAAGTAACTGGTAATGAAGCCTTCTCAGATTATTTCTGTATAATGTTCTCATTTACTAAGTATGTGTGTTGTGCATTTTATACTTCTGTGGCATGCATTTTTATATCTGCTAGTCTATTTGAATTATGATATTGGCAAAGAGTATTGAATGTTCTGAAGGCTGCCAGAAGAATAAACAAATCTGTTTTGGAAGAACAGTAAGAATGCTTCTAAAACCTACAATGGTCAGACTTTGAATCATATACTTTGTTATTAGGATGGACTTGGTCCTGGAGAAGAGTGTCATGCTTAATTAAAAAGGAAAGAAAACAAGGGAGATCCTAAATGAGATGGATGGACACTGTTTGCAACAATGGTTCCAACATGGCAATGGCTTTAAGGATGGTGCAGAACTGAGCAGAGTTTTTGCCTTTTGTTCTTAGAGTTTTTTGGGGTTGGAAATTACTAGATGGCACGTAATAGCAAAAATAGATCATGCTTTCATACCTTTTCTCTTAAGATTCACAGGAACAACTTATTCTTTTGTGTGTGTGTGTGTCTGTGTGTCTGTGCACATGCAAGTACATAGTGACAATTTATAAGGTAAATTAATTTTTCACATATGTTTTTTCAATAACATTACTTTCAATACCTATCAATGCTATCACACTGTTCCTGCTTCTTCCCTGCGATTCTGATTTCTATTAAGCCTTTTCTATTTTTCTGTTTTCCCTTTACTTACTGATGCCACTCCTGCTTCCAAGCTTGTTTTTTTTAATTATCAAATTTTATTAGTTTTAATGAACATTTACAGAGGTTTTGGGTTTTCATTCATTCATTGTTGCACTGTTTTCTTCACCCTCCTCCCCAGTTCATTCTTCTTCCCCCCCACCCCATGTCTGTTTTAATTGTCCAATTGCCACAGTGCTTGTTTTAATCAGGGAGCTTCACCAAACACTGTCCACCATGAGTCACCATTATCGCAATTGACCCATCAGTGTCACAGTGTTGAGCATCACAGCAACCATGAGTTACCTCTGTACAGCAATGCACAGACCAGTGTTGATAATGGTCTTGTTGGAATTTGCCTTTCCTTTCCCATGGGTAAGGAATTATACTGTCAAACTAAAGACAACATTCAAATGTACCAGATAACCCACAGGAGAAAGATTGACTTTCTCTCATGTGATTTACTATCTGAAAAAAACCACTGGTGTGTAAGCAATGGATTGGTTATGACTTGATGGTACGTAACAACAACAACAATAGCAAAAGTGTCTACTTTCAGACTTTTACACCCTTCTCCCTGCTTTTTAATCCTGGAATGATTCTAACTATGTATAACTAAACTTTCTCCATCATTTATAATGATGGTCTTAAATAGTACTTGTTCCTTTCTAACTGACTTATTTCACTAAGCATAATATGCTTTAGATTAATCCATGTCATGCAGGATTTCGTGAATTCTTTATTGTTTTTTAGTGAAGAACAACTTATCCTAGCAATGCCTGGAACAGCACTATGCCTTCTAATCCTGGCTTAGCTGAGAAAAATGTGTTCTGTGTCATCATCCATCTCCGCTACGCAAAGCAGCATGCTCAAACCTCTAAGTGTATCATCGGTGTCTTTGTGTATGTGCTGAACTCTTTGTGACACTTTGGAAGCTTAGCGTTAATACAAATCACAAGGGCCCCAAATATGAAGCATAATTGTGTACCCTGTAAGTTTCAGTTATCCTTAGTGAAAGATTGCACTTGAGTGGTTTGTACAGCATCCAAGAGGTTTTCCCAAGGAGCCTTGTGATTAGAATGAAATAACAACATTCCAGCTCTTAGAAGAGTTGCCAAGAAAGAACATGCTGGATGCATGAATTACTACTGACAAGCATGAATCCTGACAGTCAGTGGCCTAGAACACCACTCGTGGATTCTGAAAGCATAGACGAGAGATGAACCCCACAGCAGGCTGTAACATGTAGGCTAGTTTATGAGAGAAAGAATCAACAAACTACATATTATATATGTTTCCTCTCCTCTCCACTCCCCAGCCTTCTGTTTTGAGCTATTTTTTGCTCTCATTCCACACTTTCTGTGTTTCTTCAGACATGTATTGACAAATTAGAGAGGTGATTCTTACTGACACTTGCCTTTTCTTCTGGGTGCAACATCTCTGGGACACATGTGAGATGTACATTAGCTCGAAAATAAAAATGGTAAAATGGTGATCAAGGATTAAGGGGTCAAAGATGAAGAAAACAAGAAAGAAGCCAGAAGAAGCAATGGAAAAAGCTACAGGAAAAAGACTAAAATGACACAGGTTGAAAGGGACAAATGCAAGGTAACAATACTCAAAGGGGAATGTAAAAAAATGCAAGCTACCTCTCCCCTCATGGTATAGTGTATCAATGCAGCACATTTCTAAATACACCTTCTGTTCCTCAAATCATAGCGATGTCTATAAACAAAATTAATTTAATGATGAAAATATCTTAAAAAAAAGGCAAAACAACCAAAAAAAAACCCCTACTGGATTATTATTTTTAAATAGCCTGCTTCTAAATGATTGAGTTTTCCATTTTTCTTTAGTTGGTATGTTTAGGTCAGCTGTCCACATGGAAAAAAAATAATAACTCACTAAGTGGTATTATGATTTACATGTTTCCTGTTTTTCATTCTTATCTAGAAAGTATGAAGGATCCTATTGGGTGAAGAGTGCTCCTCTACACCTGCTGGGTTACATGCTCACTTTCCAAGTAACTGATTCCAATAGCATTTTCCAAGTTATTTTACTCTTCAAGGCTTTGCCATGCTAGGATAAGATTAAGAATAAATAGCTGAACCACAGCACCTTGCCACACTTTCATTTCTAAAAATCTCACTGTAAACTTACTACTTCCTAGTCATTAAAAAAAAGTTGTGATTTGAGTGAAAGTTTATAGAGAAAATTAGTTTTCTATTTAATAGGCTCATACATACCCTATTTTATGACAGAATTGCAATCCCCACCATACAAAAAAGCAAAACACTTCTCCCAATTCTTCCCTGTGCTTCCCATTTCCATCAATCCCTCTTTCCTATTTCTTCTTGCCTTCTGAGCTATTAATGGCCAAATGCCATGCTTCAGATCTCATATTTCCATTACTTCTTAGAAAGAAGGATTCTTGAGTATAAATTTTTAGAAAAGAGTTCCATAGGAAGACAGCTTGAGATATTCTAATCATTTTTATGAGAAAAAAATTTAAAAAATTGAAGCCCAACATCAAGAAGACAAAGATTTTTACCACTTGACCAATTGGTAGCACCATGATAGATGGGGAAGAAATTGAGGTTGTTAACAATTACAGCTTGCTTGGCTCCACAATCAACACTCTTGGCACCAGAAGTCAAGAAATCAAAAGATGAATTGAATTTGGAAAATCTGCTGTCAGGGACCTCTCCAGAGTAGTGAAAAGCAACAATGTCAGTCTTGACATTAAGGTGCACCTAATTTAGGCCATGGTCTTCACAATTACTTGCTATGCATCATAGACTAAGGATGACAGAAGAAGAATTGATGCCTTCAAACTGTGGTGCTGGAGAAGAGTCTTGAACATGCCATGGAATACCAAGAAAACAAGCGAGTCTGTCTTGGAGAGGGTGAAATTAACTTTCTCCTCAGAGGCTAGGATGTTGAAGCTTCATCTTACATACTTTGGGCATGTGGCCAGGTGGGGCCAGTCCTTTGAGAAAGACATGATGTTGAGAAGGGTAGAGAGACAGCGCAGGAGGGGATGATCCCGGGTGAGATGGATTGATACAGTAACTGGGGCAATAGGGGTTAGTATGTCAGAATTAGTGATACTGGCTCAGGACAGGGTGGGGTTCAGAGCTGCTGTACATAGAGTTGTTATGAGTCACTGGCAACTCGATGACACACAACAACAACAACAACAACAATCATGGTTTCTATGGGTTCTACAGTTTTTTCAATACACTTCATGGTGGTTCATGGAAACCCAAGATTTAGACTAACATTTAAAATGTCAACTTTCATAAGGATTAGCAAAGATATTAAAAATTATACACATGACCTAGCAATTGCACTCAAGAGAATTGAAAACATATGTACACAAAAATAATTGTACATAGGTATTTATAACAGCATTTTAATAATAACCTAAAAACAGAAAATAACTCAAATGTCCATTAACTGATTGTTGATGGTAGATACTGTTGAGTACAAGCCAAGTCATAGCTGTGAGCTTTCAGCAGAAATTTAGAGGCTCTAAATCACACCCTGCGACTTGACGACACTTAACAACAACAACTAAATCACACAGGAAGAGATTGACCATTTTTCTTTCACAGAGCAGCTAGTAGATTCAAATGATCTACCTTTGAGTTGACAGTACAATTCCTTACCCAGTCGGCCACCAGAGCCAACTTAATATAACTGATTAAGAACCAAAATATTGGGGGGGTTATGATGGAATATTGTTAGTCTACAAAAAAAAAATAAAGTATTGATTCTACAAAATAAAGAAATCTTGAAAACAATGTGCTAAGCAAAGACAGTCAGACACAAATGTCACCTACTGTGCTGTTGTTAGATGCAAATGACTACAATTTATAGTAGTCTCATGAACAATGGATCTGAACTTCTGAACCTTGCCCTATCTGGTACCATACTCATAATCTCCGATACCCTTCAGCCTGTTGTTGTACTCATTGTGTCAATCCATCACATTAAAGGCTTTCTTTCCTATATCTTTCACCCTTGACCTTCACAGAATTAAGAAAGAACAGAGTTAAGCAAGGTGTAGATTATGAAGGCAGTACAGGATCAGGCAAGATCCTGTGTTGTGTTATACATAATCACTGTGAGTCAGGGTAGTAGATTCAATGGCAACTAAGTACAATGTAGCTATATGACCCAATACATATTTTATAGCTGTTTTTTAGTACCTTTTTTAAAAAAACCAAAAAACTCAACGTATGCTCAATGAAAGCAAGTATTTATATCTTCTTTACGCCCTTCTGTAAACTGGGGAATTTTGCTTTAAGTATCTATTGCATCTTTAGAAAAGGAATCTGAGGACTGTCCCTCTTGTGGATATTTTCAACTTACTTCCTCATAGTCCATGATGCCACCAGCTGAGCCCTTATCACAACAAAACCAAAGTGATGGTTGGGAATGGATTATTCCACCACTTTTTAAGGTCTTTAAGTTGTACGTCAAATCTAGAGCTAAATACACTTGAAAAAAAGTATTTCATACATTTTAGCCATTCTTCAATTGTTAGTGATAATTTCTACTTTTTCAGTATCATAAATGGAAAATATTTACATATAAATTGTATTATTCATATGTATGGTAATGAAAAAGATGTACTCTATACACAAAATATAAGGTCATATTTATTCTAAATTTATCATATATAACCGACACTTTTATACTGACACCTGTACATTAAAAACCAGGTATAAAATTGACTCCCTCAAAACGTAACTGCAAGTAGCCCTCTGATGGCACAAAGCCTACCAATATCCTAGACAGACAGTTAACATATATATGTATTCTATTCTTAAAAGTGTTCATTTTCTGCCCTCAGAGCTCAGTGGCTAGCAGCTTTCTAGACAAAGGCATAATTAATCATAAACCAAAAAGTCAAATTAATTGCCATGGGATCAGAAATGACTCATAGCTTGTCCCCCAGAGAGTTTTCAGAGGCTGTAATTACATGAAGGAAGATTGTCCATATTTCTTTCAAAAAGTAGCCGTGGTTTTGAACTGTTTACCTTTAGTTTAGAAGAGAAACTCCTTACTTATTAGGCCATGAGAGCTGTTCTTGTTAGGTGCCATTGCACCAAGTGTGACCCATAGTGACCCTATGAACAGGATATCTGAACCTCATCTTATCCTGTACCGTCCTCATACTTTCCAGCACACTTGAGCCCATTGCAGTAGTCAATAGCTGCTACATATTGAATATATATTTATATAACCAATAGGTATATTTGTTGTTGTTGTTATCTGCCATAGAGTTGACTGACTCATCTTGACCCTGTGCACAATAGTTTAGAACCTTACTCTGTCTTGAGCCAAACTCACTGTCTGACACACTTATCCTTATTAGCCCATTCTATCAATCAGTGATTTAGACAGGGTTTCCTGATGAGCGGGGGCCAGTTGGGAAGATCACCCGCTGGATCAGTGTCTTGAACTGAGAGACCATCTTGTTGTTTGTTGTTGTTATGTGCCCTAGAGTCACCTGCGACTCATAGAGACCTTTTGCAAAACCACTCTAAACCCTGCTTTATCCTGTGCCAATCTTACTGTCTCTGACACACCTACTCCCATTACCCTAGTCACTGAATCAATCCATCTCCTCGAGGGCCTTTCCCTCCCGCGCTGTCCCTCCATCCTCC
>NW_006399789.1:10332751-10373353 GCF_000299155.1 Elephantulus edwardii | reverse complement strand
TGGATGATCTTCAGCAGAATCTTGCTTGTATGTGAAATCAATGACACTGTTCTGTAGTTTCCACACTCAGTTGGGTCACCTTTCTTTGAGATGAGGTAAATGCACATCAAGAGGGACAACACTGTTCTGGTGACATTTATTGAGTTTGTGGCACTGAAGATCTAGAGGCAACAGTGTCAAGCCCAACAGAGGTGAGTGACAGAGAAATGGCGTAATTATGTGCCTGGCAGAAATTCTGAATGAGACTGAAAGGGTAGGCAGAGTTAGCCCATGGAGTGAAGTTGGGCATCTCTGAACAGGAGCTTGCCAAGACATCAGGGCTTTGGGTAGATGCATTGCAGGGCTTGCCTGTAAAATCATCGACTTAAGAAACTCCAGCCTCATCCCAGTGTTATCAAAGATGCTTGTTGAGAGCAAGACTAGCAAGAACAGGGGCCAGTTTTGACTGTGGTAACCACAGTGGTGAGGAAGCAAGAACATAATATAGTCGTGGTGCCCTGACCTGACTTGTCTTACTAGCAGACCTTCTGAGACACACCTGTTGACACCTGATCTGTGGCATGCCCATCCTGTGACACACAATTGGATAGGGGTAATTTGAGAAGGATGAGTGGGTTCTCTTTCAAACAAAAATGAGTTTCTCCTTAACCATGTTCGGCCAAGTACTTGTTCAGATGCAGAGGACCAGTTCACCACACCTCTTTTGCTGTAGTTGGCCGTTTCCTTCCTTTAAGTAATTTGTTTTCATTGTTCATTGTTCCCTTCTATAAATAATTATGGTTTCAACTGCTAATTCTGTCTGTCCTGTGTGTAGGGCCCATATGGATTAGATAGTAGTGTCTTGGGTCTAGCAGTTTTACTGCTGCTTGTCATTTTGAGACACCCATTCATTTCCCTGTAATCACCCCCTCAACTAGAGAATGAGGACTCACTGTAGGATCAACTTGCCATTATTCCTACTTCTTTTAAAATATTTCTGCCAAACTTCTAGGTGGAAGCTATGTGTATGGTTTGTGCCACCCATAGCTAGGGATACAGTTAATAGAAGTGATGGCCTTAAAGAAGAGATCTCTCCCACCCCACCCCACCCCCAGAGTAAACAGACGGATGGTCAGATTTCAGAAGCCGCTTTAGGGATTCACAGTGCCCAGAGCCTGCACGTCAAGGAAGTACATTGATTCCAGATGGACATGTCCCCTTAGGCTCATGGAAGCCTTGTTTTAAATGGATGCTTTTGACTGAATTTTTTTAACATAAAATTTTTATTTCATATTGGTTTATTTACAAAATTTGCATACATTATTTTTCACACCAAATCTTTCTCCTTTCCTTTATCCACACCCTCTCCATCCATCAAATTGAAGAGCATAATACTCTCCAGTCCCTCTCAAGTTAGGTAGTGATTTGCAAAATCTTTGCTGCTGAGTGCTGTGTAGTATTCCACTGTGTGAATGTACCATAATTTCTCAGTCCAGTCGAATGTGCTTGGACATTTGGGCTGTTTCCATGTTCTTGTAATGGTGAATAACACTGTTATGAACATTGGTGTAAAATCTCTGTTTATGCCTCAGTTGTCATTTTCTTGGGGTATATTTCAAGTGGTGGAATAGCTGGGTTATATGGAATTGCTAGGTTCAGCTTTTTGAGGAAATGCCAGAGGAAAGTGCCAGTCTTCCAGAGTGGTTGTACCTTGTATCATTTTACAATCCCACCAACAGTGTATAAGAGTTCCTATCTTGCCACATCTTCTCCAACATTTATTACTTGCTGTCCTATGGTATCTCATTGTGGCTTTGATTTGCATCTCCCTTTTGCCAGTGATTTTGAGCATTTCTTCATGTTTTTGTTGACCATCTAAATTATTGTCCTCTGTGAAAAGTCTTTCCATGTCTTTTGTCCGTTTTTAAATTGTGCTATGAGTCCTTTTTTTTTTTTTTTTTTTTTTGTGGAGGCCCTGTAGAACTTTTTATATGAGCCCCTTGCCTGAAATGGCATTGCCAGGTGTTTGGTGTTTTTTTTTTCTCAGTAGGTAGATTTTCTTTTCACTTTTCTGGAAAAAGTTGTTAATGCACACAGGGATTTAATCTTTAGACCATCTCACTCATCAATTTGGTAGTCTCTTTATACTACAGACTAGGCCAACTTTTGACTGACTTTAAGGGAGCTCTAGTGCGTAAGGAGTTGCACTGTCAATCCAAAGGCAAGCCGTTCAAATCCACAGTGTACCTTGGGACAAAAGATGGGTAATCTCCTTCATGTGATTCTTAGTCTCTGAAAACCTACTGGAGGGTCAGCCCTGAGTTGATTCTTGCATTGAGTTTAGAAGGAAAAAACACTGAATCTCCTATCACAACAGTCCTTCAGTCAGTTCAAGATCATGCTTCAACTGCCAGGAAATAGAGCTTAGTATTAGGCTACTCCCTTATCTATATCTTTTTTTGCCACATACAGTATATGCACTTTATAAGTACCTATAATAAATGCAGTCTTCTCTCATTTCATTTTACAGACTTGGAAAGCCAAAGCAGGGTCACTATGAATTAGAATGAAATAAATACAGTGAAGACTAATGATTTTGTTGGAGAAAGATGTAATTTGTACTAAATGAAGCTTAGGTCATGAAGAGAATATATGAGCATGTACACATGTACACATTCACACAGATATGCACACATACCTATGAACTGCTAAGCTTTTACTTACTTTCACCAAGACATTTAGTAGGATTCTGAAATGTAAAGTTGGTTGTTTTTTTGTTTTGTTTTGTTTTGTTTTTTAACATTTACAACAATTTTTAGTGTTGAGGACTCTCCTTCATAGGTCGCTATGAGTCGCCTGCGACTCAATGGCACTTAACAATCTGTGGTGGTAATTTACAAGTTCTTGCTCTCTAGAATTGATTTTTATCAGGCATATAGTATTTTTTTTCTTTTCTGTGTAATGGGTCCTTTCTGGTCCTTGAATCGTAATGAGTAACCTGTCATAAAGCACTTAGCTTTCTAAAAAAGGTCAGTGGTTTGAACCTACCCGGCTGCCATGTCAGGAAGGCATGGCAATTATGGTCAAGAAAAATCTGTGAGGCAGTTCTGCTCTGTAACAAATGGGGTTGCTCTGAGTCAGAATTGGTGGCAACAGAGCTTTTTAAATGGGAGCTATAGTGGCCTAGTAGCAAGAAGCTCCACTGCAATCCCAAAGGCGTGTGGTTTTAGACCACCAGCTGCTCTGCAGGAGAAGGATAGGCAATCTCCTCCCCTGGGATTAAATGCCTCTGAAAAGCTGTTGGAAGGTCCACGATGGGTCAGTTCTGACTCTACAATAAACAAGAACAACAACAGTATACTTTATATTGGCCTAGTACTTGACAGTTTATAAAGGGCTTTTCCATCCAAAATACTATCTATTTTGGGAGCATTGATGGGTAGGGAATTGTGTTACTAATCTAATGGCGGTGTCTCTCTGACAGTTGGAAAATACCAGTGGCTCCAAGAGAGAAAGATGGCTAATCTCTTTCCACGAAATGTACCGCCTCTGAAAACCCCCAGGAGGGTCAGCTATGGGTCAGTTCTGATTTCAGGGCAATGAGGGGATTTTGGTTTTATTTTGCAGTTGCTCAGGGTTGCTTTCCCTCTGGCTTTATAATTCTACTTGTACAGCTTTTCCTAAGGAAGCAATCAGAAGTGTTCAGGAAGATTTAAGTAGTAGATCATTCACTGAGGAAGTAATTAATTAATTAATTATGCAAGTAAAAAAGCACTGTGTGGAATTGGTTTAATAAATTATGGCACACAGTGCAGCAATTAAGAAGCGTGTTGTAAGTAGATGTTTGTGAGAACATCGACCTACAATCACCTGGGTGTGCCTTCTAACTGCAGGAAGCTGGCTCCCATCTTACATCTACCAATTAGAATCCCTGGGAGACGGGGTCTTACAATGCTGATTCTCTGTGTGTTCCAAGGAGTTTCTCAGGTACCAAAAGTGGAAAATCATGTTTTAATTTAATAATCAACCACTTCCAAGTGAAGGGGGAAAGTGTACTATTAAGTAATTTTTACAGTATGTCATGAGCACAAGATCAAAAATGGTTGCATCTAGGTTAGAGCACATGATCGGTAGTCAATAGGTTGGTGGTTCGGATCCATCTAATGTTCTATTGGGGAAAGATGAGGGAGTCAGCTTCCAAAGATCTACAGTCTTAGAAACTGTATGGGGCCATTCTACTTTGTCCTATAGAATCACTATGAACTGGCATCAATTTGACAGCAGTGTGTATTGACACATACATCATAGATATGTATAGAGAGATAAAGCATAAATGTGCTAAAAGAATTAGCATACTAATGTCTACTATCTAGATATTCAAGTGATTTTATTTTTTTTACAACTTCTAGTTTTCCTTGATTCATATTTTCTACACTCTATGTTTCCATTACATAGACAAAGGTATGCTGGCCTAGTGAACAGAAAGTTATGCTACCAAGGCCAAGATGAATGATTTTAATCTGCAGCCCTCAGGCCTGGTTCAAGTTGTTTTTTTGGTCAAACCTTCTTCTAGGTGGTATAGCCCTGGTCTGTCCACTTGCTGTACAGAGGGAGCTCGCGGTTGTTGTAAAGCAGAACACTGTGACACTGATGTGTCAAATGTGATAATGGTTACCCATGGTAGACAATGTTTGGTGGAGCTTAAAACGTGCTTGGAAGCAGGAGTGGTATCAACTTCCAAAATGGCTTGCCTCCAGAAACTCTATGAACAGTGCTCAGGCCTTTCGTTCATAAGGTCTCTATGAGTCAGCTATGTCTCTGCAGCACCTAACAACATATTTCCATTATTAGTGGACATTTATGACTGTTTCTTCTCATTTTCAGTTGCACCACAGCAGCAAATGAAGGCCTTAACTTCACTCCATCATTAGGTTCTGTTGTACTTTGAGGAAGTTGCTCTTCCTCAGTCACATTCCGAGTCCACTTCAACCTGAGGACCTCATTTCTGTCACTCTATCAATGTTCTACTGCTCTCCGTAAGGCTTTCATCAGTAAATCTCTAGGTCCTTATTCTCAGTATTCTTTCACGGAAAGCTCTGGTGAGGCCAGTCCATGGTGAGTGAATATGCTGGTACTTGAACTACTGATGGCATAGGATTCAGCATCGCAGCACATAGAGTACCACTGAACAACAAATTGGCAGGCCAGAGGTGGTTGGATGGATGTTGGATGAATGCAGAAAATATCAAAGACATAGTTGCTGTGTGATTTTGATTATGCAAAGACATTCAACTGTGTGAATCATGTATGGTTATGGAGAAGAGTGCCAGGAATGGTTAATTCTGGCACACTTAATTGAACTAATGTGGAAACAATGCATAGATCAAGTGGTTCTGGGATAATATGGGGACAGTGGCACAGTTTAAAATTAGGAAGGATGTGTATCATTGTACCCTTTCTCCACATTTATTAAATATTTATGTTGAACATATTATCCCAGAAGCTGATCTCTATGAGGAAGAATGTACTGGAGGAACACTCACTAAAAAAAGAAAAAAAAATGTATGAACATGGATGACAGAACTTTGCTTACTGAAAGTGAAGGGGACTTGAAGCACTTTCTGATTAAATGTGGACTGCAGCCTGCAGTATGGATTATACTTCAACACAAAGAAAATAAAAAACATCACAAATGAGCTAATAAAGAACATGATAAAGAAATAATTAAAGCAGTCAATAATTTAATTTTAGGATAGATAATGAACACTGCCTGTAACAGTGATGTGCCAATCGTGGTAATAGGTGCCCAAGGTGGACAGTGTTGGCTGGGGCTTCCCGACTAAATCAAGCCTGGAAGCAGGAATGGCATTCACTTCCGAAATGGCTTGCCTCCGGAAACTCTACGTACGAACAGTGCTCAGGCCGTTCGTTCATAGGTCAGTATGAGTCGTCTACAACTCGACGGCACCAAACAACAACAACAACAAACAACAGTGAACACTGCACTGGAATAAGAGAAGAGAAAGTCTGGAAAGAATAGACCTTTGTACATCAGTATGTATGTACATGACAAGGAACAATCTAAAAAGAGACAAGCATTACAAAGAGAACTGGGGGAGGGGGAGAGGCAGGGAGGAAAATGTATATAAATGAATGACAACCAATCTCTTAGTAAGCTTTCATGAAAATCAGAATGAAAATAAAAACTACATGATTTAAAAAAAATAAAGGCAAAAATAAGATCAGTAATCAGTATCCATAGACATAGCCATCAAGGTATCAAAGGACATAGTACACTGTGCAAGTGTGCCACAAAAGACTTCTTTCTTTAAGTCTAAAGACACGACGTCACTTTGAGGACTTAAGTGCATTTGACCCACACAAACCATGCTATTTTTATCACCTCATGTGTGTGTAAAAGGGGGACACTGATGTCTTTTAATTATGGTGTTGGTGAAGAATATTGGGTATATAGTAGGTTGCAAGAATAATTACATCTTGGAAGAAGTACAGCCTGGACACTTCTTAGAAGTGAGGCTGTTGAGGCTTCTTCGAATGCATTTTGACCATATTAGCAGAAAGGACGAGGTCCTTGAGGAGAACCAATCCCTCTCTAACCCACTTAGTAGAGGAAAAGCAAACATGATCATGGCTCTTAGCAGAGGTTGACTTACACAATGACTGTAACAATGGATTCAACATGGCCATGCTTATGAAGGTACACAGTACTCAGCACTATTTTATTCTATTGTACATGGGGTCACTGTGAGTTAGGACCTACCAATGCCTTCTGACAAGAAGACAGACAAGTAGGTAGCGGTGGTCAGGTTGACTCCAACTCATGGTATTCTTATGTACAATAGAGTGAAAACTACCTGATCCTGCCTGAATCATTCTCATTCTGATTTAATGACATTAATTTATTCTACAATATTATGCTTTCAAGGAATACACCCTTCTTGGATAAATGAATTTTCTCAAACAGACCAGAAACATTAAGGGAGCAACATCTTCCAATGTACGCTCGCAGATGCCTCACATTCCTTTGAGTCTTATTTGGGTTGGCTAACTAAGTGTGGAATTGTTCATGGAAAGGTCACTTGTTTCAATCTACCACCAGCTTCTCTGAAGGGAAAAAAACAATTAAAGAAATCTGCTTCTGTTCATATTTATAGACCTGAAAACCCAATGAAGGGACTGCCATAAGCCAGAATTTTTGCTTTTTATTTGCTTAATGAAAAAAAATAGCATAGAGCCTTGATCTATTATTATAAAATAATAATCTTTCCCTTGATCAAAGAACAGGAAAAATAATTTCTTTTACTGTTTTTTTTCTTTAGGTATAATGCATTTAACTAGGAACTTAGAGAAATGGTTAAAGTTATACAATGTTCAGTTCTTTTCCTCATAGGGCTGCTATGCATCCTCTACAACTTGATAGCACTCAACAACAACAAACCACAGTTAAGGTTCCAATCCTTAGGAAATGACATCATGCTGAGAGAAGTGTAAGATTAGAGAAGAAAAGAAGATATTCAACACGATGGCTTGATATGGTGACTGTAACAATAGGCCTGAGCCTGTCTTGGATTGTGGGGATGGTATAGGATAGGACAAGTGTTAGATCTGTTGTTCATTGAATTGCTGTGAGTCGTAGAGAGAGCTCTGTTGGCCAAGTGGATAGAAAGTTATGTTACCAAGCCAAAGGTGGTGATTTTAATCTATGGCTCTCATGCTGGGTTTTAATTGTTTTTGGCCAAACATTCCTCTAAATGGTATAGCACTGGTCTGTCCATTTGCTGTCCAGAGGTAATTCATGGTTGCTGTGATGCTTAACCCTGTGACACTGACATGTCAAATGCAATAATAGTTACCCATGGTGGACAGTGTTTGGTGACTTCCCAATTAAAGCAGGCTTGGATGCAGGAGTGGTATCATTTCCATAACAGCTTGCCTCTAGAAACTATGAACATAGAGAGACAATGAAAGTTATACAAGTGTTCAGGTATTTCATTCATAGGGTTGCTATGAGTTGTCTACGACTCAACAGCACTTAATGACAACATCTGTGCATTTTAAAAATTTGTTATTTTCATCACGCTCCCTCAGGCACAAGAGTACTTGTAGGCAGACATAGAGCATCACAGGCATTGTAGGACTCTGTCCAGTGCCTTGATGCATGGACTACATGCATCTGATTTTGACTCACTTCACACAAACGTCACTTCTTAAGTGGTGTAGAGAATTAACAATTGGCTGTTAACAAAAATGTTGGAGGTTAAAGCTTACTGGAGATGTCACAATAGAAAGACCTGGTGAAAATAGTAATTGTAAAACCTGACGGATCATATGTATCTCCTGTGATCCACAGAAACACACTTGGGGTCACCATGAGCTGACTGAATGACAACGGATGCACCTATGTCCAAGACTTTTGGGGGGAAAGCAGCAATTCTCACTTCGGACCAGGGAGGCCACAATATGTCCAAAATGGGCAACAGGAGGTAGTGAGGCAAAGGGGAGTAGGGAAGTGGGACTGGGAGTGAGCACAAACCCCAAGAGGAAATTACGATGAGCCTGAAGATGTCAACCACCAGGTAGTAAGTCTTGCGTGGGGGAGCCCTCCTTTAGTGCAAAGCTAGTGTAACTGTATAGTTGGCTTGGTTACTCCAGTTTTCATTCTTACCCTCTTTAATCTATTCTCTGGGACACAGGCCAACGTGAAACGCCATTTCTCTGAACTCTCCTGGATCGTCAGTATGGAACTGTAACGATAAATGAATGCTCTTTACTTGGTCCAGGAAGGGAGATATTTTTCATAAGATTACCTTCCTTGGGCACTCCTCTCACATACCTGCCAGGAGCTCACTTTGGGAAAATCAGAAGGCAGGCCAAGGCATTCACCTGCAATTTACACCACTGTTCTGACCTTAGAAAGGACTACACCCTGTTATAATTAAATGTCATAGAAGACGCCACAATCCTGTGCCAGGCTGACCTGGCCTCTGTCTCCTCTTTGTCTTGATTGTTGGAGAATACAGATTTTGTAGCAAACATAACCACCACCTGTGTTGCCTAATGAATGCCAACAACTCACCTTTCCTGCCTCCATCTGCTAAAAAAGAAAGAAAAACAAAAGGCAAACCCATTGTCTTTTAGTAAAGTCCAACTCACAGTGACCCTTTTAAAGGTTAGTAACTGCATCAAACTCACTTTCATTGAGATAATTCCAACTCATGGTGACCCTTCATTGCTTTTCCTAGTTTAAATATCTTTGCAGGAGACTGGCCAGCCTTCTCTTGCAGAACAGCAAGCAGATTTGAAATGTTAACTTCAACTAGCCCACAACAAGGCACTCTACCACCAGGGCTCCTGTTGGCCAGTAGCAGAACACAGACTTCTTTTTTGGGGGGGGGGTGTTTTATTATCATAAAATTTTATTAGTTTTAATGAACATTTACAGAGATTTTGGGTTCTCATTCATTCATTGTTGCACGGTTTTCTCTACCCTCCTCCCCAGTTCATTCTTCTTCCCCTGCCCCCCCACCGAATGTCTGTTTTAATTGTCCAATTGCCACAGTGCTTGTCAAAGTCAGTTCTGATTAATCTCCTTTGTCAGTGTGTCCTTTGCCATTCCCTATCACTCCTTCCTGAGAGAGACTTCACCCTGATTCATAAGGAAAAGGGGATGGCGTATTCTCTTAGCTACTTCCTGCTGAAAAGGGACGCTGTGGGTTTCAGGGTGAAGATCTTCTCTCACTACTCTAAAGGGCCCCTTTGGCAGTAAGAAACACATAGACACATATTATGGAGATTGATCTTGGAATTTAGATGCACTCTTATCAATGAACACAGACTTCTTAAACCATGTAGAAATCTTCAAGGTATGGAACAGCCGCTATTAATTGAAAGGGTTTCGCATACCAATGGTTCTCAAAGTTGATTACACAAAGAATTAGCTGCAGAGCTTGTTAAATCCAGACTACTGGGCCACACACCAGGAGTTTCTGATCCAATAAAATTGGGTTGGGGGCTCCCACATTTGCATTTTGAACAAGTTTCCACTCAGTACAGATGCTTCGTGTCCTTTTTCACACTTTGAGAACCCCTGCTCTAGATTCTGTTTTAGGTAAGCCCTGTGAAGTTCCCAGAAGTCTTTGAAAGTTTGAAGATTGATGTTCTGAGAGGCTCTGAGTTGACCAGGTGAATGATGGTGGAGCTCAAATTTGAATCCATGTCTGATCATTCAAAGATTCTCCTCCTACAAGGTAGCCTATTCTCTCATCATTGTACTGCCCACAACTAAAATATTTTGAATGCTTCTATAATAAGCAAAAGGAATTTTGAAAAAAACCTTCTCTAAGATTTGTGTAGGAGGTCACAAGTTTGGCTGGAGAGCTGGGTGAATGAGTTACAGTAGTCAAGCAATGGAAGCCCTGCCTCCCTGCTTTCCCCTGGTTTTGTTGACAGACAAGAAGAGTTTCTCATCAGTCACTGCAACCAGATAATAGTCCTTTCTTGGAAGGGAGCTTTACATTTTCAAAGAACTCTGCCAGATTTCTTTGCACAATTACCTAAACAACCTGTTTGCTCAAGCCATAAAGAAAATAAATGGCATCTATGTGAAAAACAAAGATCTCCAGTTAAACTGGTTAGCTAACTGCACCCATAAGAGCTAACACCCAGGGGTTTGGTGGAAAGTGAAGTGGAAGGGTGGCTTCTACCAAGCTCAGCTTAAGAAAGGTATTTCCTAAACCAAGTGAGTCATATACATGCCACAACTAAAGAAAATGTAATTATGCAAATTTCTACTTGTTTATTATCTTCAACTCCTGCCACCATGCTGCCTTGGAATGTGTTCATTCTGTGAGCTGAGGACTCTACAGAGAAAGATATTTGATATAATGTTTGTTTAAAATGTGTTTTGCGTGGCTTCTAACAGTTGCATTAGAGGTAACTGAGAATAATCTGCGCTTATTGTTCAATTACATAATGAGGCAAGTGTATGACTTCAGTTGAGTTAAATATAAATTTAGTTTCGGATGCTTTATAATATAACAGAGGGCAATGCATTAAACACATTTAGTCCAGAGGTTATAAGGAACCATGGACTGTCTCCTACTTTATAATTTTCAATAACCACTTGACTGGATACAGAGACGTCTGAGAAAGAGAAGACCTGGGTTGGCTGTGGAAAGGTCAGTGCTTACAATCTGAGTTTCACCAAGTGGTGTCAGAAATAATATCAACAGTTGATTATTTTGATGTATTTCTTCCTGAGCTGATCAAGTTAATTCTCCAACTACTCCTATTATCAAGTTTTCGTGCTCTTGTGTTATGTGATTGTTATTCTCCTTCTAATTAACTATGACTTACGGTTGCCTTATGAACAACAGATAGGAGCCTTGCTCTACTACCCTGTGCCTTCCTCACAATCTCCAACATGCTTATGTGATTATTACAAACTCACTGTGCCAATCCATGTTATTCTGGGCCTTTCTTTTTTTCTCTCTCCCTCTATCTTTCCCAAGGCCTGACTCCTTTTGACAATATGCCCAAAGTATGTGAGACAGCGTTCTAGAAAGAATTGGTTGACACTGAAATATTTCACATATGATCATGAACCAATAACAATGAAGGAGGAAGTTTGAGCAAGACGGAAGGCACTGGCAAAACAAATAAGGCCCAAGAATTGATTTAATACCAGGAATTATGATTTATTTACATGTTTGAGCAAATACATGCAGCCCCGGGACATACTCACTGGTCTATGTCATGAAATTTGGGAGACTAGCTTGCCTAATGACTGGAAGAGATCCATATTTGCTCCCACTCCAAAAAAAAAAAAAAAAGAGAGATCTGGATTGGAGGAAGAGTCATCAATAACCTTCATTGCGCAGACGATGCAATCAATTGTTGAAAAGGAGGACTTGAAGAACTTGCTATGGATGGTTAAACACTTCAATACGGATTGCATCTCACCAAGAAAACAAAATCCTTCCCACTGGATGAATAGGCAACATTATGGTCAACAGAGAAAGGATTGAGGCTATTACTGACTTCACCTTACTTAAATCCACATTCAATACATTTGATACCAGCAATCAAGAGATCAAGAGACATTTTGTACTGGGAAAGTCTGTAGTCAGAGACCTCTCCAAATTATTGAGGAGAAATGATGTCGGATTGAGGACTAAGGTGTGCCTAAACCATGCCATGGTTTTATCAGTCACTTGTTATGATCAGAGATCTGGATGATAAATAAAGATGACAGGAGAAAAATTGATCCTCTGAAGTGTGATGTTGGAGACAAGCACTGAATATTCCATTGATAGCCACACTAACAAGATGTAACTTGGAACACATGAAGCTAGAGTGTTCTTTGGAGGGAAAAATGGTGACGTTTCATCTCACATATTTTGGGTATGTTGCTAGGAGAGGTTATTCTTTGGAAAGGGACATCATGTTTGGAAAGGGGGAGGGACAGTGAAGATCCTCAGCCAGGTGGGTTGACACAGTGACTGCAGCAATGGGCTTGAGTATGTGAAAGATTGTGAGAATGGCACTAGATAGGTAAGACAGGGTCCAGACTGATTATTCATAGGGTTGTCCTCAACTCAACAGCACATAACACCACCACAACAACAGAATGTGGAAATTATAGAACAGTATTATTAATATCATATGCAAATGAAATCTTGCTGAAAATGAATAAAAGTTTCTGGACCATGACATGAGGTCATAACACAAGGGATATCATTGCTGATAGTAGATGAATCTTGGCAGAAAGCAGAGAATAACAGAAGGATGTCTATTAGTATTTTATTGACTACGCAAAGGCATTTGACTGTGTGGCTCATAATAAACTATGCCCGATATTGAGAAGAATGGGAATCCCAAGAACATTTAGTTAATTGTGCTCATAAGAAACCAATTTATCAACAAAGAAGTAGTTCACTGAAAAGAACAAGAGTTTAAAATTAAGAAAAGGTCTGAGCTGCTACTGTTGTTGTGTATTGTCGAGGTGGAACTGACCCATAGCTGACCCTCCATCAGAGACAGCATGGGAGGTGATTGTCCATCCTTCTCCTGCAGAGCAGCTGGTGAATTCGAACTGAGTGGCTTTCGGACTGCAGTGCAATTTCTTGCCACTAGGCCACCAGAGCTGCTATGACCCCTCCAAATCACCCTAATCACCTCCGGACAGAGGATCCAGCAGCTGACAATGGTTATTCTGCCCCTTGAGCCCATGGAATGATTTAAAATGTCCCGTCTTCAGAAAGTCCTTGAAATCTAGCTAACCGCACACTGCTTAACATGAATACTTCTCCTCTAATTTTAGCTTATTTTTCACCTTGTCACAGGGTTCAACTCCCTAGCTGGCCCTGCATGGAGGTGAGCTATGGTTTTCTCTCAAAGCTGTGTGTGATTGATGGTTATTTGTTCTCCAGCCTTCCTGCCTGAGGTTTACTTCCTGGTGCCACACCTCATGGGCCAGCACCCTAGCACCCAGGGACCCTTTGGGGTCAAATGGAACGCCATGTGCAAGGAAGAGTGAGTCACATTCCTTTGGGAATATTAACCATTTTCTTTCCAGGAGTCAAACTCATCTGCACTGAGGAGGCAACAAGAATGAGGACGCAACCGAGAGTAACATGTACAGTTCCTGTCCCTCAGCTCAGAATCTCTGGTCGTCCTCTGCCTTCACCTCTTTCCAGTTCTTATCCTCAGACACATAATTTCTCTGAATTCCCCTCCACACAATGGACAGGCTCCATGACAGAATGTAGAAGGGTGAGGTTTTAGGGATAAAAAACAAGAGTAGCGTGTCTTCCACAGTGGCTTAGTGGTACTTAGTCTCTGTGAAAAATCTCACTAAGCTTATTTAATTTCCATCCAATATTTAGTGTTCTGCTTGTGGGTGTGTTTTTTTTTAATAAAAGATTTTTTATTTTTAAAATGGAATTGCTTTTTTTAGGACAGTTTTAAATTTAGAGAAAATTTAGCAAGTACAGAGTTCCCATAAGCATCTTCCAGCAAATGCATTGTTTCTCTTACTATGTTTGTGGCATGTTATTTTGTTGTTGATGTTTTATCAAAAAGAAAACTATAATTATTCATAGTAAATATTTTCATATTGGCATTAGGCAATTTATTTTAGCAATAAACACTAAAAGGAATTAGATAAAGGAAAACATTTAGTATCATGATGAAATATTATACAGTCTCATAATTTCAAAATCGAGTATGCAAAGACCTAAAATAGTGTCTTCAAAAATCTCTGCAATATTTCCACATAAACAGAATTTATTGAAAACACTCGTTTACAATAAGCATAAAAGGCATTCATTTACAGAGTAAAAAACTGAAACCATAAGAAAGATATAAGCTGAAAGATCAAAGACCTTCTCATCCTTCTTTCCTTTTTCTCCTCTCCAAAGGGTCTGTGAATCCTTGTAGAATTTTGTTATGACTTTACAGCCATTTATTTCTTTAAATATAATTTTTTTAAAATTTTATACTGGTTTATTTACAAAGTTCGTATACATTGTTTTTCACATCGAATCTTTCCCATTTCCTTACCCACCCCCCCCATCAAATTATGTGCCTCTATGATTACTAGCCCCTTTGCCCATCTTCCCCTCTCTGTTACCCCCTTTCCCCTGTGTGTAGTATCCTCAAAGATGTTTTACTACTCATCTATTTCTACAATAATGGTCTTATACAGTATTTATCCTTATGACACTGGGCTAGTTCATTTAGCATAATGCTCTCCAGTCCCTCCCGAATTAGATAATGATTTACAAAGTCATTGCTCATGTGTGCTGTGTAGTATTCTATTGTGTGAATGTACCATAGTTTCTCAATCCATTCAACTGTGATTGGACATTTGGACTGTTTCCATATTCTTACAATGAGGAATAGTGCTACTATGAAGATTGGCTTGCAAGTCTCCGTTTATGCCTTAGTTTTCATTTTCTTGGGGTATATTCCAAGCAGCCATATGTAATAGCTGAGTCATATGGAATTTCTATGTTCTGCTTTCTGTGGAAATGCCAAACTTCCTTCCAGTGTGGTTGTGCCATTTTACAATTTGCATTATGTGTTTTATTTTAACTGTGATTTTAACAAAAGTTTACAGAAATGTTTCATTCATTCATTGTTGCATGTTTTTCTCCCTCTCCTCCCAGTTCACTTTTTAAAAAAATATTCACTCATTGTTCACAATGTCCTCCATTACTTCCCCTCCCCAGTCCTCTTTGCAATACACTTCTTATTCTGGACCATTGTCTTACATATAATGCCTAATCATACATTCCTTTTAATCAGTTCTTTCCTTCATCTATTCCAATGTGGACTTCACAAGCATTTAAATCTGTGGATATTCTAATACATATAATCACTATAGAATAGCAGTAGAATCACCATCTTACCTTTTAATTCATTTCTTTTTATTGGTTATGTCAACCATATATGTCACAAAGCATATACTGTTTCAAGACTCTTTACCTGTACAGTTAATTGATATTAAATCTATCTATTGTGTTATTCTGCAGCCTACAATATGGATTGAGGCTCAATGTCAAGAAGACAAAAATTCTCACCACTGGACCAATTGGCAGCATCAGGATGGATGATGAAGAGATTGAGATTGTACACAGCTTTAGTTTGCTTGAGTCCACAGTCAACAGCCTTGGCACCAGCAGCCAGGAAATTAAAAGGCGCATTGTCATGGGAAAGTCTGCTGTTAGGGACCTCTCTAAAGTACTGAAGAGCAATGGAGGCAAGGATTCTGAGGCTCCATCTAACATACTTTGGACATGTTGTGAGGAAAGACCGGTCCTTGGAGAAGGACATCATGCTTGGGAAGGTGGAGGGACAGCGCAGGAGGGGAAGGCCCTCTATGAGGTGGATTGATTCAGTGACTGGGATAATCAGGATGGGAGTGTCAGAGACAGTGCGATTGGCACAGGACAGAGCAGAGTTTAGGGCTGTTGTACATAGGGACGCTATGAGTCACAAGCGACTCGACAGCACATAACAACAACAACATTGTGTTATTCAGAGCATGGAGCTCTGATGGCCTAGTGGTAAAGACCTGAGCTTCCAACCCAAAGGTACAAGTTTGAATTCACCCGCTGCTCCAGGGAAAGACCATCTCTTTCTGTGTGATTTAGAGCCTCTGATGAAACCAGCTGATGGGTCAACTGTGAGGTAGTTCCAACTGGATGGTGAATAGTAACATCTAAGAATGGAGTCAAGTCAATGGTACCTAACCACAGCAATAAACAAAATATTGTTTTGTACACATTATTATGTTAAAGCTGCCTTGTTGTTGTTGTTGTTATGTGCTGTCGAGTCACTTGCGACTCATATCGACCCTATATATAAGAGCCCTAAACCCTGCTCAATGTTGTGCCAACCTCACTGTCTCTGACACATCTATTCCCATTACCCCAATCACTGAATCAATCCATCGGTCTTTCTCTCCTGTACTGTTTCCTCCACCCTCCCAAATATGATGGTCCTCTCCAAGGACAGGTCCCTCCTTGCAACATGCCCAAAATATCTCAGATGAAGCTTCAGAATTCTTTCCTCTAAGGAGCAGCCCATTTTCACCCTCTCCAGGATGAACCTGTTTGTTCTCCCAGCAGTCTATGGTATATTCAACACTCTTCTCCAGCACTACAGCTCAAAGACATCAATTATCTTGCTATCATCCCTAGTCATTGTCCAGCTCTCTGATGCATAGTATCCAATTGTGAAGACTATGGCCTGGATCAGGTGTACATTAATCTCCAGCCTGACATCGTTGCTCTTCAGTACTCTGGAGAGGTCCCTGATAGCTGACTTTCTCAATGCAATTCGTCTCTTGATTTTCTGGCTGCTGGTACCAAGAGTGCTGATTATGGAACCAAAAAACCTAAAATTGTTAACAGTCTCAATTTCTTCACCATCTGTCATGATGCTGCCAATCAGCCCAGTGATGAGAATCTTTGTTTACTTGATATTGAGCCTCAATTCTTATTGAAGGCTATAGTCCTTGATATTCTGCAGTAAACACTTCATGCCCTTCTCAGTTTCAGCAAGCGAGGTTGTGTCTTCTCAGGTTGTTGATGAATCTTCCTCTAATCTAGATGCCACATTCCTCCTCGTACATATCTAAAAGTTGACTTCTTATTTTAAGTATAGAAAGATACATTATATACTATGTACTAAAACAAATATTTCACTAGTGTTAGCTATGGACCTTATTCAATTGTTCTAACCTATATATAATTTTGAATGAAATATATATATATATATATGTTGTTGCTATGTGCAGTCAAGTTGCTTGCAACTCATAGTGACCCCATGTACAACAGCTCTGAACCCTGCTCTATCCTGAGCCAAACTCATCGTCTCTTATACCTACCCCCATTACTCCAGTCACTGAGTCAATCCATCTCATCCAGGGTCTTCGTCTTCTGCACTGTCCCTCCACCCTCCCAAGCATGGTGTCCCTCTCTAAGGACTGATCCCTCCTTGCAACATGCCCAAAGTATGTCAGACAAAGCTTTAGAATCCTGGCCTCCAAGGAGCAGCCTGGTTTCACTCTTTCTAGGATTAACCTGTTTGTTCTCCTAGCAGTCCATGGTATATTCTTCTCCAGCACTACAGCTCAGAACTATCAGTTCTCCTTGTATCACTCCTACTCATTGTCCAGCTTTCTGATGCATAGCATGTAACTGCAAAGACCAATGGCCTGAATCAGGTGTCCTTTAGTCTCTAGACTGACATAATTGTACAACAACTACTTTGGAGTCAATAAAAAAAATTTCGATTTATGAGGATCATGGGATCTCTGAGACTATAAATCTTTTATGAGGTAGAAATCTTCTCATTCCACTCTCTCCTTCATGGCCAATGTTGAATATATATGACTTGATGACAATGTATGTATGTCTCAATTCACTCACAGCTGAGTCTCCATTGGATTTTGGGAATTATAAATATTACAGTAGATTAACCATCTTGTTTTGTAGGGGCTGTTTGTGGGGTTGAACTTTTAGAAAGGCACTACTTTTGGGTCAAAAGAGCAACTTTCTATAGACTATGCCAGAATTCCATATATATAGTATATGTTGTTGTTGTTGTTGATTGCCTTTGAGTCAAGCACAACTCATAGTGACCCTATGAACCAAAGGCCTGAAGCCCCTCTACAACCATAGACATTTATCATATGTAAAAGGAGCTCCGGTTGCCTAGTGACATAAGCTGGACTGCAATCCTGAAGGCATGTAGTTCAAGGATAACAGCTGCTCAGCAGGAGAAGGATGCGCAATCTCCCATGTGATTAACTGCCTCTGAAAACTCATTAGAGGGTAAGCCATGGGTTGGTTCCAACTAAATGGTAAACAACAACACATGTGTAAAAAGATTAAATTCTTGTCCTGCAAATTAATGATTAAGGATAAATTCTTAGCAATGGATACCTAGCAGATGATTTTAATGCATTGGAAAAAAAGTAAAATACTTATTTAATGAAATTATTCAGAGAAAAGCTAACATGTATGTAGATAACCCTTTTCTTTCTTAGTTACTGTCACTGCTGTTAGAAAACAAAATAGCCACTTAGCTTTATAGCTATGAACTTGCTCATTGCTATTGAGTTGAAGCCAACTCTTGGCAACCCTGTTAAACAGAGCAGAAAATTACCTTAGAGAACTTTGTGTGAGCAGACTGCCACAGCTTCCTCTTGTGAATCAATGTTAGGTTAGGACACCAGCACATGAGCACTATATCACCAGGGCTGAGAAACCCAGATGGGCAGTTCTGGTCAGCCCCATTGAATCACTACAAGACAGAATCAAGTCCTTGGCACCCCTGCCACCAACCACTCCATAAATAATAACCTGATGACACTTAATATTTCTGGTTAATAACTATAAAGTAATAATGACTATTTTTAATGAACCAAAGTTCATTAAGAGCAGTTCATTAGGCCAGAGTTTCCTAATTTCCAACTTTTTATACTACCAGAAGCAGTTTTAGTTATCTATGTTGCCTTGCATTTGTTATCATGAGACCTCAGTCCTTGGAAGGGGCCATCATGCTTGAAAAGGTAAGTGAAGGAAAAGAAGAGCTGGATGGGATGGATAATCATGGTGACTGTTGGTGGGTTTATTCACACAGGAGAAGATGAGGAGAGTACAGGGTCAGGCAAAGTCTGCAGTTGTACAAAGGGCTTTTATGAGTCAGACAAGATTTGATAGCATCTAATAACAATGATATTTCCTTTACTTGGTATACATACATTCTTGTACCTGAAGACTATTTCTCATGAAGTTCTCAACATCTCTCAAGTTTTGAACATCATGCCCTTCTCTCCTAGTTTGATTTTTCATTTTTATTCATCTGCTTGGAGTCAGCAGTCTGCATCTAGTCAGCAGTTCTTCTTATTGTATACCTATATTGACCCTCCAGAAGGTTTTTAGAGGCAATTAATCACATGAGAGGAGATTGTCCAATCCTTCTCCAGTGGAGCAGTTGGTGGACTTGAACTGCATGCCTTTAGGATTGCAGCAAAGCTTCTTGTCACTAGGTCACCAGAGCTCCCAGTCAGCAGTAAGGCGGGGTATATGATCCACAAAATATCTGCTCTGGAGTTGGAAGAAAATGAAAATCTCAATAAAAAAAGGTCATTCTCTCAGCATTTAGCAACAGTTCAGGTAATTTCTGTAAGAGTCTTTTTGGAAGTTTGTCATGCTTATGTGTTGTCAGAGCTATCTGAAATAGCTCATAGCCCTATCCTCTCAAATTGTCCGCTGGAAACCAGAGCCCTGCACAGCCAAGCTTCTCTGCAGCCTAGGACTCGCCTCTGTCCATCAGGCAGCCTGGCCTGGTGGAAAATGAAAGAGGAAGACTGAAGTTAGAAGCGGAGCCACATGGAGCACTGTATTTATACATATATATTTGATGAAGGTGACAGTAACGGCTGCATTTTCTGGCAGAGAGGGGTCAGAGGTTCCGGTGTCTGGTGTCCAGTGTCAGCCTGGACTTGAACTGCATGGACAGCAGCTGTAGCCAAGATAGGGGAGGCAGCCATGGTGACTTCTCTGGAACAGCCCTTGCTATCCAGCCTCCAAGCCTTGAATGCTGGCTTTCCTGTTGCAGCCAAGAATGCTGCTGAATCCTCTGCTGCTTAACTTGGTCCAGTGAGTTGACAATTAACACGGAGTGACCCAAATCCCTATTTCCTCAGCCTGAAACCCCTCCCACTTCCTCAGTTCTTTGTGTAATATGTCTGTCCTGCCAATCACTCAGGCTCTACACCTTGGTGTCCTCCTTGAATGCGCTCTATCAAATCTCACATCTAATCCATCAACAAGCCCTCAATGTTCCTAAGTCCAGGAATCAGTCACGTCCTCTCTGTCCACTGCTACCTCAGGCACCAGCGTGTCTTGGACTAACATGTATTGTCTGCACTGATTGCTTATTCCCAAGTCGTTTCCTAAATACTGGACTGATCTTTCTCATCGATCCATTACTCTTCTCCTTGGAAACCTCGAAGGGAATCACCTCACTCTCAAAGAAGTTGAAACCCACAGGAGCCTCCCACAGGAGCCTCGTTGGGAGCTGTCAAGCCGTGGTGACCCTGTAGGGCAGTGTGGACCTGCTCTCTAGGGTTTTCTAGGCTAAAATCTTTACAGAACCAAGTCACTGGTTCTTGCCACCTTAGAATCACTGGCTCTGTTTGAAAGGATGGCTGTCTAGCTAGGAGGTAATGATGTAACTGTTCTGCCACCAGGACATCATGTAATATTAAAACAACAACAACAAAAATCCCAAACAACCAAATACCTCAAACAACCAACATTTTTTTGAGTTCCTTTGAGTCATAGCAACCCTGCAGGCTGGGCAGAACTGCCTTATGTGGGTTCCGAGACTACTGTCATTCTATAAGCATGCCATTAAATCTTCCTCCCATGGAGCAGGTGCTGGGTTTGAACCGCTGACTTAATTAGCAGTCACACTCTTAAACACCATGCCTCCAGAAGATGTGGCCCTAAAGAAACCACTCTCTTGTTAGGCTTCCAACTTTATTGTACAGCCTTCGCTCATTGCTCTCTACATGTTGTTGTTGTTGTTATGTGCCGTCAAGTCGCCTGCGACTCATAGCGTCCCTATGTACAACAGCCCTAAACTCCGCTCTGTCCTGTGCCAATCGCACTGTCTCTGACACTCCCATCCCAATTATCCCAGTCACTGAATCAATCCACCTCATAGAGGGCCTTCCCCTCCTGCGCTGTCCCTCCACCCTCCCAAGCATGATGTCCCTCTCTAAGGACCGGTCTCTCCTCACTACATGTCCAAAGTAAGTTAGACGGAGCCTCAGAATCCTTGCCTCCAAGGAGCCACCTGGTTTAACCCTCTCCAGGACAAAGCTATTTGTTTTCCTAGCAGTCCATGGTATTCTGAATACTCTTCTCCAGCACCACAGCTCAAAGGCATCAGTTCTCCTTCTATCGTCCTTGGTCATTGTCCAACTCTCTGATGCATAACAGGTGATTGCGAAGACCATGGCCTGTATCAGATGCACCTTAGTCTTCAGAGAGACACCACAGTAAGGCGGGGTATATGATCCACAAAATATCACTTTGGAGAGGTCCTTAACAGCAGACTTTCCCATGGCAATGCGCCTTTTAATTTCCTGGCTGCTGGTGCCAAGACTGTTGACTATGGAGCCAAGCAAACTAAAGCTGTGTACAATCTCAATCTCTTCACCATCCATCCTGATGCTGCCAATTGGTTCAGTGGTGAGAATCTTTGTCTTCTGCTCCAAATGATCTCAACTCACTGCCCTAGCATCTCTTACCAAATCCATTATCCATTCTTCTTTGTCACTCTGTGGACTCTTGGGGGAGGGTGGGGTGTCTTAGAATACTCCATGGACACTCCAGAGCCTTCTGACTAGCTGCTCCTACCTGGAGGCCTCCACCCTCCAGAACACACAGTCCTCCTCATTTCACATTGATTAACTCCATTATTTTTCAAATGGCTGCAAAAGGTCCCTTAGCATAGACCCTTCTCTAATCTGCTAGGCTCAACTGTCCTGTCTGCCCCACTCCACCAAGTTACTTCTCTTACCCTTTTATGTGTTTTTCATTGCATTCCTTACTAATGAAAACAAGTATTTATTTATTTGTGTACTCTCTGACTTTCCTTATTAGATATGTAAATTCTATGAGGGCATGGCATCTTTCTGGTTCTTCTTTTATCCTAACGAGTAAAGTGTTGCCAAGCTCATAAAGTAAGTATTGAAAGAATATTTATTGGATGATCACATAAATGAGTGAATATGGATGCATATAGTTTCTATTTTCTGAGAGTTTATAATGACGGGATTACTATTCATTCAAAAAAATACTGTAAAGGGAGCAACCTTGATGAAAATTAGTCAGAAACCTGCAAAGAAATGATTGATCTTATCTTCAGTCTCAATTTTAATGAAAAAAATTTCTGATAAAAATTTGCCAAGGTATGAATGAATGCTTTCATAAGCTGAGACAGAGATGCCTATGATATATTTTAACAAATGCATATATGGCTAGATCCCCTACGGAAAGTAATTAGTTCCTCTGGCAAAGCCTAGTGTGTAAAATTCTCCATGTTCATTCTTCCATTTACTCTGTACCTATGACTGCCCTAATTGGCAGCCCCATGATTGATGGAGAAGAGATAGGTATTGTTAGCAATTACAGCTTCCTCAGCTCCACAATCAACATTTTTAACACTAGCAGTAAGGAAATCAAGGAAAAAAATTGCACTGGGAAAACCTGCTCTCAGGGACCTCTCCAGAGTACTGAAAAGCAACAATGTCAGTAATCCAGATCATGATCTTGACAATTACTTGCTGGGCATCAGAGATCTGGACAATGACTAAGGATGACAGAGAAGAATCAATGCCTTCTAATTGTGTTGTTGGAAAAGAGTCTTGGACTGTCAAGAAAACAAGTAAGTCTGCTTTTGAGAGGATGAAACCAAGTTTCTCCTTGGAGGCTAGGATTTTGAAGCTCCATCTCACATATTTTCAGTATATGGCCAGGAGAGACCAGTGCTTGGAGAAAAACATCATGCTCAGAAGGATGGAGGGACATTGCAGGAGAGGAAGACTCCAGATAAGATGGATTGATACAGTAATTGAGGTAATGGGGGTTGGTGTGTCAGAATTAGTGAAACTGGCTCAGGACATGGTAGGGTTCAGAGCTGCTTTATATAAGGTTACTGTGGGTCTCAGACAGCTCAATGGCACGTAACAACCACAACATACCTATGACCAGGGAGCTCTGGTGACCTTATGCCAAGAAGCTTCTCTGCAATCCTGAAGGCATATGGTTTGAATCTAGCAGCTGTTCTGTGGGAGAAGGATAGAAAATCTCCCCTCCTGTGAATAACTGTCTCTGAAAATCCACTGGAATGTCAGCTATGGGTTGACTCCAACTCAATGGTACACAACAACCACAACATACCTATGACAGACCCTGTTATAAGAAATTAGGACACAATGGTCAAGTCAGAATTGTACATTGGTGTAGATCCCATTTTGAGGTTAGGCAATAAGATTAAACCACCAACAAACAAAAACATATATGTACAGTGTACAGTACGTAATATATGTGTACATATATATGTAGTAAAGACCAAGGAGAAAATCAAAGCAGTTTGAAGGAGAAAGCATAGACAATCCTGGAAGGCAATATAAAGGGAGTAAAGTTTAGGTAGAGACCTTAGTGAGACAGATAGTCATGCAAATGTTTTTCCGTTCACCCTTAAAGACCTCTCGATGCATAGTGTGTAAGCTAGTGTCTCATTATCTAGGAGATGTTGCCCAGACTATACTCTTGGTGTTTGTGTTCAACATAGATTCTATGTTTAATTTTTACTCAACAATATAGTGTTCTCTATACTCTAAAAAGAATTCTTTAATAACCATATAACCATATAGGCTGTTTAGATTCCTTCTATAAATATTTTAAAATTGTGAGAAAGCAATGTCTATCATTGGGCAATGAACCAATCATCGATGGAAAAGAGTAGAGGTGGTAAGTGTTGTGCAAAGATAATAAGGAGATATATATATATATTTATGTGTGTGTGTATATGTTTATATATAAATGTGTGTGTATCTGTCTATCTATCTATCTATCTATCTATCTATCTGTATTTTGTTGTTGTTGATTGCCTTCGAGTCAAGCAGGACTCATAGTGACCCTATGAACAAAAGGCCTGAAGCCCCTATATAACTATTGACATTTATCAAAATTTATGGAGTTTCCAGAGGCATGTTGTTTAGGAAATTGATATGTGTGTGTGTGTATGTATGTGTATATAAACACACACACAGTGGCATCCACTTCCTAAATGACATGCCTCCAGAAACTCTGTGAACTTTGATAAATGTCGGTAGTTGTAGAGCGGCTTCAGGCCTTTTGTTCATAGGGTCGCTATGAGTTGTGCTCAACTCGAAGACAATCAATACAATATTTATATACCCACCCTGTTGTGGCTTACAAAGAGCCTATAGTACTCTGTATTTTCAAGTAATTTCCCATTCACGTACAAACCAGGCCCATCTTTACTTAGTTTCCTACATCAGACAAATTAGGGTATGTCTAAGGTGGTATGGCCACAGAAATAGGCCATAGTATGGTTTATTGTAGAGATCAAAGACTATGGCCTTCATTGTGGATCAAATCTCCACATTAAGAAGACAAAAATATTTACCACTAGGCCATGCAGGCCATGGTCTTTGCAATTACTTGTTTTGAGTCAGAGAGCTGGACAATGACTAAGGATGACAGAAGAAGAATGGATGCTTTTGAGTTGTGGTGAAAAAGAAGAGTCTTGAACATACCTTGGACTTCCAAGCAAACAAATAAGTCTGATTTGGAGAGGATGAAACCAAGTTTCTCATTGAAGGCAAGGATTTGGAAGCTTCGTCTTGCATACTTTGAGCATATAGCCAGAAGGGACCAGTCCTTGGAGGACATCATATTTGTTAGGGTAGAGGGACAGTGCAGGAGAGAAAGCCCCCAGTTGAAATGGGCTGATATAGTAATTAGGGTAGTATGGGTAGGTGTGTTGGAGCCAGTGAGACTGGTTCAGGACAGGGCAGGTTTCAGGGCTTTTATAAATAAGGTCAGTATGAGTCACAGGTGACTCGATGACACAGAACAACAACAGGCTAATGGAGATGGAGGAAAGATTGAAATTGGCAATTACTTCATCTTACATGGATCCATAATCAATACCCTTAGCACCAGCAGTTAAAAAAAAAATCAAAAGACTTATTGCATTTATAAAGTCTGCTATCAGGAATCTCTCCAAAATTCTGAGAAACAATAATGTCCGTTTGAAGACTAAGGTGTGCCTAATTAAGGCCATGGTCTTTTCTATCACTAGCTATACATCTGAGGGCCAGATAATGAATAAGGATTACAAAAGAAGAATAAATGCCTTTGAATTGTGATGTTGAAGAATAGTACTGAATATCCTACATGCTAAAACAAACAAACAAACAAACAAACAAACAAACAAAAACCTCAAAAATACAACAACCAAATGAAAAAACAACCCAACAAAAACCCAGCTATGTCTTGGAGAAAATATAGCCAGAGGGACTCAGAGGCAAATATGGTAAAGCTTCATCTATCATACTTTGGGTATATTCTAGGAAGGGTCATTCCTTGGAAAAGGACATCACGCTCAGAGAAATTTAGAATTAATGTAAAGAAGACCCTTCATGAGATGGATTGACAAAGTGACTGCATCAATGAACTCAAGGATGTCAGATGATGAGGATGACACAGGATAGAACAGGGTTCAGCAGATCTGTTGTTCGTGGGCATTCTATGAGTTGTTCTTTACTCAATGGCACATAATAACATCCATCTTTCTATCTATTTATAAGTCATGCTTTTATGTATGTTTGTAGAGGTATTCAAATGAGAATTTAAAAAAATCAAGTTAAAGCAAGATTGTAGCTAGACTTAGTATTCTGTCCAAATTCAATTTTTTAAGCACTGTGCTTTGGGTTAAATAATTCTGGTTTGATGGAATAAACCTTAGTTTTAGTTATGTTTACCCAATGCCAACTTCATGTCAATCTTCAGCAGCATTACTGGATGTACTGTCAGCAATTGGCTGATTGCGTGAATTTCACACTGTCTAAATGTTTTGTGAAGAAAATTATGTGGACAGTACTACTATCTAATGTCTTTACTGGTAGTTTTTCCATGCACCAACTGTATGTCTTTAAACAATCTTTATAGACACCTTGTGTTTCAAATAAAAATACTTGATGCTTAGCTGCTGAAAGAATAGTTCATTTACTGAGAGGGAAAAGGCATAATGCATTTAAAGGCTTATTAACATACTCATATGAATATATTTTGCATACCTCTATTTGTCTTAGTGTGTAGTCTAAGATTATGGAGAAATGAGGAATGGAAAAAGGCTGTTTGCAACAATCCTGAGGTAACACTTGAGGGAAGATGTGTATCTTTCTTTTGTCCTTTCTTCTTCTTTGGCTATTTCTTCTTATGAGGAGCTTTGGTGACTTGGATTGTAGGGACTTGCACTGCTAACCTGAAGGTCCTATCGCTTTGCCAATTCAAATCCACCAGTTGCTTTACGGGATAATGAAGAGCAATGTTCTTTATGTGATTTACAGTCTCCGAAAACCCACTGAGTGATCAGCTATGAGTTGGTTCTGACTCGAAGGCAATGAGTAAATTATAGAAAAGGTAACATTGTCCTTTATTTCAATCTTTTAATTAAGTTTATGAAGATGGAAAAGCACAAACCCCAAGATCAATTGTTTACATTGCCCTTGAAGAAATAAAAGCGGAAACTCTAGATCAACACATTGAATTCAATGTCTTAAATTTGTTTTTAAAGTTTTCATACAATGATGGGGTAGCAAGCAACAGGTGTTGAACAGCACAATTTGAACATGTTGAGTAGGCATTTTTGTCAGCATGGAGGAGGCGTTGATTGGGGATTCTGCAACAAGTTGAGCCAACACACTTGTTATCCTCTGATCCACGTTCTGCTTCAAGTTAGATCCATTTCAAACCACAGATATGTGGTTTGAACTTGGAAGATCAGAATAATAATACGAGTGAGAATTTCTTGCAGAATGTACGGTGTTTCTGAATCTATCAGTGACAGCAAGCTTCCTTTCATTTGTTTTCTCTTCCTCAGTCTCAACTAGATGATAAAAGCTATTAAGACTTTCTTTTTAGCAAAATTATTCTAATGTGCTTATACAAAAAAATACACTCATGGAGAGTTGAGGCTTACTTCCTCCCAGCTTGCACAATTCAGCAGGTCAAGTAATCTATGCTGGTTCATTTATTACTGGTCTTAGGCAGTACGTGTTTGATGACAAGGGCTCGGATTCAACTTCATATCTGGCACACACTTCACCCTGTGACACAGCAAGGGGTCCAGAGTGGCAGCTGTGGGAATGATTGATCACACTCTTCCTGCTCACGTCTGACATTTTGCAAGGTAGGATTTGATTACTGGCGACCAGTATGGAATGATGGGTTAGGAGATGAAGTGCAGAGACCAGAATACACTGAGACGAAAATAACAAGGCAGGGAGGCAGCCTGCGTACATTTCCTTATCAGGCTGTGAGATGCAAGCAAATGATCCTGCTGTAAATGCCTCCTTGCCTTCAAGGTATAAAAGACACTTCCAGCCAGACCTGGATGCTTCAGAGCACAGGGCCCCTCTGAAGTACCCTGTCTGAGGGAGACTCACTGAGACACAGAAATATCTGAGAAAACAAGTTGAGAAATTCTAAGCTTATGTTGTACATATTCACCTGCCATTCTCAGAAGTTTGGATGCTGAATGTACTTCTCTCCAAGAGCTTAAATTCAATCATGTACCAACAGTTAGTTAGAGCTCAGTATATTTTAATTATTTTATTCACTTTTATTTCTACATGTATTTTCCCCCTCCTTCTAATTCAGCACTGTATTTTCTTCCTTTTATGATTTATCACCAAATTTGTTGTTGTAGCTGCTATGGAGGAAGTGTGTCTTAGAGGAATACAGCCAAGTATTGTTTTTTTCTTTTATGATTTAGCACTAGATTTTTCTCCATTTTTATTCCTTTTGTGATTTATCACTAAATATCTCTTTTTTTCAGATACTCTGATCAAGTTTTGAGTGTTTCCCTTAGGAAGCTTACGTTTCCCTTTGGGAATCTTAATATCTATGAAAAAGTAAGCAGAAGTAGGGATTATACCACTATACATTTATATATATAATATTTCATAATTTACAAAAGCACTTTCATATACAATCTGTAATCTTAGACTCAGATTTAAGTCCCAAACTTCCTCTTATCCTTTTGCTAGCCATGTGCTGGACACTGTGCTGAGAACTTCCTATGAAATGTTTATGAACATGAAAAAGTCAGGATGAAAGATGATTAGGAAATATATTTTCAGATTTATAGAGGACTCTAGAGTATATGCTTGGCCCAGAAGGCAGTCATCAGAACAGAGCAAAGAAACATTTCATGCTTCAAGATAAGAAAAGGTATAAACCAGGGATGCATCCTATTTCCATATCTTTTCAATCTATATATAGAACAGATCATCTAGAAGGCTGGACTCTGAGGAAGAATATGACAGCAGAAGTGGAGGAAGTCTCATCAACAACCTATGCTGTATGCAGATGACACAACCTTGCTTGCTGAAAATGAGGAGGACCTGGGGCTTTTGCTGCAGACAGTCAAGGACAGTAGTCTTCAATATGGATTGAAGCTCAACATCAAGAAAACAAAGACTATTACTACTGGGTCAACTGGAGGAATCAAAATTAGATGACAAAAAGAATGAGATTGTTAGCAGTATCAGCTTGTTTGGCTCCACAATAAACACTCTTTTTACCAGCAGCCAGGAGATCAAAAGACTAACTGCTTTGGGAAAATCTGCTGTCAGGAACCTCTTCAGAGTACTGAAGAGCAATTATATAAGTCTAGAGACTAAGGTGTGCCTGAGCCGGGCCACGATCTTCACAATTACCTATATGCATCAAAGAGCTAAAAAATCACTAAGAAGGACAGAAGAATTTATGGCTTTGAGTTGTGGTGTTGGAGAAGAGTATTGAATATATCACGGACTGCTAGGAGAACAATCAGGTCCATCCTAGAGAGGGTGAAACCAGGGTACTCCTTGGAGGCAAGAAATTTGAAGCTCCATCTGACATACTTGGGGTATGTTGCAAGGAGGGACCAGTCCTTGTAGAGGAACATCATACTCGGAAAAGTGAAGGGACAGTACAAAAGAGAAAGACCCTGGATGAGATGGTTTGACTCAGTGACTGGGGTGATGGGGTTAGGTTTGTCAGAGACAGTGAGGTTGGCACAGGATAGAGCAGGGTTCAAAGCTATTGTACATAGGGTCGCTATGAGTCACAGTGACTCAATGATACATAACAACAACAAGAACATGGTTTATATTTTTCAGTTTATTTGTGTGTGTCTGGTAGTTGGATAATAAATAAGGATAACATAAGAAGAATAGATGTCTTTGGATATGATGTTGATGAAGAGCACTGAATGTCCTATCTACTGACAAGAGAACAAACAAGTCTATCTTGGGGGAAGTGCTCTTAGAGGCAAAGCTGGTGAAACTTTCTCTTACCTACTTTCTCATGTTGTCAGGAGAAGGGAGTTCTTGGAAAAGGACAAAATGCAAGGAAAGGTGGAGAGTAAGAGAAAGAGAGTAAAATTGTCAGCAAGATGGACTGACACTGTGACATGAGTGAATGAGAGATTGGAGGAATGGCTCAGAAGAGGGCAGAGTTCAGCTCTGTTGTTGAGTTGCTGCTGGTTGTCTCGAGACCTAGTAGCCTAACACTTGAGAGCACCTGAAAACAACAGACTTAAGAGGTGTCATTTCTTTCTAAGTATCTACCATTGGGCAAGTTATATCTTTTTCAGTCCTTGGTTTTGTTACATGCAGAATCAGTAACACATGCCTGCCATAACTCTTTCCCAGTGTTACTAGAGAATCAAGTCAGATAATAAGTGACAAATGATTTGTGTTTTACCAAATGCATAATACGTGCAAGATGAGTTTATTGATTTTTTTATGTGCTCCAATTTTGGAAATGATTTGTAATACTGACCTAAACAATAGCCTCAGTATAAAGAAGAATAGAAAAGATAAACCCTCTTAAAACTATATAAACTTGCTTTAGTAATTTGCGCATTTCCTTTTTTTCTCATTAAAAAAAAAATAAGCAATAGTCTGGCAGCCCGATATATGAATTACAATCTACTGAAAATTGAGCTTAAGAGGAAATAATGTGATTTGGTCCAGGGAAAAAAAAAATGATTAGCCAAATAAAGTTTCAATGTAAAACTACGGTGAAACTAAACACATTTTGTTGGTGACATCTTAGATAAGCTTTCCCATATTATTATGGGAATATCATACATCTATTTCTAAGCAGCAAATTCTACTGAGATTTCTATGAACCATGGGTTTGTTTATCTGGTTTGTTTGTTGTGTTCCCCCCACCCCCAATTGAAATCTACAGAGTTCTTGTGCCTGGTAGGTAAGGGGTTGAGATGCCAACCCAAAGGCAAGTGGTTCAAATCCACCAGCTGCCCTTCAGAAGAAAGATAGGCAACCTCTTCCCAAGTGATTAATAGTCTCTGAAAATCCCTTGGAGGGTCAGCTATGAGTCAGTGCCAACTGAATGGCAATAAAGAGAAAGAAGTAAAATCTACAGGCATTTGCATCCAAATCACATAACATGATTATAAGCAGTTCTGATTCCTGGGCTCTCTATATTCATCTACTAAGTCCAAAGCTTCAAAGTTGAAGCCCAGGAATCTGCCCTTGTTAAAAAGTACAGCAGTGGATCCTGTGCCTGCTCGTCCAACAACCCAGGATTTGCTGGCTCTATCACTGCTTGCAGGTTGTGAAGGAACATTTGTTCCTCGTTACTCTCCAGCAGTAACAAGATTTCCCTATCAACATTCTATTAAAACCAGACACAAGTGCTTACAGGAAATAAAAGCAGACCTCCATTTGTGCACAAAATCTGCCTTTGCTTCTTTGAAAGCACTAGACTTTTGATGTTGCATTCGAAAGAGAACTTCAGTGAAAGCACTCCAGGTTTCCTCTAGCCTCCACTCAAAATACAAACAATCTTACAAGTAGTTGCATTGGTAACCAGCCACTCTTCAAATTAGGAGTGGAGCACAACTCCTTCCAAATAATAATTTTAAAATTCTCAAGATGTTTGCAACCTAAATTGGACAGTGGTAATGAAATAGTAGAGATTTTGGTTTTGATGACCAATGAATATGAAATAACATAATGTCATTGCCGAAGCTGCAGGTTTTTCATTCACCACCATGCCTAGATCAGAGACCTACAGGGGATTTAACATACATTTACTGAACAATAATGGTGTGCCAGGTACTAGTCTTGAAGCTGGACTAGTGATGTCAAAGAAGTACTCATATCTTAGCAAGGGAGACAGAAAATAACAGGGAAACTCAATATTTAATGTTTCTAATATATGACAGGGAATATTAAAATATGGTAAAAACAGTGGAAAACTAATTCCTCTGAATTTACTGAATTTTTACAAATTTTGGACATTTTAGAAAACAATCCATATAGTTTTACAAGATTAGGGTCACCTTTACCTTTAAATTAACACACAGTGTGTTGTTGGGTGATCCTCTCCTCTGACATACAGTCCTGTCTCCTCTGTCTGCGTTCCCACTCTGCTGTCACAGTTGTACCTTAGGTAATGGTACCCAGCAAAGCAGGAAATTGGGAGCTCTGTTTTCTGTTCCCTCTTAACACTTCTACCTCAGGCAACCAAACCAGTTTGAACTGGACAGTTCATCATAATCCTCTGGTTCTCTGGACTCTGCCCAAAGGTTGTGGATATTTAGTTAGCTTGCAAGACTGCAAATTAATACACACAAGTTCCAGCCAAAAGAGCATCTTCCACCCACCCCCACTATGTTATTCATATTTGAGGCCGTAATACAATCCAATGTAAAAACTCTGTTGCAGAAATTTCTTGGAAAAGAATATGGAGCTTAGCTGTCCCCATGAAATCCTTGTTATCTTCGGAAAACAAAATGCAAAATGCAGAAGAAAAATAACAGCCATATTTTCTTCTTATAAGTTGACGTCATAGCAGATACAAGTTGGAAGCCATGTTTTACAAATACATCTTTATACTATATCAGCAGAAGGGAGGAACTTGATATTGGGATCAGAATTAGTTTGCTTTGTTTCAATTTTTTAAAATTTTCCTTTGTTTATTTATCTTTTTTAAAAAATACCTTCTTTAAAGGAAAACATGTGATAAGGTAAAAACTCACATGAACTACCTAAGTAGCTATAAATTGCAGCCTTCAGAGACTGTGGATGAAAGAAGGGCACTTGCTACGTGCTAACTGGTGAAAATCAATCCCATTGCAGTTTCTAATATTATTTCTATTTTTCCACTGAACAATGCTGTTAGAGACCTACCCTCAAAGTGAAGGTAGTACAGATTGTAGAACAGCTGTGCAGAGGTGGGTTTCATCATCATTGAACAGGAAACAAGTAAATCAGAGAGGAAACTGCTCAGTTTCTGATGACCTACAGATGTAGGCTGTAAAGACACATGGAGAGCTTGCAACTTGCAAAAGCGCCACCACAGCAGCCAGGAAGAGGCGGTAAAGCTCATCATGGCCGGCACCTGAATGTTCCAGAATCATGGGACTTTATTTTGAAATCCAGATTACATATTTGAAACGGACCAAGTCTCCAGCATTCATTCCTTGGCAGAGATGCCGGCTGAGTGTGCACATAGCCCAGAAGGATGACAGCAAACAGGCCCCGGGCAAACAACACACCTGGCAGCTGCAGACAGGAACTGCTTTAAAAGGGAATCCAACATGGCTCAAGCCAAAACAGACGAGTGGGATGCAAGAAGTGATGGAGGGCTGTGGTTCTGATTTTTTATTTTGTCATCTTCAAACATGCTTTTACACATGTAAGTGAATTTTTGATAATTGATTGTAATTAATTTAGCAGCTGAGTTGTCATGATTTAAGAAAAGGGAGGACCCTGGTATTAAGTGGCATCCCTAGCTGGTGACTCTCAGAAGCCAAACCAGGGTAAGGACAGTAATCTAGTGTCAGTCCCTGTATGTTCCGTCTCTGTTCCCCTCTTCTGTCCTGAGTCTGCTGTGCCAAGCACTCAGCAATCAAGTGTAGCTATTAGGATTAAGAGGCCATTAACCTTAAAAAGAACAGTTGAGGAAAAGGGCCACATTGCAGAAGGCAGAGGCATTTCTGGCTGTGTTGGAGCCAAGTCTCAGGGCATATGAACTTGCAACTTCTCCACTCATGCAGTAGTTGTTATTACGCACCAACAAGTCAACTCTAACTCCTAGTGGCCCCAGAAAGCTTCCGTATCATGCACTATCTTTATGTTCTCTGCCATGCCTCAGTCTATTGTTGCAGTCACCGTGTCAATTCACCCACTGAGTCTTCCTGGCTTTTGTTGACCCCATCTCCATACCTCTGCGAGCATCATACCTTTCCCTAAGGACTGACCCGGACAAGTGCAAAGTATGAGCCGAGTTTCACCATCTTTACCTCTAAGAGCATCCTGGTTGCATTTTCTCCAAACGACTTTTTTGTTCATTTAGCAGAGGAGATGATTAAACACAATCACCCTTACCTTGCTCCCGGAATCTTTCACCAGCCCTTTTGTTCTAAAGAATGAATTTGATGATAAAACGGTGTCACTGGGCTGTTAATAACTATTTTTAAAAAGTAAGTGCTTTTGGCTGGGAGCTCTGTGGGTATGATTTGTTGGGAATTGAGCTGCTTAACTCAAAGATCAATCCTCTGGCACCTCAAAGTGGTACCAAGGACTCCCCAGGGAGAAAGAGGGGCAACTTCCTCCCAGGAGATTTATAGCCTCAGAACCCCAGTGGAGAATTAGCTATGAATAAAGTCAAATTCAGTGATAATGTCTGAGTGGTTTTGGTTAGCCTCCATAATTACAGAATTACAAGAATTACAGAAGTTTGTATGTTTTTTTTAACATTTGTGTTGTTGTCTTTAAGTGCTGTCTCGTCGCAGGGGACTGACTCATAGCAACCCTGTGAAGGAGAGCCCTCAACGCTTGAGTGTCTTTCATCCTCTCTCCAGGTTCATAGGGTTTCCTGAGGCAAGCTACTACGAAAGTGGATGACACTCCTCCTTCCAAGTTTGTTTTAATCTTGGAGCTCCACCCCACTCTCTGTCCACATTGGATAACCAGCCATTAGCACATTTGACACATCAGTGTCACAGTGTTCAGCCTCATAGCAACCACAAGTTATGCTGTACAGCAAGTGGACACAACAGGGCTATACGACCTAGAGGAATGTCTGAAGAAAAACAATGAAAGACAGGCCCGAGGGCCGTGGATTAAAAGTCAACCACCTTTGGCTTGGTTATCATCACTTTCTGTCCACTGGGCCAGCTGATCTCTCTACATTTTCCAAATTGTTGTTGTTATGTAGTAACTCGTCAGATGTGACTGATGGCTGACCCCTCAGCAAGTTCTAGAGGAAAGGCTAGTTGGTTCAAATGGGTGATCTTTCAGGTAACAGGAGTTTAATTGTTTCATCAGAGCTCCCTGAGGCTTCTTGCCTAGACTGAAGTGCTAGACCTGCATTGAACTGGAAGAAATGGTTTACAGTCAAGTTTTTCCTACATATAATTATTTTTTTATGTCTTGCATTTAAGAAAATAAGCAATCTTGGCAGTAAGACAATTACTTCACACCCATTTCACAGCCTTTTCTCAAACATTCTTTTAAGTTTTAGGAGTTAGGTTAAGTTTTTTTACCTAAATGTTTGTTGCTACGTTTTGCATCCTTAAATGTTTTCACTCCACCAGCCAAGACAGTTCAAATTGGGAGGGAGGCACATCTGAGCTGGGCTTCTACTCAGCCAACTGGATAATCCCCTTCTGGCCAGTCAGCATTTTCATCACTGAGAGTTGCCTTGACCTTTCCAAGCAGCGGTTGCTTTAAGTTTGTGCAAAATAACCTTGGAAATGAACGGAGCCTCTTTTCTGAAATGTCACCACTGACTCCTGCGATGCCTGTGGTTCCTTCTCTAATAGGAACTTTGCAAATAATGCAACCCTTCCAGACTCCTTTGTTCCAAAAACCTTTGCAGTTAGGGCCAAATTTGCATAATTCTATTAAAAAGGCTTACACCTCAGCTTTGAAATATATTGACAAAAACGTGATTTAAGGGAAGAAAACTCTTATCTTTTAGCCCAGAAGGTGCTTCACAGAACTAAGCTTGTCAACATTAGACTTGCAAGTAAAGCACCAAAAATGGGAGGAGAGGAAATAAAGAGAAAGAAAGACAGAGAGTTCATAAAGACTTCTTTCATCTCCACTTCAAGTCCCTGCTGGTCTGAAGCTCATGATAGAGAAGGATTTTCTGTTTCTTTCACTGTTTTGCACAGTCTGAAACAGAACTGATATTAGAGTAATGGAAGACACAGGTGCATTCCTGCAGAATTTGAAATAAAATGTGTTGGCTCCTTCTAATTGAGGGCAGTCCATCCTGATGTCATTGCATAATTTGAGAAAATCTTACCCAGATCATATTTAAGACACTGTCGTCACGCTTATTTTGGTCATATGACACCGCCTGGCAGTCACAGGTTGCCAGCCAAGCTGGCATCTCTTATCCATATTAATTTTCTTAGACGATGCTTGAGGACTCCAGGATCTTGATTTGTATACTTGTTACAGAATCTCTTGCAATTAAAATGCCCCCCATGTGTGGCAATTGTCTCCATGAAACCAATAGCTGCTTGCAAGAGCTGAGCACTGCATACCCAGGTAATAAATGATAGGAAACGTAGGAGAAAATGATCATCTCCAAAGTACTGCATAGGTCAAAATCAGGAAGGGTGTACTCCAGGGATGTGTCCTATCTCCATGTCTTTTCTATCTATATGTAGAACAGGTGAGGAGGCTTTATGAGGAAGAATGGGCATCAGGATTGGAAGAAGACACATCAACAACCTTCATTATGCAGATGACACAACCTAGCTTGCTAAAACTGAGGAGGACTTGAAGCACTTGCTGCAGAAGGCCAAGGACTACAGCCTTCCATATAGATTGAAGCTCAACATCAAGAAAATATTTTCAACACTAAGCCAATTGGCAGCACCATGACAGACGGTGAAGAGATTGAGATTGTTAACAGCTTCAGTTTGCTTGGCTCCACAATCAACACTTTAGGTACAAGCAGCCAGGAAATCAAAAGACAAATTCTACTGAAAAAGTCTGCTCTCAGGGATATCTCCAGTATACTGAAAGAGCAACGATATCAGTCTAGAAACTAAGGTGTGCCTAATCCAGACCATGTTCTTGCAATTATGTGCTATGTATCAGAAAGCTGGACAATGACTAGGGATAGTGCAAGGAGAATTGATGCCTTTGAGCTGTGGAGCTGGAGAAGAGTATTGAATATACTATGGACTGCTAGGAGAACAAATATGTTTGTACTAGAGAGAGTGAAATCAAGCTCCTCCTTGGAGACTAGGATTATGAAGCTCCATTTGACATACTTTGGGCATGTTGCAAGAAGGGACCTGTCCTTGGAGAGGGACATTATGCTTGGGAGGGTAGAGGGACAGCCCACGAGAGCAAGACCCTGGATGAGATGGATTGACTCAATGATTGGGATAGTGAGGGCAGGTGTGTCAGAGACACAACCTTATTAGGTTGGCTCAGGATAGAGCAGAGTTCAGAGCTGTTGTACATAGGGTTGATATGAGTCACGGGCAATTCAACAGCACGTAACAACAACTGGGGAAAGGATCTCTGGTGGCTTAGTCCATAAGGTCTTGTACTTCTAAACTCAAAGCCTGCAAATCTCTCGATGTTTGAATCCAACAGTAGCTCCAAGAGAGAAAGATGGGCAATGCTAAAGATATAAATCCTCAAAAGCCCAGTGGAGGGTGAGTTCTGAGACTACGCTAACTTCAGGCAATGAGGTTTAGCTTGAACTGGAGCTCAAAAACACAGTGCTTTTTTTAAAAAAAATTAATTTTTATACTAAGTTAGTATGCACTGTTTTTCACACTGAATCTTTCCCGCTCCTACCTCTACCCATGAAATTGTGCAACCTTATGATTACCCTTCTGTGCACAAGTGCTCTTTAAGAGCCAACAGCCAGAGACATCAAGAACCTTGAATCTGTCTTCTTCCACCAGGACACCTATCTCATTCAGAAATGCTGAAGCCAGAGGACCTCCTCTTCCTGTTGTCTCTCCCATGTCCTTGTTTGTGTTGCTAGCTGTCGCTGAGAGGCCCGTGACTTATGCACAAAAAAAAATGCTGGCCACTCCTCCACCCCTTCCATGACTGGCTACAGATCCAACTGCTGTGATCCATAGGGTTTTAAATGGATTAATTATCAGAAGTAGTCAGCCAGGCCTTTCTTCCTAGTCTTGGTCTGAAAGTTCGAGTGAAACCTGTTCCACATCATAGCGGCACTGCAGTTGGGATTAATAGGTGGGTGGCGGCTCTAAACAAGGGCTTTGACCAGAAATTAAACTTTGGTCTCCTGTATGAAAAGCAAGAGTTCGACACACTGACAAAGGAGATTAATCAGAACTGGCTTTGACAATCACTGTGGCAACTGGACAATTAAAAGAGACATTCGGGGGGGGGGTGGCGGGAAGAAGAATGAACTGGGGAGGAGGGTAGAGAAAACAGTGCAACAATGAATGAATGGAAAACCAAAACCTCTGTAAACGTTCATTACAACTAATAAAATTTAAAGAAAAAAAAAAAGAAAAGCAAGAGTTCTACCACAGAGTCACCAAGTCCCTCTGTTTGGTTCTGTACCTACCTAAACTGTGAACAGGGCAAGAATGAAACTTTTGGGTCCATATATTTCTGTTGTGGTGGTGGTTATGTGCTATCAAGTTAGCTGCCTGCAACTCATATCAACCCTATTTTCAAGAGCCCTAAACCCTGCTTTATCCTGTGCCAGGCTTATTGTCTCCAACCCACCTACTCCCACTACCCCAATCACTGAGTCGATCCATCTCATCGAGGGTCTTCTTCTCCTGGGATGTCCCTCCACTGTCCCAAATACGATGTCCTTCTCCAAGGACTGGTCCCTCCTTGCAACATGCCCAAAGTATGTCAGATGAAGTTCAGAATCCTTAACTCTACGGAGCAGCCTGGCTTCACCCTCTCCAGGAAAAATCTGTTTGTTCTCCTAGCAGTCTATGGTATATTCAACTCCCTTCTCCAGAATTACAGCTCAAAAGCATCTAATTCCCCTTCTATCATCCTTATTCACTGTCTAGCTCTCCTATGCATAGCGCACAACTGTGAAGACTATAGTCTGGATAAGGTGCACCTTACCACCCAGCCTGATGTTGTTGCTCTGCAGTACTCTAGAGAGGTCCCCGACAGCTGACTTTCTCAATGCAATTCATCTCTTGATTTCCTGGATGCTGGTACCAACAGTGTTGACTGTGTAGCCAAGCAAACTAAAACTGTTAACTATTTCAATCTCTTCCCCATCCATACTGATGCTGCCAATTGGCCCAATGGTGAGATTCTTTGTTTTCTTGATGTTGAGCTTCAATCCATATTGAAGGCTGCAGTCCTTGACCTTCTGCAGCAAGCGCTTCAGGTCCTCCTCAGTTTCAGTAAGCAGGGTTGTGTTATCTGCATAATGCAAGTTGCTGATGAATCTTCCTCCAATCCTGATGCCACATTCCTCTTTGAACAGCCCAGCATCCTGGATGATCTGTTCTGCATACAGATTGAAACATTATGGAGACTGAATACATCTCTGGTGGACCCCTTCCCAATTTTGAACCATGCAGTGATGTCTTGTTCTGATATGATTACTGACTCTTGGTTTAAGCATAAGTTTCTCATTAGCACGATCATAATTAAGTGTTCTGGGATTCCCATACTCCTCAGAGTCAGCTACAGCTTGTTATGATCCACACAGTCAAAAGCCTTTGCATAGTCAATGAAGCACAGATAGACATTCCTCTGGTACTCCCTGCTTTTAGCCAAGATCTATCAAACATTATAATGTCTCTAATACCGTGACCTCTTCTAAACCTAGCCTGCACATCTGGCAGTTTTCTGCTGACTTGTTTCCTCAGTCATTTTTTTTATAATTTTCATCAGAATCTTGCTTGCATATGATATTAATGATTTGGAATGGGAACAAATATTGATCTCTTCCAGTCAGTTGACCAGTTGGCTGTCCTCCAGATTTCTTGGCACAGTTTAACACATCCAGGATAGCCTCTTTTTGTTGTAATATATCAATTGGTATGCTGTCAACTCCTGGAACCTTGTTTCTTTGCCAGTTCTTTCAGAGCAACTTTAACTTTCTCCTTCATCACCATAGGCTCTTGCTCATTTGTTATTACATGAAATTCTTCTGTGTCAGCCAATTCCTTCTGATACAGTGACTTGGTATAATCCTTCCAATTTCTTTTAATGCTTCTTGGATCATTTAACACTCTACCCAAAGCATCATTAAATATTGCCACTCATGACTTGAATTTGTTTTTCAATTCCTTCTGCTTAAGAAATGCTGAGGGAGTTCAGCCCTTTGATTTTCTAACTCCAGCTTTTTGCACATTTTATCATAATTCCTTGCTTTGTCATCCTGAGCTGCCCTTTGAAATTTTCTCAGCGCTCTAACACTATTGAGTCTCATCTGACATCCATCCTGGTCTTTTCTTCCTCTTCAGCTTTTGCATTCTTCATGGATGATATTTTTTATATCCTTCTAAGCACATAAATAAAAACACAGTTTGATGTTGGAAATCAGGAGACATTTATAAATATGCTGAGCAACCATATTGTTTTTGTTTGTTTAGAATATTTCTTGCTTATAAAGTTTAGACTGAATTCATTCAAGTGACATTTTTCTGATTCTGGTTTATTATTTTTGCCTACAAGGCATACAACCAGGGACAATAGTGGTGGTATCTGTAGTCATTTTTCTCTCTCTAATCTTTTCTGCTCAGTGTAGCAAAATGATTTGTACCCCTCTTTAAGCTCTGAAGATTTGCTTGCTTCCAATTGTATCTCATAGCTAAGTTAAACTATTTTCCAGGTGGTTCTTCAGGGAATTCTCATTAGCTAACTGATTTTAGCCTAATATTCCTGACCAATAACCTTCCTTACCTCATTTCTTCCCCATCCTGTCCTCTGAGTCTACATTTCAGTTGGCAACCATTTCACCTATCATCTCACACACTCGTTCATTGTCATTGAGTCAGAACCAACTCATAGCTGACCCTCCAGTGGGTTTTGCTGGCTGTAAATTGCCAGCAAGAGCAGATTACTCGTCTTTCAGGGAGCAGTTGATAGAGTGGAAGTGCCAGAAAGGTGCCTAGTCTTTGGGTTAGCAGCACATCTCCGTAGATTATGCCAAAAGAACCAATTCAGATAGATGACATTCAGGAAAACAAGGATGCCCATCTTTTCAAAGGTAAATTAGAGTTAGG
>NW_006399789.1:10330887-10332556 GCF_000299155.1 Elephantulus edwardii | reverse complement strand
TGCCCATCCTTCTCGTGTGTAGCAGCTGGTAGCCTCAAACCGAATGCCTTCAGGTTTGCAGCACAGCTTCTTGCTGCTTTCTCTCTCTTTCCCCACTTACATCTCTCCTTCACCCCTCCCTTCCCCCTCCTCCCCTTCTTCCTTCCCTCTCTCTCACCTATTTATATGTTGTTGTTGCTGTGCTGCCGAGTTGCTTGTGATTCATAGCCAACTCTATGGACAACAGCCCTAAACCCTGCTCTATTTCACTGTCTCTGGCACACCTATCCCCATTACCCCAGTGACAGACTCAGTCCATCTCATTGAATGTCTTCCTCTTCTGCACTGTCCCTCCACCCTCCCAAGCATGACTACTGAAAAAATTCCTTGGGTGAAGGTAATTCAGACTGAATTGGAATTCTGTTAAATAGAGTTTCCTTTATAGAACTGATGCCCAAGTAGTGTGTTCTTAGGTAATATACTGACGAAATTATGTCATTGAACCTAGACTCAGGGCAAACGTGTCATTTTCAGTGAAACGTGCCACCTGAGGACACAAAGAATAAAGAAACCAAAGTCTTAATCAACATCATCAGAAATGAGTCTTTGGCCAGTTGTGAGCTCACCACATGCCCAGTCATTTCAATGACTAAGCAGTTATGGAGCAAAACTTGGAGAAGAAAGTTTTCTTGATTTTTTTCATTCCTTTGGGAGCTGGGATTACAGGATGATTTTTCACTGCCTGTTATAGCTTGCCTTCATGTTGGCATGTTTTAAAGTTGTAGTTTGTTGTCTTTGAAAGGTAGTTAGGCCAATATTTGAGTTATGGTGGCCTAATGGGTAAGGAGTTGTACAGCCATCCCAAAGTCAGGTGGTTTGAATCTACCCACTGTCTTTTGGAAAAAGATGGAAAATCTCTTTCTGTTCTTTTTACAACCTCTTAAAGCCCATTAGAGGGTCTGCTATGGCTTCTGACTTGATCACAATGAGGGTGTTGTGGGTTTTTTTAATACTAATAGTAAAGATTATAGAAGAATAATTGATGTCTTTGAACTGTGGTTCTGGAGAATAACACTGACTATTCCATGGGCTATCAAAATAACAAACAGATATGTCATGAAGAAAGTACAGTCAGAGTGCTCTTTGGGGGCAAAGATGAAGCTTAATCTCACATACTTTGGGCATATTCTTAGGGGAGGCTTACTCCTTGGAAGGGGGCATCATGCTTGGAAGACTGGAGGATCAGTTAAAGAGAGTGAGACCCTCAATGAGGTGGATTGACACAGTGACTGTAGCGATGGGCCCAAGTATGTCAGAAATGATGGAATGACATAGGATTCAGACCCATTGTTCATAGGGTGCTTATGAGTTATATTCAACTCGACTAACAACAATAGTTAAAATAGTTAAAACTTTCTTCTGAAATCTGTGAAGACATAGATGTGTGTTTTGACTTAACTAGAACTTGTAAGGGGGAAAAATGACTGTTTCAAGTTTTGTGTGCAAAGCATTCCAGCCTTAATTAGATTTTAAATACATCACTTATGCTTTCTTGCTGTTGAGTCAATTTTGACTCATTATGACCCTTCATAGGGTTTCTGAGGCTGGAAATCTTTACTCATTATGGGAGGAGATTGTCCAGTGTGCTCACTGGGTTTATTTACTCTACTTTTTTTTATTTTATTAAATT
>NW_006399789.1:10328423-10329357 GCF_000299155.1 Elephantulus edwardii | reverse complement strand
TTTTCATTGCAGCATAGTATTCCATTGTGTGGCTATACCATAGCTTCTCTATCCATTCATTTATTGATGGGCACTTAGGTTGTTTCTGACTCCTTGCTATTGTGAACAAAGCCGCGATAAACATGGGTGTGCTTGGAGGTCAGTTATGGTCTCTTTGGGGTATATTCCCAGTAGTGGAAATGTTATCTCTATTCGCAACTTTTTGAGAAAGCTTCTTACCGCCTTCTACAGTGGTTGCACCATTTTACACTCCCACCAACAGTGAATAAGGGTTCCAGTTTCTCCACAACCTCGCTAGCATTTGTTGCTCGTTGTTCTGTTAAATTTTGCTATTCTGACTGGGGTGAGATTATATCTCATAGTTGTTTTGAGTATTTGCTATTAATAATGCAATGAATGTATAAAATTCGACACTCTATTTCCAGCTTCATTTCTGTCACCAAGTCCATACTTTGCTACTACCATTCCTTCGTCATTGCTTCTAACTTTTGCGTCTTAGTCTCAAATTATCTTTAAAATATCTTGATCTCATAGTTGTTGAATATTTTACTGCAAGATTTGGTAAAATCATCAATTTTCTCCTCTTTGGTTTTAGCTGGTTTAGTGTATTTTTTAAATAATAGTCATATTAATAGATCTTCTTTCCATGTGTATGGATAATATACTATCACTAACAGCATGGCATTTCAGGATAGAATATGAAATTGTCTTTGTAACTATGACTACAATAACATTCTTCTTCTGTTTTTCATTCTTGGGGTAGTATACAATGTGATCGTCTAATGTAAAGTGGCTAATGCCATCCCATCTTATCTAACCAATATCTAGAGTGTCAATGTTTATGTGTTCCATTTCATTTCTCAGATTAAAAAAGGTGTGTTTAAGGGTTGGATTTTATCTCCATACCTATCAGATCTGTATGCTGAACAAATTA
>NW_006399789.1:10310428-10321383 GCF_000299155.1 Elephantulus edwardii | reverse complement strand
AGCTTAAAAATTCTTGCCTCTAAGGAGCAAACTGGTTTCATTCTCTCCAGGGTAGAAATGTTCTTTTGGAAGTCCATGATATGTTCCATACTATTCTCCAGCACCACAACTGAAAGGCACTGATTCGTCTTCTGTCGTCCTTACTCATTTTCCAGCTCTTATATGAATAGCAAACAATTGAGAAGACTATAGCCTGGATCAGGTGCATCTTAGTCTCTGGACTGATGTTGTTATTGTTTTGAACTCTGCAGTGATCCTTAATAGAACAAGAGTTGATGCCTTTGAATTGTGGTATTGGAGAAGAGTACTGAATATCCCATAGAATTCTAAAAGAACAAACAGATAAGTCTTGGAGAAAGTGCCCTTTGGAGGCAAAGATGACAGAGTTTCTTCTCACATACTTTTGAGCTGTTGCTATAAGAGGCTGTTCCTTGGAGAGGGACATCATACCTGGAAAGGCAGAGGGTCATCATAAGAGAGGAAGACTCTCAGCAGATGGATTGACACAGTGACTGCAGCAATGGGCTCAAGTATATCAGAGATGATTATGATGGCAGAGGATAGCCTGTTGGTGAATATTCGCATTCACTGTATTTATATTTGTAAAGAAAAGAAGAAATAAAACTAACATCATTCAACAGGAGAATGGATAAATGTGGTGTGGTTCATCAGTACAGTGGAAGTGTCTTTACCTATAAAAGGCTATCAATATATTTCAAACAACGTATGGTCTGTTAATGGAAAGAACTCAGACTAAAAAATCTTTTTCTGTATGACTCTATTTTTACAACATTCTGAAAAAATACAGGGACATAGGTTAGCTATTTGGGGGAGGATTCTATGTTAAAATCTTAAAGCATAATTCCTTCTTTTACAACAAATCTGTTTTTGCTCTTTCAGCCTATTGGATGAAACCCACCAACATTATTGTGAGTAATCTTCAGTTAAATGCAAGTGATTACAAATATTAGTTATAGATACAAAATACCTTTACAGAACATCAATACTAATCGTTGACTAAACAATGATACTGGATATCAGAGATTAGGTAAATGGACATATAAAATTAGCTCACAGAGGTCTCATACCCAGAATACTCAGAATACTTGAGCAAGTAGGGTGAGCAATCTCTGCCTCTTGCTTCTAAGCTTACCAAGGGAAATGCCTGAGGGTGCACGTGCATAATTTAAACTTGCGTTGTTGTCGTTAGGTGCCCTTTCCTCAAGTGTGACTCATAGTAACCCTGTGAGCCACAGATCTGAACCCTGTCCTCTCCTATGCCATCCTCACAATCTCTGACACACACAAACCCATTGCTACAGTCACGGTGTCAATCCACCTGTCTAAGCATGATGTAACCTGCTCAAAGTAAGTGAGATGAAGCTTTATCATCTTTACCTCCTTCACTGTTGTTATTTATCCTCCTTTGTTGTGGTTATGATGGGCTCAAGATTCAGAACCAACTCACGGCTGACCCTCCGGGTGCTTTTTGGAGACAGTAAATAACATGAGAAGAGATTGACCATCTTTCTCCTGCAATTGGTGGGTTTGATTCCAGTCACATGCCTTTGGGTTTTCAGAGCAGCTTCTTACCACTACACCAGTCAACAGTATCAGACAAACCATTTTAGAACCATCATCTACTTGAAACAGCAGGGAATGGGAAGATCACTTGAATTTTCTAAAATATTTCCAATAAAATCTACAATGGAATTAGGAGATTTGAACTGTAGTGGACCAGACTTCCCGTTAAAGAAAGAGTAGTTATAGAATAATTTCTGTCAAGTTAATTCCAACTCAACAACTCTACAGTACAAAGTAGAAGGGCCCCATAGAGTTTCCAAGGCAGTTACATTTATGGAAACAGATCGCCACATCTTTCTTCTGCGGAATAGCTGGTAAATTGAAACTTCCTTGCTCTGCTTAGTAGCCAATTGCTTTTCCCACTTGGTCACTAGGACTCCTTAGTAATTATTGTTGTGTGTGCCTTTGAGTCAGAACTGATCCACAGCTGACCCTTCAGTGGCTTTTAAGAGACAATTAATTACACAAAAGGAAATTGCCTATCCTCACATGGAGATGTTGGTAAATTCGAACTGCATGCCTTTTGGATGACAGTGCAGCTTCTTACCACTAGGCTGCCAGAGCTCCCTTTAATAATCATAGAACACCTAAAAAAAATAGAGCAGATATTTGGTAACATTTCTAGACATCTTTGCAAAGACAGGTGAAGGGGAAAGAGAACTGGCCTCAATAACCTATTGCTGCTTTTCCCAAGGCAATTCAATGACCCGAATAACTTCTTCTAAGAAGCCAGGATAACAAGTAGATTTGAGCCGTAAGCTGGGTGAGGATAAACCAGACAACTGTCATGTCTGTTCTGGATTGCTCCACGCCAGACCGTTACCTTGGAGAATACCGTGCAGCTCCACAGATGAACCACTTTCTGCTCTACTTTCCCCTGGCACATAAGATTCCCCCACATGGTACCACCCTTCCTCCAGAACCATTGTTAGCAGGGAAATCTTGTCAAAATGCTGGATGTAAATGAAGGAGCCACAATGGGGCAGTGATCATGTGCTCACCTGCCAGTGGAAAAGCTGGTCCTGTGAACGTACCAGTCACTCCTCAAAAGAAAAATTTGAGAATTGGCTTCTACAAGACTACAGTCTATGAAAGTCTATAAGGCAGATCTAGCCTGTCCTATAAGGTCTCTGTGAGTTGGAATTAACTTGATGGCATAGGGTTTGTGTTTGGTAGACAGAAAGGAGCCCTTATAGTTGAGTACTTAAGTGCTTGGATGTAACTGAAAATCTGTGTTGTTGTTATGTACCACAGTGAATGGCACAATGGGTTTGAGCATATCAGATGAAGATGGCACAGGATAGGACAACATTTCAATTTGTTTTTCATAGGCTGTGAGTTGTAATTGAGACCTAATAACAACAACCTAAGTATGAGATCATGTATTTGAAGAAGGCCAATTCAATCCACAGCAGGTGAAAAACTGTGATAAAGGAAAGCATAATGAAAGATGGGATTATCTAAAACAGGAAGTAAATTGAAGACTCTTCTTGAAGAGATGAAGCCTACACAAATCTCGCCAGGTAGGATGTTATAGGAAGTATGATCCAAGAGCTGTGGTGCTGGAAGAGTATTGAATATACCATGGACTGGTATGAGAAGCAACACATTTGTCCTGGAGAGGGTGAAACCAGACTGCTCCTTGGAGGCAAGGATTCTGAAGCTTCATCTGACATATTTTGGGCATGTTGAAAAGAGGGACCAAGGAGGGACATCATATTTGGGAGGGTGGAGAGACAGCGCAGGAGGGAAAGACCCTTGATGAGATGGCTTGATTCAGTGATTTGGGTCATGGGGGTAGGTGAGTTGGAGGCAGTAAGGTTGGCTCAGAATAGAGAAGGGTTTAGAGCTATTTTACATGGGGTTGCTATGAGTCGCAAGCCACTTGATGGCACATAACAACATGACCCATGAAGAAGGAAAGCTCAAGTTGTCACATGGCATGGAGAGACACTGGTTTTTTCAGGAATTGCACACAGTTTTGTTCAGCAGACATAGCGAATTACAGTGGTGAAACGAATAAACATGGAGTCCGGGAGACTGAATGGAGGGTTAACTCATGAAAGGCCAAGTATCCTTGGTTAAGACATTTGAATTTTATCCTGAGGCCAAAGTTAAGCATTCAAGGATTTTACGCTCTTTAAGCAAAGAGACTTTAACATACTTGGGATTTAAAAAATATTGCCCCAGTAGGATTAGGGAGAAGAGTCAGAATTCTGTTGCAATAATATTAGCAAAGCATAATGAGTCTCTGAGGTAAGACTGCAGGCGGGACTAAAGAAAGATGGGGGAGAAAAGAGAAGATTTGTCACATGTCCACCTTCCAATTAGTCAGAAGGAGATTTCTCCCTTTTGCCTTCCTTTGTTATGTAAAAAGAAGAAATCCTTAAAAAACCTGGTAAGTCCCTGTTATGCACCTAAATAACTGGTGGTGGTATGTCTTATTGAAATGAGAAAGCCAGAAAAGCAGACTTTTAACACCAAAGACATGTTTATTTAAGTGCCTGTGAAACACGATGAAGAGAGCTCTTCAGAATCTAGGCAAAAAATATTAACGAGTGAGCCTGGAGCAAGGAAGCTATTGATCTTGGTAATGTTCTTTCCTTACCCCAACAGAGCCCAAAGCATGTTTGCTCCAACTATCCCTAACAACTATTAGTATGTGTTACTTAACATCCAGGGAACATTTTATGACATAATATGCTGTAAGCTTATGATATTACAAGAACAGAACATTAAGACTTGCTGAGAGCCCACTTCCAATGTCCTCATTGAGACAGATGGGGAGAACTGGTAGAGGGCAGGGGAATGAGTGCCGCAGGTGTGGTGGCTGAGAAGGTGGTGGTGGAAAGCGAGCAGGAGGAAATGAGTGAGGCAGTAGTGGAGCCCACTCAGCCCTGCTCTCTGTTCTGTCTCCTCGAACAGCAGCAGCAACCTGGACCCCACAGCTCACCAAGCAAAGCCTGAGAGCTCATACTCAGAACCATGTCCTCTGACTTATCTCCATGTATCTAACTCGTTATCCTGTGTTGCAAGTGTATGAGTTTGGAGAAACAATAGATTAAAGGAGTGCTGGCTTCTCTTTAAAGGAAAACAAGACAGCATAAAACCCAAGACTAATTTTTAAGGGACCACAATGGAATATTGTCTGAATATGTTGTTGTTGTTGTTGTTAAGTGCGGTTGAGTCATAGACGACTTATAGGGACGCTATGAAGGAAAGACCTGAGGACAGTTCATAGAGTTTCTGGAGGCAAGCCATTTCGGAAGTGGATGCCACTCTTGCTTCCAAGCTTGTTTTAACTGGGGAGCTCCATCAAACACTGTTTACCACGAGCAACTATTATCACATTTGGCACATCAGTGTCACAGTGTTTAGCATCACAGCAACCAGAAGTTACCTCTGTACAGCAATGCACAGACCAGTGCTATACAATGTAGAAGAATATTTGACAAAAACCAATTTAAACCAGGCCTGAGGGCTGCAGATTAATATCACCCACCTTGGCCTTGGCAGCATAATTTTCTGTCCAATAGGCCAATGTAGTTCTTTCTGTGTTGTTGTTGTTATTAAGCACATTAAACCTGCATTGCAGAAGAAGGATAGGTAGTCTCTTCCCATGCAATTAACTGCCTATGAAAACCTACTGGAGGGTCAGCTATGAGCCAGTCCCAACTCCATGGTAGACAACAACAACCACCACCACATACCTATATAAGATATTCCAGTTATTCAACTTGTTCTCTCACATGTTTATTCATTACTCTTCAACAGAATTATACTTCTCTATCTTTTTTGATTAACAGATTAATAACTGCTAGGATGAATTTGCAGAAAAATATTGCTTATCAGGTGAAATATATTGATTAAAACACCTGTTCTTCCTGGCCAAATAAATTGGCAATCTACTCCTGTGCAATTAACTGACTCTGAAAACCCAAATGAGGGTCAACTATGGGTTGTCAACAGTACACAAGTTTTTGGTGATTTTTTTCAAAGAGTATGGTAGTCTACATGTATGCAAAGTCCTCCGCCCATTATCTTTCGCTTTCTTCTCTTTTCTTTTTCTTCTCTTCTTTGAATTTTCTTTTCTTCACTTTCCTTCCTTCATTTCTCAACTTTCTAGCACTCTTTCTCTTCATCCTTGCCTTCTTTTTTTTTTCTTTGCTTCTTCTGTTACAGCAATTTTGGAGAAAAAAAAAACCCACAACACTTGACCTGGTTTCAATGATAAATTCATTCCAATAAACTCTAAATCTGGAATCAGATGGACATCTGCTATTGAGTTTGACATTTCCATGGAGCATTTCATCAAATAGCCCTTCCTACCCTTCCTGCTCTTCACATGATCCATGGTCTAGCGTCTGCAGGATGGATTACATTCTCTCTCTAGGTTGGTATGCAGATTCCACCTCATGGAAAGAAGTTTAAAAATAATTGTAACATCATTAGAGGTAGCAGTGCCCGGGTAAGAAGGAGGACACTGGATAAGGAAAATGGACATAGGAGATAAGAGAAGGCATATGTTTCCATTAAACAGACAGGACTTTAAAATTGTGCCAAATGAAACCACTGATGGACCAAAGAAGTGGATGCACCAGAGTGCAATCTGATTCTGGTACATCTGACCATGACAAAACACTTTAGCCAAAGCAGTAAACCAACCTTAAAATAACATTATATGGACATTCAATTATTACTTCTTTCAAGTCCACATATGGTGTATAAGTCTGATGGAAATAAGGATGAACTGGGAAACCAGCTATGAATTCTATTTATGAGTTTCCAGTCACTTGATATAAGAATTGAAAAGCAATTTTTTTAGAACTAAAAGTTTTTAATTCATGAAATATTCCATATCCTGCCCTCTCAACAAGTACAGCAACACTTGCTACATCACAAAAATCTTTGAGAATTTACTGACACAGCTTTTGTGTAAAGTTGCCAGTAAAAAAATAGATCTTAATCTGTACACTGAGAAAATAATTTGAGAAGCTGGATTCTATGAAAAAAATGTGGGATCAGGATTGGTGGAAGACTCACCAACAACCTGCACTATGACATAACTTTGCTTTCTGAAAGTGAGGGGAACTTGAAACATTTGCCACAGTAGATAAAAAAATTACAGTCTTTAATATAGTTTGCATCTTGACATCAAGAAAATAAATCTCCACTGAACTAATAAACAGCATCATGCTAGATGGAGAAAATATTGAAGTTGCCGATGACTTCATCTTACCTGAATCCATAATTACACCCTTGATAGCAACAGTCAGGACATCAAGAGACATATTGCACAGGACAAGTCCACGGTCAGGGACCACTTCAAAGCAGTAAGGAGCAATGATATCAGTCGGAAGACTAAGTTGTGCCCAATCATGGACATGGTGTTTGTTGTCAGTCACTTGTGGAGAGCTGGTCGGTGAATAAGGATGATGGAAGAAGATTGATTTTTTTTAAGCTGTGGTGTTAGAAAAGAATACTTAATATTTGGCATGATCTGCCAAAAGAATCAACAGAAATACACAATCTGAGGAGAATGAAATTGATGTATGGGGCTTTCTAAAGATTAAATCCATGTGTGCACTAAAACTGTTTTCCAACAGGGTGAAAAGAAAACCTACAGACTGGGAACAAACATTTGGTAATACCATCTCAGACAAGAGTCTTATAACAAAAGCCTGCGGAATACTTCTGGGCCTCCACAAGAAAAAGACTGATAACCCAAATATGAAGAGATGCTCCAAATCACTGGCAATAAGAGAGATGCAAATCAAAACCACACCGAGGTACCAACTCACTACAATAACAGTGGCAAAGTTTAAGAGGGCAGCAAGTAATAAATGTTGGAGAGGATGCGGCAAGAAAAGAACTCTTAGACATTGTTGGTGGGATTGTAAAATGGTACAACCATTCTGGAAGGCAATTTGATGCTTCCTTAAAAACTGAACACAGAAATTCCATATGACCCAACTATTCCACAACTTGGAATACACCCTAAGAAAGGGAGAATTGAGGCACAACTGAGATTTACACAACAGTGTTCAAAGCAGCATTATTCATCATCACAAGAACACGGAAACAGCCAAAGTATCCAACCACGAACAAATGGATTGGGAACTGAATACTATGAAGCATGCAGGAGCAAATGATTTTGTAAATTATTACCTAACTTGGGAGGGACTGGAGAGCATTATGCTGAGTGAACTAACTCAGTCCCACAAGGATAAATATTGTATAAAACCATTATTGTAAAATGAGTATGAGGATCTAAGAGGGGTGGGAGAGGGTGGAAGCAGAGAGATGTGGATGTGCAGGGGGAGGAGGGATTAATCATGGAGTTGTACAATTTGATGGAAGTGGGTGAGAGAAATTGAAAGAATTTGTTTTTGAAAACAATGTATTCGAATTTTGTATTAAACTAGTTGAGCATTTTTTTAAAAGATAGTTATTCTGTTATTGCAAACTCTCTAGTGGATAATAGCAATTCAAATTTCTGTGGTAAGAAAGCACATCACAGAGTCTACAAAGAAAAAAAAGAATCAACAGCTAGGTCTTGGAGAACGTGTAAATCAGAATATTCCTTGGAGGCAAAGATGACAAAGCTTCATCTCACATTCTTTAGACATATTGCTAGGAGAAGCTATTCCTCGAAGAATAGCATTATGCTTGGAAAGATGGGTGGTCACCGAAATAGAGAAAGACTATCATCCAGGTGGATTGCCCAGTGACTGCAGCAATGGGCTCAAGTGTGTCAGAGATAATGAGGATAGCATAGTACAGGAAAGGGCCCAAATCTGTTGTTCATTGGCTCTATATGAGTTGTATCCAGTTCAACAGCACCTAGAAATATTTATTATCATTGTACCATTATGAGATATTTTTAGAATCATATGGTATTTAATATAAAGATGAAGAATAATTAGTGTGAAAATATTTTTACATAAAATGTTGATTTCATCCTAAACCTTTAATTACAAGAGTATTTTAATTATAGTGACCATTACAGTATCTAACTTATTGCAAAGATATTTCTTATTTTATCCCTTATGAAATAAGTATCAAATAGAAATCAGTTAGTATAATAAAAATTTAAACTGTGAAAACAAATGTTAATTTATTTTAAATATACCAACAGCTGTTTTTCCCCCTTTCTGCCTTGTGAATTAAATTCATACTAGATACAGTAGTATTGGAAAACTGTTGTTTTGTATAAATAAGTAAAAACTGACCCATAGCTGACCCTCCAGGGGGGGTTAGAGGCAGTAAATTGCTGGAGAGGAGATTGCCCATCCTTCTCCTGCAGAGGAACTAGCAGATCCAAACTGTGTGCCTCTGGGATTGCAGTGCAGATTCTTACCATTAGGCCACAAGACCTCCCTCACTATGATGTAATTATATCAAGAATCACAAGTTCTGTTTGAATGTGATTGTATTTTTATTGCACATATTCAATCTCTGAAAGCAATATTACTGACTAACGTGATATAGTGAATTTATTGTTTAAGATGGCATAGGATAGGACGGTGTTCAGATCTGTTGTTCATAGGGTGGCCATGGGTCAATATTCGATTGTCTTTGACTTTTGACCCATAGCTAGGTAGGAACATGTGAATAAGGTAGGTTAGTCTATCCATAAGGGGATCAGCTATTTGGGCCACTCCACTAGATTTCAATGGAGCAGGTTCAGCAGCAGAAACTAGGACTCACCCTACTAGTATCAAGAAAAAGAAGCAACAAATTCAACTTGAGTTCTTTGGGACCAGAGATTCCTGCACAAGTTAGTTAGATGAGGACCTACAGGAAAGGCACTAATAGTGGCAGCAAGGAACCAGAGATTGACTTGAGACAGAGCTGATCTGGGACACTTGCTTCAGTAGAAATGGCTGGTTGCTGCAAGACTGAAGACTGCAGGGTCTGTGAACATGATTAAGAAGAAAAAGTACTCTGTTCCCAGCCCAAGTTGTTAACTTCCCTAATAAACCCCATAATCATTGAATATGGTTCTTTGAAGTTTGTATAGCTTTTGCAGTGAATTTCTAGCTCCATATTAGAGCAGTGAGGTCCCTGTCAGAAATAGCAGAAATAGGTGTGGAAATGTGGAGACTGTGTCTGACTTCCTGGAAATTGGTTGCGTAATGTGGATGTTCTTAATGGAGACTATTCCCCCCTGGGGAGTTAGGAGAGGTCAGATGCAGCTATTTCCACTCTGTTCTTTTAACAGTTTAACTTCTGTGACACTATGAAAAGATCATGATGTCTGTTCAGATTTAAGTAAATCAAAATACAGAAGGTCATTGGGAACCAAGATATATTTTTATTTTTTTTCTAGATGTTACTAATTTCCTCTTTTTTGGTTAAGAATATGTACACCAAAACATATACCAATTCAGCAGTTTATTTACATGTATAACTTAGGGGCATTGATTAAATTCTTCTGGTTATCTAGTAATTCTCACTCTCTAATTTTGAATTGTTCCTACATTATTAGACAAACTCACTGTCGACTAAATTGTCTTGCTAATCTTTTGCAATGCTGTCATCAATTTGATATTGTATAAATAGTTCTTATAAAAGTGTAATGCTCAAGGTGGATGTTTATATTAGTTAAGTTTAACTTGTCTTAAGTATTTAAATGATTTTAGAAGACACTTTGCGTTTAAAGTTGAAAGACTGTCTCAGGGCTACATCCTCAGGAGTTCACCTACTTCCAATGGCTGTAGAAGTATAGAATCCATGAATATTTGAAATTTTGCCCTTAATTTTTTTTTTTCCTTTTGGTTGAAATTTTTCTATGGAGTCTGAGAAAAATACTCAGTAATGGTAGCAGCACACCATCTAATTCTGATCTCATGGCAAAGGAGGGAATGTTTAATGGAGACAGATAGCTCCACAGTCTATTTACTTTTTTTCTTGATTCTTTTTTTCTACCTCTGTTTCTCTGGATAAATAGAGATCAAGTTTTATATCTTGGGTGATCTCCATGCTTAAGATCCAAGACACTGTGCATCATTATGTGGTAGAAAACAAGCATTAAAAATACTATTAGGCCCAATTACCTGGATGTCCCATAAAACTATGAACCTAAACCTCCAAACCAATGAACCAAATTCAAGAAGTGCTTGGTTTTGCACGTAAGCAACCTCATCACATATTCTTGTTTTTGTCATTATTGGAAATCACAAAGTTTGTCAATTCAATGACAAAAATTAATCAGTTGTGCAACTTTATTCTTAATCAGTGTGATTTCTCCATCACCATTAATCTCCCTTTACCCACCCTTCCTTACAATTTGTAATTGAATTCTCTACACATTTACTTATTCGTTCTAATACATTTTATAAGAACTGTAAACACAGGTTATACACATG
>NW_006399789.1:10300134-10302848 GCF_000299155.1 Elephantulus edwardii | reverse complement strand
GAAGGCCCTCTATGAGGTGGATTGATTCAGTGACTGGGATAATTGGGATGGGAGTGTCAGAGACAGTGCGATTGGCACAGGACAGAGCGGAGTTTGGGGCTGTTGTACATAGGGTCACTATGAGTCGCAGGCGACTCAACAGCACATAACAACAACAACAACAACAACAACAACATATTCCAAGCTATGGAATAGCTGAGTCATATGGAATTTCTATGTTCAGCTTTCTGGGATAGCACCAAACTGCCTTCAAGAATGGTTGTACTATGGGAAGTTTTCTTTCATAAAGATTTGCCGTCTTTAAGATTCAATGGAGAAGTATGATAATAAGTTGGGACTGATTTGATTGCCATGGTTATTATTTATAATTTATTTAATCTTGTGGAAAGAAGTCCTGGTAATGCAAAGGTTAAGTAGTAGGCTTGGAACCTAAATGTCGGTAGTTTGAATTTACTGAATGATAAGAAAGAACTGGCAATCTGCTTTTATAAATATTAAATAAATAGTTAACTCATTGACTTGGACTCATGGTGACTCAGCGGGACAGAGTAGAACTGTCCCACAAGACTTCCCAGGCTGTGACATAAAAGCAAACTCTCATATATTTCTCCAGAGAAGTTGCTGGTGGTTTCAAATCACTGGCCTCTCAGTGCCTCTGCATCACCAGAGGTCTTTTACAAAGACTACAAAAGTCAAACACCCTACTGCCATTCAATCAGTGCCAACTCATAACAACCATGTAGGAAAAGTGACACTGCCTATGGAGTTTCTAAGGCTCTAACTCTCCCAGAAGCAGCTACCGCATCATAGTCCCATGGATCAGCTGGTGGGTTAGTAACCAAATGTCTTAACCACCTTACCACATTCACCAGGAATCATCCTTAAAGACTGCTGTTGTTAGGAGCCCCCAAGTTGACTCTGACTCACATCAGCCTTCTGTACAACAGAACAAAACAATTCTCAATTTTGTGTCAGCCTCATAATCATTCCATGTTTGAGTGTATTGGTGCAGCCAGAATTTTATTTTTGCATCAGAAATTATTTTTAATTTAAAAAAATACCTATAGTTAGTTATAACAAGCAAAGCCATTCTTCATAAACTCTATTTTATCATTGTTGTCATAAGGTGCCATTGAATTGATACTGACTCCTAGCTCCTCTGTGTACAAATAAACCACTATTCAGTCTTACGCCATCTTCTTAACTCATCCTGTGTTTGAGCTCATTATTTCAGTTACTGTGTCCATCTGCCACATCGAGGGTCTTCTTTTTCACTGACCCTCTACTCTTCTTCCTTTCCTCTATGAACTGCCCCCACCTGAAAACATGTCCAAGTTATATGAGATGAATTCTCTCCATCTTTGCTTCTGAGAAGTATTTTGGTTATACTTCTTCCAAGATGTATCTGTTTGCAAGTCCATAAAAAGTTCAATATTTTCCCCAACCCCACAATTCAAAAGAATCAATTAATCTTCAGTCTTACTTACCTGTTGTTCAACTTTTACATGCATTTGTAGTTATTGAAACTACTATAGTTTGAATAAAGTGCAACCTTGGACCACAAAGTGACATCCTTGATAGTTACTTAGTATGTTAATGAAGTGTGGCAATACAACACATTATTTGGCATCACGTCTGCTACTCCCATTCATACTGATTGTAAATTCAAGTAAAGTAGATCTTTCATAACTTCAATCTTCTCTGTTTATCATGTCAATTATCTGTCTAGTTTGAAGTGTAATCTGTACTGAAGACAATCTTTGATTTCATCATTAAGTGCCTCAAATCATCTTCATTTTTGCCATGCAAGGTTGTATCATCTGCATATATCAACTTGGTAATTAATCTTATTCCAATCTTGATGTCATGTCCATAGTGCAGCTTCTCAGATTACTTGCTTAGTATACAGTTTGAATAAGTTTTATGAAAGGATATAATCTTGATGTTCATTGTTTTCTAACAGTATATTATGCAATGTCACCTTGTTCTGTTTGAATATCTCCTTCTTGGTTGATGTGCAAGTTTCCATACGCGTATATGGGAAATTACAAATGTTCTGGAACTTCTATTTTTCACAATAGAGATTTATTTGCTCTAAAAGGTATTATCATCTACCCAGTGAAATTCCTTTATATATTGACAAGACATAGGTAAACATCTGATAGTCTGATATTTTAGTCAAGAATCAACTAGCATCTCTTCTGGATTCAGTTTGGATTTCTAACATTGCCCTGTTGATGGTACTGTTTCAAGTGTTTAGACTTATCTTCAGTGAAATTTCATTTATTTATTATATTAATTATATTGTTCTGTAAGCCCATCAAACCTTTTAGGGGAGTTCTATTCAGCCATCATGAGTAGTTAATAGTCAAAATTGACTCCATGACACCTAACAAAAACAATAGCAATTGGTAAAGGTAGATGTAGTTTCATCATCATCATCAGATACATAAAAACATAATTAAGGGATGGAAAAATTAAAAGAAAGTACAATTCATTGCCATTGACTTGGAATCAACTCATAGCTGACCTTGCAGTGGTTTTTTGGAAGCTATAAATTGCATTGGAAGAGAGTCACCATCTTTCTCCAGTAGCACCGTTCGGTAGAGGTCGGGGGATAACAATTTCAAGAGAGGCCACACATTTGGATTAGAAGTACAACATCCTACAAACTACACCAGTATAGCTTCCTAAGGCCCGGGGGAAAAGATCAT
>NW_006399789.1:10297866-10300034 GCF_000299155.1 Elephantulus edwardii | reverse complement strand
AATATGACCTTGAGTCTATCCCACCTGAATTTCAGAACCATCTCAGGAACAGGTTTGAGCTCTTGAACACCAATGAGTGAAGACCAGATGAGCTGTGGGAGAATATCTAGAGTATCATCCAGGAGGAGTTCAAAAGGTCATTAAAGACACAGGAGGAAGAAAAGACCAAAATGAATGTCGGAAGAGACTCTAAATATTGCATTAGAGCACCAAAAAGTCAAAGCAGAGTGAAGAATTCAAGACTTTAAAGAGCTGAGCAGAAGATTTCAAAACGCAGCACGGGAAAGCAAAGTAAAATATTACAATGAAATGCTGTAGTCGGAAAAATCAAAAGGGCCAAACTCACTCAGCATTTTTTAAACTCAAGGAACTTAAGAACAAACTCAAACCTCTAGGTGCTACATTTAAGGATGTTTGGGGCAGACTATTAAATGATCCAGGAAGTATTAAAAGAAGATGGAAAGAGTATACAGAGTCATTGTACTGAAAGGAATTGGTAAACACAGAAGAATTTAATGAAACAACATAGGAACAAGAGCCTATGGTGATGAAGAAGTTCAAGCTGCTGTGAAGGAATTGGCAAAAAATAATGCCCCAAGAATTGATGGTATACCAATTGACGGATTTCAACTAACAGATGCTGCCCTAGAAGTGCTTACAAAGTTATGTCAAGAAATCTGGAGGACAACCACTTGGCCAACTGACTGGAAGAGATCTATATTTATTTCCATTCCAAATAAAGGAGATCCAACAGAGTGTGGAAATTATTGAACAATAGCATTGATATCACATGCAAGCAAGAGTCTGCTGAAGATTATCTAAAAACAACTGGAAGAGCACGTCAGCAGAGAACTGCCAGAAGTGTAGGCTAGATTTAGAAAGGGTCGTGGTAATAGGGATATTGTAGCTAATATTAGCTGGATCTTGGATGAAAGCAGGGACTAACAGAAATATCTATCTGTGTTTCATTGATTACACAAAGGCATTTGACTATGTGGATCACAACAAAATGTGGCTGACTCTGAGAAGAATGGGGATCCCAGAACAATTGATGATGCTAATGTGAAACCTCCACTTGTACCAGGAGGCAGTCATCAGAGCAGAGTAAGGAAACACTGCTTGGTTCAAAATTGGGAAGGGTGTATGACAGGGATGTGTCCTATCTCCATACCTTTTCGACTTCTATACAGATCAGATTATCTGGGAGGCTAGGCTGTATGAGGAGAAGTGTGGCTTCAGGATTGGAGGAAGATTCATCAACGATATGTGTTATGCAGATGACACAACCCTTCCTGCTGAAACTAAGACCTGAAGTGCTTGCTGCAGAAGGTCAAGGACTGCAGCCTTCAATATGGATTTAGGCTCAATATCAAGACAAAGATTCTCACCACTGAACCAATTGGCAGCATGAGGATGGATGGTGAAGAGATTGAGATTGTTCGCAGCTTTAGTTTGCTTGGCTCCATAGTCAACACTCTTGGCACCAGCAGCCAGGAAATTAAAAGACGCATTGCGATTGAAAAGTCTGCTGTTAGGGACCTCTCCAAAGTTGGGAAGAGCAGTGGTGTCACTCTGTAGACTAAGGTGAGTGTGATACAGGCCATGGTCTTTGCAATCATTTGCTACGCATCAGAGAATTGGGCACTGACTACGAAGGATATAGAAGGAGCGTTGGTGCCTTTGAGCTGTGGTGCTGGAGAAGAGTATTGAGTGTACCATGGATTGCTAGGAAAACAGTTTCATCCTAGAGAGGATTAAACTAGCCTGTTCCTTGGAGTCAAGGATTCTCAAGCTTTTTCTGACATACTTTGGACATGTTTCAAGGAGGGATCAATCCTTGGAGAAAGACATCATACTTGAGAGGGTTGAGGGACAGTGCTGGAGAGGAAGACCCTCTGAGAAAGATTGATTCCGTGACTGTGGTAATTGGGGTGAGTGTGTCAGAGACTGAGTTTGGCACACGATAGAGCAGAGTTTAGCGCTATTGTACATAGGGTCACTATGAGTCGCAGGTGACTCAATGGTACTCAACAACAATAACAACATACAAAATTTATATTTTTTTAATTTTTTTATTTAGGTTATTTTTCATTTCAATGAACATCTACAGAGATTTTGGAATTCCATTCATTCATTGTTGTACCCTTCTCCCTGCACAAACCCCTCCC
>NW_006399789.1:10296147-10297600 GCF_000299155.1 Elephantulus edwardii | reverse complement strand
CTGTCGAGTCACTTGCGACTCATAGCGACCCTATGTACAACAGCCCTAAACTCTGCTCTGTCCTGTGCCAATCGCACTGTCTCTGACACACCCATCCCGATTACCCCGGTCACTGAATTAGTCCACCTCATAGAGGGTCTTCCCCTTCTGCACTGTCCCTCCACCCTCCCAAGCATGATGTCCCTCTCCAAGGACTGGTCCCCCCTTACAACATGTCCAAAGTATGTTAGAAGGAGCGTCAGAATCCTTGCCTCCAGGGAGCCACCCGGTTTAACCCTTTCCAGGATGAATCTGTATGTTTTCCTAGCAGTCCATGGTACCCTCAATACTCTTCTCCAGCACCACAGATCAAAGGCATCAATCAATTCTCCTTTTATCATCCTTACTCACTGTCCAACTCTCTGATGCATAACAAGTGATAGCAAAGATCATGGCCTGTATCAATTGCACCTTAGTCTCCAGAGAGACACCATTGCTCTTCAGTACTTTGGAGAGGTCCCTAACAACAGACTTTCCCATCGCAATACGTCTTTTAATTTCCTGGCTACTGGTCCCGAGACTGTTTACTGTGGGTGGAGCCAAGCAAACTAAAGCTGTGAACAATCTCAATCTCTTCACCATGTAGCAAGATTAAACTTTAAAGAAGAGACAAGATAGAGTCAGGATACAGGCTCCTGATGAGACTTCAAGATAGATGGCTACTCTAAGAATGTCACATATGGAACAACACTGGAGGCATGATTATAAGGTGGGGCATAAAGGAGTCATGTAGGAGAAAGAGGTACTTTAAGGTTCAGAGATCCTAGTTACGCTCATAGTCACAGGTCAAACAACACTCAGAGCTGTGGCTGGCTCATTTTGGAATTGACTGTTCATACTTGCTATACATCAGAAAGCTGGGGAATGACTAGGGATGATAGAAGGAGAATTGATTCCTTTGAGTTGTGGAGCTGCAGAAGAGTATTGAACATATTTTGGACTGCTAGCAGAACAAAAAGTTTCTTCCTAGAGAGGGTGAAACCAGGTTGCTCCTCGGAGGCAAGGATTCTGAGGCTCTGTCTGACATACTTTGGGCATGTTGTAAGGAGGGACCAGTCCTTAGAGAAGGACACATACTTGGGAGGGTGGAGGGACGGCGCAGGAGAGGAATACCCTCGATAATGTGGATTGATTCAGTCACTAGGGTAGCGGGGGTGGGTCTGTTGGGATAGAGCAGTGTTCAGAGCTGTTGTACATAGGGTCTCTATATGAGTCACAAGAAGCTTGATAGCACTTAACAACAGCAATGACCTTGAATTTAGATAAGGTTTTTGGAAAGATTCTCTCTGTGCACAGGACAATGCTGTCTACATCAATGAGCTTTACACATTTGAACAGAGACCTTTTATATCTTTAATATGTTGCCGCCCACTTTTAAATGACGACCGTGCTTAGAAACACTTTTTTTTTTTTT
>NW_006399789.1:10293693-10296047 GCF_000299155.1 Elephantulus edwardii | reverse complement strand
CCTAAAATATAATACTTTTAGACTATTCTCTCCCCCATAGACTTCAATGCCAAAATTTATATTTTTATGATCGTTTACTTTACTCAACATGACTTCAAACTCCATCCATACTGTAGCATCAAAAGGTCTTCATTCAGATTTAAGCTGTAACTGCATACTGACAGTAGGGATGGACAACGTTAAAATTCCAGGTTTCACTGACGAAAGTGACTAAAGCAAACAAATAGAAATCCTCTGAATGAGGCAAGCAAATCTGGTTCACTGAAGATGAAGATTGGGTCAGTGATAAGTGACCATTAATATAACTAGAATTTAGAAAGAACTACATTCAAGTATTTCCAGAGTCAATATTCAACATTCCTTTCTCATAATGATGACTAAATCTTAGGGAAATAAATAACTGGGTTTAATTTTTTTAAAGCCCACATGCATAGATTCCAGTTATTCTAGTTATTGTTTTCATTAACAAATAACAACCTAATGTTCAGCTCAGTAAAGAAATTAGTGTCACACCAAGGAAGCACTTCAACTATTGTCCCTTTTTCCCTAAATTTATTATTAATTTCAGTGAAAATTTACAGAGACTTTGGATATCCATTCATTCAGTCATTGTACTTTTCTCCCCTCCTAACTTTCCCCCCCTAGTACATTACCCTCTTGGAAAAGTAAAAGAAAAATTCTTTCACTGTTTTACAATCCCTCCCCCCAGGTCCACTCCACTATGCAGCCTTCACTCTGGACTCCTGTCATGACAAAATACCTAATAACATATCTCTTTTAAACAGTTTTCTCCCTCATCTGTTTCAGTGCAGTATACATTATTGAACCCATCCTTTTCAGTCTCCCCCCCAACCCTGAGGTCAGTCCTATTTTACAACAGTGGCACCATGCAGTATTTGTCCTTTTGTAACTGAGATATTTCACTCAGCATAATGTTCTCCAGGGTCACCCATTTTGAATAATATTGCATGAGTTAATTGTTTTTCAATGCAGCGTAGTATTCTATTATGTGAATATACCACAGCTTCTCTACCCATTTGTTTGTTGATGGGCACTTAGGTTGTTTCCAACTCCTTGCTATTGTGAACAAAGCAGCAATAAACATAGGTGTGAATATATCTCCTTGGATGTCAGTTATGGTCTCTTTGGGATATATTCCCTGTAGTGGAATTTCTGGGTCAAATGGTATCTCTATTTGCAACTTTTTGAGAAAGCGCCATACCACCTTCCACAGTGGTTATACCATTTTACAGTCCCACCAACAGTGAATAAGGTTTCCAGTTTCTCCACAACCTCACCATTATTTGTTGCTTGCTATTCTTTTAAATTTTGCTATTCTGACTTGGGTGAGATGATATCTTGTAGTTGTTTTAACTATTGTCCTTTTATCACCCAGTCATTTGGTCAAAGCAGAAGACAATTACCCACTGACCAAGCAGCCATTCTCTGGGAGATATCATTATATAACTTGACACTGAAACATCCAAAGACAATTAAATTGACTGCTCCTGTATTTCATGTTGCCATGTCCAATAGTAAATATTATTCAAGAAATCTCACTTAACTTCTCTATTCCTAAATTTGGGTTAAGGATAGTCAATTATACTACCTCATTTACGCTTCAGGATCCTTGGTGCTAAACAAAACTTTGATTGTTTGAATACACCTTTGCTCCAAGGGAGTAATGTGGGAAGTTTTCTTTTTTCATTTTTATTTTTTTATATGATTCTGATTTATTTACAAAGTTTGAATACACTGTTGTTCACAAAAGATCCGTCCAATTTCCTTCTCTCCACCCACCCATCAAATCATGCAACCCTATGATTAATATCCTACCTCCCTATCCTCACCCTCCTATTTTTACCTTCCTCTCTTCCTTGGATCCTCATATTTATTCTACAGTAATGGTCGTATACAGTATTTGTCCTTGTGGGACTGAGTTAGTTCACTCAGCATAATGCTCTTCAGTCCCTCCCAAGTTAGGTAGTAATTTACAAAATGATTGCGCCTGCATGGTGTTTAGTATTCCATTGTATGAATGGACCACAACTTCTCAATCCATTTGTTTGTGGTTGGACATCTGGGCTGTTTCCATGTTCTTACGATCGTGAATGATGCTGCTATGAACACTGGTGTGCAAATTTCCATTTGAGCCTCTGTTCTGATTTTCTTGGGTATTTTCTCAGGTAATCGGAGAGGCCAAAAAGCCCGCGACATCCGTTCCAGCAGAAAGGTCAAAACAGAGGCTCGGCTCTGACTAGCTGAAGTTGGGCACCTCACAGGACAGCCAGCAGACCCCGCAGACCCACCCTATTTTCTCAGGTAATCGGAGACGCCAAAAAGCCCGCAACATC
>NW_006399789.1:10292222-10292966 GCF_000299155.1 Elephantulus edwardii | reverse complement strand
CATGCTGTCTTGACTACCACGGCAGTGTAGTAGGTAGAAACACATTTTTACCATCATTTGCGGCAACATGCTAAATCAGCTTTATCAGTTTTAACAGAGCCTTGAAAGACACAATATCCTCAAAATTCCCTACATAGTTATTTGTTGACAATGTAATTGTTTGGTGTTCTAGGTTCTGTAGAGATGGTTTCAACTCATAGTGACCCCCATGTGACAGAGCAGAACTATCACATGCAATTTTCCAGGTCTAATGTTCACAGGAACCAATCATCAGGTCTTTATCCTGTAGATGTCCTGGGAGTTTCAAAGTACCAACCTTTTGACCATTGTGCTGGCAATGCTAAAATCCAAACCCATTGCCACTGAGCCAATTTCAACTCACAGTAACTCTTTTACTATAGACCAACACTACCTCACAGTTTCCAAAGCTGTAATCTTTATGGAGGCAGATTATTACAAATTTCACTCACAGAGAGAGGCTGGTTATTTCAAACCACTGACCTTTTGCTTAATAGCAAAACTCTGCAGCATCCCACCATTAGGGCAATAGGTAGTGATGAAAAGAAAAGCCATGTGCTTAGGTTGTGCTGCCTAGTGTACAGCTCTGTGGATTACAACTTCTTTTTTGTTGTTGTTGTTGGTTTTTTTGTGTTTTTTTTTTAATTGGGAAAAACATATTGGGGGTACAAGGAGGTGAGGGTTGGGGGCAGAAGGGTGAGGATGGGCCAGGATGCAGTTGCAGAG
>NW_006399789.1:10280898-10291553 GCF_000299155.1 Elephantulus edwardii | reverse complement strand
GCCCGCCTCGGGCAGAGGGCCGCAATGGCTCGCCCCGAGCCAGGGGCCGAGGGCAGCGGATTACAACTTCTTGAGCTAAACTCTGTCTCATCATTTCTTAGCAGGCAAGTTGTATTTAGTCTAAGATGGATCCGCAGTGTAGACCTCTAGGCAACACCCAGAATGATGTGGATTAAGCCTCAGACCATTATGCACCTCAGTCTCACTCTTCAGCTGACACTCCCCTACTTCCTGTGGAGAACTTTTACCACCGAAGACACCAAGCCTGTGAGGGGGTGGAGGATGTGGCAAGCATCCTAACTTACTTACTCAAAGGAAGCTCTTAGCAAGTACCCATCTGCCTTCGGGGGAGAAAACATAACTCATTTTCATCTTTCAAATTGAATTTTCATAATCAAGTCCTGTCATCAGCAATCTGTGTCCTCATGTCTTTCTTAGTAACAGCATGTCCCCTGTTGACTTAGTTTCAAATGCCCTTACCCTGAGCCATCCACTGAAGGCCAAAAGGAGCCCAGAAACTTACTCACCCTGCTTTATTTTCTTAATGAGTAATTATGACATTTGCTCGGCTATTTAAATGCACCCTCTGAGTCAGGTAAAGGAGGTGGTAACAGTTAATCAACAACAAGCAATGCTTGGTACTTAACAATATTCTAAGCACTTAATCATACTTAAAACTGACTATTAATGAAGCTTATGAACTATTTCACAGCTCTGAAAGTGAATTTTTCTGCAGGCTTAGAGAGTATTAAGCCATTTAGATTTTACCAAACAAATATTATTCATGCTTTAATTCCTGGGAAAAGAGATTTAGAAAATGAGGTTAATGCTCAGCCGTCCCTCACTGGGTTTGGCAATTACATCCTCTGTTTGGGAACCTCTGATCTCAGGTTAAATTTTTTTCAAGTTATTCTCAAACTTCCTGAACATTAGTGACCTAGATATTTTTTTATTATTAAAAGGAAAAATAATAATGCAAATTATAGATGTGAAAGAATAACTTTGCTTTAAGGTTGGGATTTCAGACAAATAGGTCACATTTTCTTTTCCTCAACAGTGAACTGACTCACAGGGAAATTAATTTTAAAGCACAGGCTGTTCCACTTCAGTTTTTGTTGTCAGTGGTTTTTTGATTTTTTTCTTAAATAAAGATATAAATGCTTTTCTTCCTAACAAGTATTTGAGATAAAAAGATTGAATAATGGAACTTATTTAACAGAAGCAGCCATATTTATAAAGCTTTCCACTTGATAAGTAAGAAAGATTAAAACAATAAAACAGGATAAAAAAGAAAAGGAATTCAGAAAGAATTTTGATACTGTTGGCCCCTTCCCCAAATTACATACACACATAGATACACATGCATGTATACAAGGAGCTCTGGCTTAGCGGTAAGGAATTGTGTTGCCAACGCAAAGGCATGTAGTTCAAATCCACCAGTCACTGCATAGAAGAAAGATTGCCATCTGATTTTCCCATGCAATTTACCTTTCTACCTTTGAAAATCCACTGGAGGGTCAGCTATGAGTCAGTTCAACTGGCACAACAGCGACATTGTTATTGTAAAGTACTATGAGGTGAGTAACACTCACAGTGATACGGTGAACAACATACCTGATCCTGTTCTCAAGGGGAAAGGCTTTAATATCTAGGATGATCTTGGCTCTTGTTGTGCATGTACTTTCACTGTGGTTTTGAAATACCCTTCTGTTCCTCTTTTGTTGAGAGTTTTAATCAGAAAAGAATGTTGGATTTTTTTTTCAAAGACCTTTTCTGCATTAGTTGGTAAGATCATATAGTTCTTGTTTTTTGCTTTGTTAATACGATTATTTTAATTGTTTTTCTTATGTTGACCTATTCTTGCATACCTATTATGAACCCAGTTGGCTAAGATGAGTTATTTTGTGGATATACTATCTGATTCTATTGGCCAGAATTTTTTAAATGATTTTTCGATAGATGTTTAAGAGAGATAATTAGTCATTAGTTTTCTATTTTGGTGATATCTTCCCAGTCTTTGGTATCAGGGTCATGTTTGTGTCACAGACTGAGTTGAGAAGTATTCTTCACTACCCCCATACCCCCTATTTTCTGAAATATTTTATATGGATCATTGCCATGGGAAAGTCTGCTGTTAGGGACCTCTCCTAAGTACTGAAGAGCAGTCTTGTCTCTCTGGAGACTAAGGTGCGTCTGATATAGGCCATGGTCTTCGCAATCACTTGTTATGCATCAGAGAGTTGGACAATGACCAAGGAGGATAGAAGGAGAATTGATGCCTTTGAGCTGTGGTGCTGGAGAAGAGTATTGAGAATACCAAGGACTGCTAGGAAAACAAACAGATGTGTCCTAGAGAGGGTTAAACCGGGTGGCTCCTTGGAGGCAAGGATTCTGAGGCTCCGTCTAACATACTTTGGACATGTTGTGAGGAGAGACCGGTCCTTGGAGAGGGACATCATGCTTGGGAGGGTGGAGGGACGGCGCAGGAGAGGAAGGCCCTCTATGAGGTGGATTGATTCAGTGACTGGGATAATTGGGATGGGAGTGTCAGAGACAGTGCGATTGGCACAGGACAGAGCGGAGTTTAGGGCTGTTGTACATAGGGTCGCTATGAATCGCAAGCGACTGGACGGAACATAACAACAGCAACATTTTATATGGAATTGGTTACAGCTTTTCTTTGAATATTTGGTAAACTTTTTGATAAAGCCATCTGGTCCAGGGATATTTTTGTTGTTGTTGGAAGCTTTGTTCGGGGGTAGGGTTTTTTTTTTTTATGATATGTTTAATTTCTTCTTTTGTGATGGGTCTATTCAGGTGTTTTACTTCAGTTTATGTCATACTGAGGTAATTTGTGAGTTTCTAAGTGTTTTATTTAAGTTTTATCTGTTTAAGTATAGTTTTAAATAAAGTTCCATTATTAATCTTTTCATTTAGACCTTTGGCCTGGTATGAAGCATGTTTGCTATTAAAGGTACAAACTAACTTGTCAGTTTGTTGTATTTGGGGAATACATTGTTCCAATTGATACAACATTTGTCTGTCTGTTTGCTGTACTAAGATAACTTGTGGGTTGCTGTGATGCTGAAAACTATTCCACAAAGGTTACTTATGGTGGACAGGTTTTAGTAGAGATTCCAGATTAGGACTCCGCTGTGTGAATGTACTATAATTCCTCAGTCCATTCACTTGCGGTTGGACATTTGGGCTGTTTCCATGTTCTTGAGATGGTGAATAATACTGCAATGAACATTGGTGTACAAATCTCTGTTCGTGCTTTAGTTCTCATTTTCTCAGAGTATATTCCTAGCAGTGGAATACCTGGGTCATATGGAAATTCAATGTTAAGCTTTCTGAGGCTAAAGCAAACTGTCTTCTAGAGTAGTTGTACCCTTTTACAATCCCAACAATATATAAAATATTCTCTCCACATCCTCGCCAACATTTATTACATTGTTGTCCTGTTAAACTTTGCCACTGCTACAGGGATAAGATGGTATTTCATTGTAGTTTTGATTTGCAGTTCTCTTATTGTGAGGGATCTTGAGCATTTTTTTCATGTGTCTGTTGGCCATCCAAATGTCCTCCTCTGTGAAAAGTCTTTCCATATCTTTTGCCTGTTGTGTAATTATGTTACCAGTGTTTCATTTGGGAAGACCCTGTAGGATTTTGTAAACTATTGATATTGCCAAATGGGTTTATCCAGTGAGTTGGTTTTCTTTTCACTCAGTTGGACAAAAGTTGTTTTGGGTTTTTTGTTTGTTTGTTTGTTTTGTTTTGTTAAATTTTGTACTGGTTGACATGCAAAGTTCATAAATTTTATATACATTGTTTGTGGAAAAAGTTTTGGATATGCACAGAGATTTAATCTTTATAAGGTCCCATGCATCAATTTTATCCTTTCCAGGCTCTGCATTTCTGGCTATATTTGGCAGTCTCTTTATACCATTAAGTAGACTGTCTAAGTTTTATCCTAGTTTGTCTCTGATGAACTTTATGGGATTGGGGTCTTTGATTCACCTTAAGTTGAGTTTTGTGTATGGTGTGAAATATGGATCCCATTTCATCTTTCTGCAGTTAAAAGGTGTTTTGCCAGCTCCATTTATTGAACAGGGTTCATTTCCCCATTTGATAGCTATTATTTCTTTGTCAAGTGTCAATTGACCATAGATAGCTGGGTCTATTTCTGTGTTCTTAATTCTGTTCCATGGGTGTATGTGCTTGTTATTAAACCAGTTCCATACTATTTTGGTTACTACCACTGTGTAGTAGGTTTTGAGGTCAAAGAATGCTATGCCTCCCACTTTATTTTTGTTTTTCAGAAGTGCTTTGCTTCTTTGGGGGTCTCTTTCCAAATAAACTTGAAAATTTCACTTTAATCTCTTTGAAAAATGAATCTGGTATCTATATTGGGATTACATTGAGCATATAGACTGTTTTTAGAAGGATTGTCATTTTTATAATATTTAGTCTTCCCATCAATGAACAGAGCGCATCCCCCCCCCAATTTATTTAGATCTTTATTGCATCTTACAGAAATGTTCTGTAGTTTGTTTTGTGCAGGTCTTTTATGTCTCTAGTTAAGTTCGCTCCCAAGTATCTAATTTTGTGGTTGGTTATTATAAATGGTATTGCTTTCTTGGTTTCCTTCTCTAAGCTCTCCTTGCTACTATAGAGGAATCACACTATTATTTGGATATTTATCTTAAATCTTGCCACTCTACTAAATTGGTCTGCTAGCTCTAACATTTTTGTTGTTGTCATTGTTGAGTCCTTGGGGTATTCTGTGTACAGTATCATATCATCTGTATATAGCAATAGTTTAACCATGTCTTTGCCAATCTAAATGCCTTTTATTTCCTTCTCTTGTCTAGCAAGCACTTCCAGTACAATGTTGAATAGGATTGGTGATAGTGGGCATCCTTGCCTGGTCCCTGTTCTCAAAGAAAATGCTTTTAGTCTTTCTTCACTGAGAATGTTTTTGCATAAATACTTTTCACTACGAGGAGGAAATTCCTTTCTATTAAAATTTTGCTGAATGTACTTATCAGGAAGTGGTGGAGGATTTTGTCAAATGCCTTTTCTGCATCAATTCCCAAGATAATATGGTTCTTATTATTTGCTTTGCTAATGTGGTGAATTACATTGATTATTTTTCTTATGTTGAATTATTCTTGCATAACTGTTATGTCTCTCACCTGGTCATGATGGATTATTTTTTTTAATGTGCTTTTGGATTCTATTGGCTAGAAATTTGTTAAGGATTTTTGCATTTATATTCATGAGAGCTATTGATCTGTAGTTTTCTTTCTTCATAATATCTTTTCCTAGTTTTGTTATTAGGGTTATGTTTGCTTCAAAGAATGATTTTGGGAGTGTTCCTTCTTTTTTGTATTTTGGAAAATAATTTAAGCAGACTTGATGATAGATCGTCTCTGAATGTTTGGTAGAATTCAGCTCTGAGGTCACCTGATCCAGGATTTGTCTTATGGGAAAGTCTTTATGGCCCGTTCAATTTCTTCTTTTGTGTTTGATCTGTTTTAGTGATTTATATTTCATACCTGTCCTTGTCAATCTGCGTAGGGCAGTAGTTTCAAGGAATTTGTCAATTTTCCCAGGCTTTTTAACTTGTCAAAGTATAGGTTTTCATAATATTCTGATATCAATTTAATTTCATCTAGTCCTGTTGTGATATCCCTCTATCATGTCTTAATCAAGTTATCCATGTCTTCTCTTATTTCTACGTTAAGTTTTTCATTGGTTTGCCAGTTATTCACCCTTTTGAAAAACTAGCTCCTGGTCTTATTGATGGTTTCAATTGTTTTTCTGTTTTCTATCTCATTTGTTTCAACTCTTGTCCTTAATACTCCTTTTCTTCTAGAAGCTGTAGGATTACATTGTTCTTTTTCTATTTGATGAAGGTGTTGAGTTAGATCATTGATTTTTCTTCTTTCTTCCTTTTTTATATGTATGCCTATTGCTATGAATTGTCTCCTTAGGACTGCCTTAACTGCTTCCCAGAGGTTTTGGTATGCTGTATTTTCATTTTCATTTGTTTCAAGGAATTTTTTTTTATTTAATTCTTTATTTCTTTTAGAACCCAATCATATTCTAGCATAGAGTTATTTCATTTCCACTTGGGTGTTTTTGTAAGCTTTACCCTCCTGTGGTTAATTTGTAGTTTTATGGCATTGTGGTCTGCAAAGATACTTTGTATTATTTCAGTGTTTTTAATTTGTTGAGGCTTGTTTTTTGTCCTAATATGTGATCAATTTTGGAAAATGTACCACATGCACTTGATAAGGAAGTTAATTTTTAGTTGTAATACCCTGAATACATCTACAAGGTTGGCTGATTATATACTTTAGATCGTCTGCATATTTGTTGAGTTTCTTTTGAGTTGACCTATCACTTTGTGATAGTGGGGTATTGAAGCCTCTTATCACTATTGTGCTGCTGTCTATTTCTTTCTTCAATTCTGTTAACCGTTGTTTCATGTATTTTTTCAGGTCTATCATTTGGTGAAGAAATGTTGACCAAGGTTATGTCTTCTTGAGCAACTGTGCCTTTAATCAGTATGTAATGCCCTTCCTTATCTCTTATGGTTGTTTTCATTCTGAAGTCTATTTTGTAAGAAATTAGTATTGCCACTCCTGCTTTATTGTGATTGCCATTTGTTTGTTATACTTTTTCCAGCCTTTGATTTGAATCTGTCTTTTTCTTTCTTTTTTTTTTTTTAGATGTGTCTCTTGTAGGCAACATATTGATGGCCTTTGGTGGTTTTTTTTTTTTTTGGTGTTTGTTTGTTTGTTTTCCATTCTGATAATCTTTTTCTCTTGGTTGACAAATTTAGTCTATTTATACTAAGTGTGATTATTATCAATCCACGTTTTACCATTGACATTTTGCTGTGCCATTTTTCTTTTTCTGTTGTTTCTGGTTAGGATGATCTATCCATTTCCTTTGTAAAGTCTCCAGGTGAAGGACTTCACTTAACATTTCCTATAGTTTTGGTCTTATTTTCACAAATTCCTTAAGTTCCTTCTTTTCTGCAAAGGATCTAATTTCTCCTTCATCTGATGGAGAGCTATGCTGGGTATAGGATCCTTGGCTGGAAATTGTTTTCTTTCAACTTTCTTTATATGCTGTTCCATTGTCTTCTAGCTTGTACACTTTCTGCTAAGAAACCAGAATTTAATCTAATTGTTTCCCCTGTGTAGGTGACTATTTTTTTTTCACATTGCTTTTAGTAGTCTTACCTTTCCCTGCCCCCTAACCCACACAAAGTAGATGGGTCACCATAAGGGTAACATTTACCCACCATTCTTTTCACATTAGGAGTTGAGGCTCTGATCATCACCCTTGATAATTATCTACCCTGATTTTTTTTATCCCTTCCTAGTTTTAAACCTTTATGGAGCTCTGGGGATCTAGTGACAAGAAGATGTGCCTCAATCCCAAAGGCAGGTGGAGGCTACCAACTGCTTAGCAGGAGAAGGATGGGCAATATTTCCTCTCTTGTGATTACTGCCTTTGAAAACCCGCCAGTGGGTCAGCTATGGATTGGTTCAGACTCTGGTACACTATAACAACAACAGTGTTCCCTACCTCTATTCTTATAACAGCTTTTTTATGTAGGTATGGGTTTCTCCTGAGCACAATTAAGTGCTCTGAGATTCCCATTCTTTTCATTGTTCGATATTATTGTTATGATCACACAGTCAAATGTCTTTGAACAGTCAATAAAGCATGAATAGACATTTTTTTCTGATATTCTTTAGTTTCATGCAGAATTCATTTGACATCATCTATGATATTCCATAGTCTTTTCAAAATGTTGCTTGAATTTCTGGCATTTTGCTGTCTATATACTATTCTACCCAATTTTGAATGACCTGTAAAAGTAGTATTCTGCTTGCATGTGATATTAATGATATTGCTCAATAGTTCCCATATTCTGTTGGATCACCTTTCTTTTTTTATTTTATTTATTTTTTTTTTGGATCACCTTTCTTGGGAATGGGACTAAATATGGGCCTCATCCAGTCCATTGGACAGATGACTGTCCTCCAAATTTCCTGGCACAGACTGGTGAATGCCTTCAGGGATGCTTCTGTTAAAGGAAATAAGTCAGTTGGTATTCTATCAATTTCTAGGGCCTTATTTTTGGTTTTTCTCCTAATGCCTTCAATGTAGCTTCCACTTTCTCCCTCATTACCTTTGACTCCTGTTCATATGGTGATTCCTCAAATTTTTGTCAGCTTTTGTTGCTGTTGTTGTTTTTTAAAACACCCCTATGAACTATAGAAGAATAAAGATAGTTATACTGAAAGTGGTAGAACACAGATTGGAGTCAATCAAAATGAGCTAAAAGAATTTCAAGCATTGCTTAATAATTACAACATAGAATTTTGGAAAACTTTAAATTTTGGAATATGAAATGGAACAAATTAATGAACATCAACATAGGAAGCATTAGTGAGATGAGATGACCTAGCCCTTTTAAAAAAAATTCAGTGATTATGCAAAGGCCTTTGACTGTGTTAGTTATAACAAACTGACTAACTTTGAGAAGAATGGGAATTCCTGAATACCTGATTGTCCTCATGAAAAATCTATATTTGGACCAGACAGCAGTAGTCAAATAGAGAAAGGAAGCACTGCATTTTTCAGAATTGGAAAAGAACTGTATCAGGGATACATCTTGCCTTCATATGTTTTTCAATCTACATGCAGACAGATCATTCGGGGAACTGGGCTTTACGAAGAGGAGGGTGGCATCAGAATTGGAGGAAGACTCATCAACAATCTGTGTTATGCTGATGACACAACTTCGCTTGCCAAAAATAAGTAGGGCCTGTGCCATTTGCTGCAGAAGGTCAAGAACTGTAGTCTCCAATAGAGATTAAAGCTCAACATCAAGAAGACAAAAATTCTCACAACTGGGTCAATTGTAAGCATCATGGTAGATGATAGATAAGGAAGAGGTTGAAATTGTTCACAATTTCAGCTTAGTTGGTTGCATATGCTATACCCTTGTCATCAGCAGTCAAGAAATAAAAAGACAAATTGCATTAGGGAAGCATGTTGTCAAAGAACTCTCCAGAGTGCTAAAGAGCAACTATGTTAGTTTAGACTAAAGTACACCTGATCCAGGCCATGGTCTTTGCGATTACTTGCTATACATCAAGTTACTGATAGACTATGGGTGACAGAATAAGGATCAATTTCTTTGAATTGCGGTGCTGGAGAAGATTAATGAACATTCCAGGAACTGCAAACAGAACAAACAGATTTGTCCTAGAGAGGGTGGAATAAAGTTGTTCCTTAGAAGTGAGAGTTTTTAAGCTCTGCCTCACATACTTTAAGCATGTTGCGAGGAGGGACGAGTCCATAGATTAGGACATCATGCTTGTAAGGGTGGAGTGACAGCACAAAAGGGGAAGATCATGAATCAAGTGGCTTGACAGAGTAACTGAGGTAATGCAATTAGGTGTGTCAGAGACAGCGAGACAGGCTCAGATAGGGCAAGGTTCAGAGTTACTGTGCATAGGGTCGCTATGAGTCAAAGGCGACTCCATGGCACATAACAACAGCAATTATCTACCCATGCTCAAGTAGAGTATTATTTTTTTTCCAGGTGCATGGGTTTTTCTCTCCTTCTTGTTGATTTCTGATTTTTACAACATTGTGTTCTGAGAAAATGCATTATATTATTTCAACTTTTTTAATTTATTGAGGCTTGCTTTGTGACCTAAAATATGATCTAAGGAATGTTCCATGCACACTAGAGAAGAATGTATATGAAAGTCTTTTCCAGTGTTGTTATTTTTAGTTGCTGTCAAGTTCTAGTATGACTCATAGTGACCCTGTGAACAACCATAGATCTGAACCCTGACCTATCCTGTGCCATCTTCATACTTCCTAACACACAAGAATCCATTGCAGCAGTAACCATGTCAATCCACCTAGTTGAGTGTCTTCTTCTCCTTCTCTGACACCCCACTCTTTCAAGTTTCATGTCCTGCTCCAAGAAGTATCATCTCCTAGCAATATCACCAAAGTATGTGAGACAAAGGCTCATCATTCTTGCTTCCAAAGAGCACTCTGGCTGCACCCTTTCCAAGACATATCTGTTTGTTCTTTAGACTGTCCATGGGATGTATCGTGCACTAGCCTGTGTTTATTTAGGAGATCAAATTGATTGACTTGTATTGTTTAATTCTTCAGTGTCTTTGTTGACTCTTTCTGGTTGTTCTATCTTTCCTTGAGAATGGTGTAAGTTGTGCTATTGGAGAAAAATACTGAATAGCCCATGGAGAGCTAACAGAACAAACAGGTATGTCTTGGAAAAAGAGCAGGTGGAGTACTGCTTGGAGGTAAGGATGGCAGAGTATCATCACTCATACTTAGGACATATTAATAGGAGAGGCTAAATCTCGGAAAAATATATCATGTGGGGAAGGTTGAATGTCAGTGAAAGAGAAAAAGTAAATTATTGCTTAACTTGGGAGGGACTGGAGAGCATTATGCTGAGTGAACTCAGTCCCACAAAGATTGTATAAAACCATGATTATATCATGAATATAAGGATCCAAGACTGGTAGAAGAGCGTGGAAGCAGAGGGATGAGGATGTGCAGGGCATGGGAGCTAT
>NW_006399789.1:10275543-10279863 GCF_000299155.1 Elephantulus edwardii | reverse complement strand
AGGAGAGACCGGTCCTTGGAGAGGGACATCATGCTTGGGAGGGTGGAGGGACGGCGCAGGAGAGGAAGGCCCTCTATGAGGTGGATTGGTTCAGTGACTGGGATAATTGGGATGGGAGTGTCAGAGACAGTGCGATTGGCACAGGACAGAGCGGAGTTTGGGGCTGTTGTGCATAGGGTCGCTACGAGTCGCAGGTGACTCGACGGCACATAACAACAACAACAACACATCTCCACGTCCTTTCTAACACTTATTACTTGCTGTCCTGTTAAAGATAAACATTGCAAGTTTTACTGGAGTGAAATGGTATCACATTATGGTTTTGATTTGCATCTCTCTTATTGTCAGTGAATTTGAGCATTTCTTCATGTGTCTGTTTGCCATCCAAATATCTTCCTCCATGAAAATTCTTTCCATTTCTTTTGCCCATTTTATTATTGTGTTGTCAGTCTTTTCCTTGTGAAGGCCCAGGAGTGTTCTGTAAACTTTTGTTATTATACTCCTATCTGAAATAGTATTGCCAAATGTTTTTTTTCCCAGTGAGTAGATTTTATTCTGTTGGGAAAAGTTTTCAATGTGCAGTAAGGATGACAGAAGAAGAATTGATGCCTTTGAATTGTGGTGCTGGAGAAGAGTCTTAAACATACCAAGGACTGCCAAGAAAACAAATGGGTCTGTCTTGGAGATGATGAAAACAAATTTCTCCTTGGAGGCTAGGTTTGAAGCTCCATCTTACATATTTTAGGCACATGGCCAGGGGAGACCAGTCCTCGGAGAAGGACATCCTACTTCAAAGGGTGGAGGGACAGCACCGGAGAGGAAGATCTTGGATGAGGTGGGAGTTGGTGTCTTAAAATTAGTGACACTGGCCCAGGACAGGGCAAGAATCAGAGTTGCTGTACATAGGGTCGCAGGTGGCTTGACAGCATACAACAACAACAACAATAACAGGGATTTAATCTTTAGAAGGTCCCAGTCATCAATTTTATCCTCTCCAGATCCACATTATTCTTGGGGCTTCTTAATTTTCCTTCCTTTTTTGATTCTGTTTTTTTTGTTCTAGCAGATCAGTGCTGTGAGCTCTAACTTTTTCATTGTTATTGTGCTCCATCTCTTCAGTTCAGCTCACCTATCTCTCCAACATGTTTACAGCTCTGAGAAGGTGGTCTTAATATTCAAGATTTCTGTTTCTTTCCAAAATCAATCTCCATAATAGTCTATGTGTTTCCTACTGCCAAGGGGGCCCTTTAGAGTAGTGAGAGAAGACATTCACCCTGAAACCCACAGTGTCCCTTTTCAGCAGGAATTAGCTAAGAGAATACGCCATCCCCTTTTCCTTATGAATCAGGGTGAAGTCTCTCTCAGGGAGGAGTGATAGGGAATGGCAAGGGACACACTGACAAAGGAGATTAATCAGAACTGGCTTTGACAAGCACTGTGGCAATTGGACAATTAAAACAGACATGGGGGGCGGGAAGAACGAACTGGGGAGGAGGGTGGAGAAAACAGTGCAGCAATGAATGAATGAAAACCCAAAATCTCTGTAAATGTTCATTAAAACTAATCAAATTTAATAATAAAAAATTTCTGTTTCTTGTTTTCCTGGATTTTCTAATGCCTCATTGGCTTTATCTGCTGTGTCTTATATTGCTTTCTAAAGTTTCTCTTGGATCCTAGATTGTTTGTTCTCCACAAAAATATTAAGTTTGGGAAATTTTAAGATTACATTTCTAGAAATAAAGAAATAGTTGATATGCCTAAATACAGGACCATCTATGTGACAATTTTCTAAGTGAGTGTAGTCACAGAAATAAAGGATCCAATGATCTCAGGGCCCTGGCTACTATATATAGGACAATAGTATACTATAAATAGAACCAGCAATGAAGAACAATGATATCATAGCACTCTGTGTTTAGGAAGGCTTTGCTGGTATAGAGTTAAAACTGAGTCTTGGAAGAATGCAGCTACCACAGACTTTAGCAGCTTTATCTGTATTCTGACGCAGAAGAACTATATTATAGTAGTGGGAGTCACATGCTAAGTGTGGTTTAACTTTGGAAAAAATCATATCATCAATTAATTTGATAACTTAATTTAATTTGATAACTTGAATGCTATCAGACTAGTTTTCAAGTCTGTAAATCTTTCTGATACCAGACTGCCACATCTTTTTCCCACATAGTAGCTGAGTTATAAACCACTGACATTTTATTTAACTACTTCCCATTGAACTCGTATCCTACCACTCTATTAAATTTCCTAGGTCTGTTTTTGGTGGCCTAGTGGCAAGGAGCTGCAGTGCCATCCCAAAGGCACGTGGTTTGAGGCTACCAGCTGCTGTTCGGGAGAAGGATGGGCAAAACCTGCTGGAGGGTCAGCTATAAGTTGGTTCTGACTCCAGCATGCACAACAACAACAACAACAGTTTTTGGTTATGTCTTTGGGGTTTTCTATGCGCACAATCATGCTGTCTGCTTATAGTGACAGTCTCAACAGCTCTTCGACAATTTGGATACCTCTTATTTCCTTCTTTGTCTTTTGCTCTAGGAAGTAATTCCATTACAATTCAGACTAGGAGTGGTTATAGTGAGCATAATTGTCAGGTCTTTTGTTCCCAGGGGGAATTTCTACATCTTTCTCCATTGAGAATGATGTAGGTTGTTGGTTTTGCCAATGTATTTTCCACTATGTTGAGAATATTTTCTTCTATTCCTATTTGGTTGAGTATTTCAATCAGAAAATGAGGTTGGATTTTGTCAAAGCCATTTTCTTCATTAATTGATAGTCTTGATTAAAGGATTATGTGGTTCTTTTTCTTTGCATTGTTAATTTTGTTTCACTAATGTTGAACTATCCTTATTGGCTGAGATTTTAAGGATTTTTTGTGTCTCTGATCATGAAACACAATTGGTCTGGGGTTTTGTTTTTTGGTAATGCCTTTTCTTGGTTTTGTTATAAGGGTTATACTTGCATCATATAATTACTCTGGGATTGCTATTACTTTTTTCTGGTTTATTTTTCTCTTCCCAAATAGTTTAAGAATAATTGGTGATAATTCATGTTTGAATGTTTGTTAGAATTCACCCCTGAAGTCATCTGGGCCAGGACTACATTTTTCGGGGAGTCATTTTATGACTTGCTCAGTTTCTTCTTTTGTGAGGGTCTGCTCAAGACTTTTGCTTCTGTCTGTGTAAGTATAGGTAGGGTATGGGTTTCTAGAAATTTGTCCATTTCCTCTAGATTTTTAAATTTATCAGAGTATGGCTTTTCATAATATTCTAATATTATTGATTTAATTTCAGCTGATTCTATTGTGATGTCACTTGTTAATTTCTTATTCTAGTTATTTATATGTTCTTTTTTCTTTTCTTTTGTTTAGTTTCCTAATACTTTGTCTGTTGTATTGACCACTTTGAAAAATTGACCCCTGCTTGTCTTGTTGATGGTTGTAATTGCTTTTCTGGGCCATGACTTTAAACCTTGTCCTTATAATTTCTTTTCTTCTAGAGGCTGTGGGGTTAACTTATTGTTCTTTTCCTATTTGCTGGGGGTGTTAAGTAGTTTATTTTACCCTCTTTTTTTTATTTGTATGTTTGACTTTTGCTATGAACTATGTCCTGTGGATTGCCTTAGCTGTACTGAAGAGCTATAAAATGTGTTACTTTCATTGTCATTCATTTTGAGGAACTTTTTAAATTTAACTTTTTTCCCTTCTATAACCCAGGCAGGAGTGCCAAAGCAGGATGTTATTAAGCTTAAATGCGGGTGATTTTTCCCACAATGAGATACCATCTTACCACAGTAGCAGTGGTGGAGTTTAACAGGACAGCCAGCAATAAAAGTTGGAGAGGATATGGAGAGATTAGAACTCTCATGTACTGTTGGTGGGATTGCAAAATAGTACAACCACTCTGGAACTGATTGACACAGAAAAATTTCATGAAGTACCATATAAACAGGAGTCAATGGTAATGAAGGAGGAAATGGAAACTGAATTGAAGGCATTGGCAAAAAATAAGGTCCCAGAAATTGATGGATATCAGTTGATTTGCTTCAGTTATATAACATAAGGGGTGGAGCTCCCTGATAAAACCAAGATTGGAAGCAGGGGTGGCATCCACTCCTGAAATAGCTTGCCTCTGGAAACTATGAACTTGGAGAAACAATGGAAGTTATAAAAGTGTTCAGGTCTTTCATTCACAGGATCGCTATGAGTTGTCTATGACTTGACAGCACTTAACAACACCAGCTATTTTAACAACTGCACTACCAGGATTCTACCCAAGGACTGCTTTCTTTTCTTTTTTTTTCTCATTA
>NW_006399789.1:10274329-10275318 GCF_000299155.1 Elephantulus edwardii | reverse complement strand
ACCGCACATAACAAAGTTATTGGGAAAACTGGACTACCAAGACCAAAGATGTTACAGAATCCACATAGTTCTGACAGGGAGAAAGTCATGAAGAGGGAATGGTTATGTTTAAGGAGAAATTTTATTAAACAGTGTTCTAATTTATGTATCTAAAAAACATGGAAAATAGATTTAATTTAAAATGTACAAGTCATAAATGCCTATCTATGACTCCAAATTGTCATTAAGTATGCTATGTATTATGGGATCTTAAAAACTGTCCCCTCTCCCCATGGAATGTTACACTGATATCCAAAGCCACCACCCTCCCCGAAATTTTAACATCCCACATTTTTTTGGCTGTACCAAAAAAACAAGCAACCAGCAAACGATCTCACCTCTTAAAAAAAAGCATTTACTCTTAAAAATGGGGTGAAGTGGGATTTCTTTCTTCTTAAAAATGTTTCTAGCGCTACTAAAAAACTTGCATTTACAAAATTATTGATAAAAGTATTTCTCAGGATTGTACAAGAAAGGAGAGACAGGGGCCACCGATAAGACATGGTAGACAAATATTAAATCAGACTTGGCTTCTTTTTTTCCTGACTCATCAGAGGCTGAACTCTCTTCGTTTTTAGTTTCTCCATTTTCTGCAGGTAAATCGTTAGTTTCTTGGTAGCCACTTTAACATGTTTTGCCTTTGCTCCCTTTTCCCTTTTGTTTGCACTGTTTTGTCAGAAGACTTCTCCTTTCCAGCTGCCTTTTGGGCTTCATTTCTACTTTTGCAGGCAGCTTAGCTGACAGCCTCTCTGATCTCCTCTTGGCCTCTTCCTTCACTGCCCCTTCAGACCAGCTGACCTTCCTCTTGGACATGTTGGCGGCAGGGACGGCTCCTACTGGATTCCTGTGGGCCACAGCGCACACAGAGCCTTGGCAGGACTGTTTCATTTTCATGTTATTGCTGTCACGTGCTATTGAGCAAAGAATAATTATAATAATAAATATAGGAA
>NW_006399789.1:10260680-10274159 GCF_000299155.1 Elephantulus edwardii | reverse complement strand
CAGCAAGTTAGCACCTTTCAAATGTGAGATCTGTGTTCTTGAAAAATAAGGCTTCTTCCTAGTGAAAAACATTCATCAGTATTACACCAAAACTCAAATGAGGTAGAGATGTTAAAATAAATACATATGTATTTTGTGTTGTTTTGTATTTTGGATTTGGAACCAACCCATAGCAGACCCCCCTGTGGATTTTCAAAGGCAGTTAATCACACGGGAAGAGATGCACGTATCTATTTTTTTGTCTCCATAATTTTTAGAAAGAATTTCAGAAATTTAGTAATTGAGATAGATAATCATCTATGTTATTAAAGGTCTGAAATTACTAACTTCACAAAGTTACTAATTTAGATAACAACATTGAAAGTTTTTAGCAGAGGAGTATGACATTTACCAATATATTTTACCACTTTGCAATAGCATAATCGTGCCATATACTGTCAGATTCCTTGAAGAAATCATGAGCAGTTGCTTGTGGTAGAACCTAAAAATTTCAACTTTGTTTTTGTTATCTGAATATTGTACCTAAATGTGAACCTGAAAATAAGACCTTTCTTTATTTTGCAGTCATTTTTTAAAGAAATATGTCAAGGCTAAAGAGTAAAATACATTTAAATAACATGAATAGTCTCTCACTTGCTTTAAATGATATGAATTAGTTTTCACTATTAATGACTAAATCTGTTTATGCAACTTTACTGTCTTAATTTAAATATAACCTAATAACTGACTCTGCATTCATAGGTGGCTTCCGAGCAAATATTCAATCAGTATGGCAGAGATGTATTTTTAATATGTTAGTTTCTGAATATTTTATTTTTGCTATTCATAACCTGGAACTTAGATCTCAACTCTGAAACCAAAGATACTGTTGTATGTTTCTGCATTTTTTTTGTTTGTTTCTGTGTTTTTCAAAGATTACATAATTTCAATCCCTTCTTTCAAGAAAGAATTGGGATAGAAGAGGTACCTCAAACTTTTAGTTTCCGACTGTCCTTACATTCTTAAAAATTATTAAGGACCACAAAAAACTATTGTTTATGAAGGTATGAGTCGGAAACGACTCGATGGCACATAACAACAACAACAATATCATCTTCTATTTAACCACATAAAAAGAAAAAATAAGAAATTTTAAGATTATACTTATTAATAATATATTTTAAAGTAATAAAAGCTTCAATATTTGTTAGTATTAATAATAATAATAATATGTTGTTGTTGTTGTTACATGCCTTGGGATTGTCTACGACTCAGAGTGGCCTTATATGCAGCAGGATGAAACCCTGCTCAGGGCAGTGCATCCTCCCTGTCTCTGAAAGAGTCAAGCCCATGGTTGCCATCACTGTGTTACTCACTCCCTGAAAGTTTTCTCCTCCTTCGATGACCAGATCCTACTTTTCGAAGCATGATGTCCTTCTCCAAGGCTGGCTTCTTATATAGTATGTCCAATTATGTGAGACAAAATTTCACCATCTTTGCCTCTTAGGAGTGTTCTGGCTGCACATATTTTCATAGAAGAAGTTTGTTTTCTGAAAAAAAAATATTACAAGTTTATGTTCTGGCATCAAAGTGCCAGGAATATTGTGTGTTCTTCAGTCTCTATAAGAAAAAGACAGGCAGCCTCCTTCGATTGACAGCCTCACAAACCAGAAGGAGGTTTGCCACAAGCTGGAATTGACTCGAAGACAGTGAGTTTTCATGGCTTTACATCACATTTTTGTAGATCTCTTTGACATCTGGTTTTCTCATATCTTCTTTGGCATTCAGTTTGTTGCACTTTGTTGTTCTAGGTGAATTATAAGAAACAACTATGGTTTTCAGAACAGAGCAAGGGAGCAGGGCATCATTTAAAATCAAGAAATATGAGAATGTCAGTGCTGTATCCTTTCTCCATATCTATTCAGTCTGTGTGCCAAGTAAATCATTCAAAAACTGAACAATATTTATGGAGAAGAATGTGTTATCAGGATTGGAGGAAGACTTATCAACGGCCTACATTATGCAAATGACATAACCTGGCCTGCAGAAACTCAAGACGATTTGAAGAACTTACTGCAGAAGATCAAAAACTACTATGTGCATTATACCTCAATATCAAGAAAACAACAGTCCTCATCTATAGACCAATAGGCCACATTATGATAACTGGAGAAAAATCTAAAATTGTCACCAATTTCATTTTTATGTGGATATCAAATCAACACCCATGGTAGTAACAGATAAGAGAGCAAAAGATGGATAGTGCATTGGGGAAATTTGCTGTCCAGGGCATCTTCTAATTTCTAGAGTGAGGATGTTAGTTTAAAGACTAAGGTACACCTGATCAAAGCTATGGCATTTTCAATTGCTTGATATGCATCTGAAAGTTGAACAATGAATAAAGATGACAAAAGAAGAATGAATGTGTTTGAAAAATAACTTTAGAGAGAGTACTGTATATTTCATGGACCACCACAAGAATAAACACGTCTATTTAGGAAGAAGTTCAACCATCGTGCTCTTTAGAGGCAAAGATGGTAAAACTTAGTTCTTACATACTTGGAAATTATTGCCAGGAGGGTTCAGTCTTTTGAAAAACATATCATTTTGGAAAAGGGAAAGGATTAGAGGAAGAGGAGAAGACCCGGTATACACTGACATATTTAGTTGGATTGACACATAATCAATAATCAATAATGAGCTTGAGAATGGTAGAGATGGAGAGGATAGCAAAGGATAGGGAAAGATTTAGATCACTTGTTCACGGGTTCCTACGAGCTGTAGTTGAATTCTGGCACCTAACAACAACAGCAACAATGTATTAAAAGTTTAGTTTCACACAGATATGTACCCAGAAAAGGAAAGGCTATTTTAGGAGGCTTTTCAGAGAATTATAGCTAGTTGTCTTTGATACTTACTATAACAAATCTCAGCAGGTGATAGTGTCTTAAAAATTAGCTAAAACATGAACTTTTATCAATGAATATTCACATCCTGTTATATAAAAATTCACTGGGCTATCTTTCACTTTACATGATTTTTTACTCTTTAGCAGCTTAGTGGTAAGAAGCTGCACTACAATTCCAAAGGATTCTGTTAGAACCCACCTTAGAATGAGGAGCAATCTCTTCCAATGCGATTTACTGCCTCTGAAATCCCAGTGGAAGGTCAGCTGTGAGTCAGCTCCAACTTGACACCACACAACAAGAAGAAATCATCACTTGGAAAATTTGATTCATTGAGATACAAAGAGTTTGTAAATATTGACACATGTTATTTAAAAATCTTTAGAAAAAGAAAACACCCCCAAAAACAACACATCCTTTATTACCATCACAAACCTCAACAGAGAGAAAAGTTTTGTTTTGTTTTAAGTTTGGAGATGTTCTCAAGCTTACAATGACAGTTACAAATTTTTTTAAATTCTAATTTTCACCTGAAAGCTCAAATTTTGTCATTGACAGCAAATGCTGTATTATTTTTGAAGCAGTAGACATGCTGTCTATCAAACACCAAGACTGAAATAACCACAGTTTGTCAGTTGTTCTTTTAAGTAAAAATAGTGTTCCACAGGGGAAAAAAGTGGCCAGATTAGCCTGTAACTCAGTAACAACTGATTTTTCTTGAGATAGTCATGATGCTTCAGTAGGTAGTGAAGTACTTTATGTGTATTCCCCACTCTGTCACATGCAATATTCTACTCAAAGGTTGAGATGTAAGACAATTTATTATACTACTGCTTCATCTAGAACATTCTTAAGTAATATTACCCTTCTTTCCTCCCTCCCTCCTTCCCTCCCTTCCTTCCTTCCTTCCTTCCTTCCTTCCTTCCTTCCTTCCTTCTCTTTCTTCTCTTTCTTCTTTTCTATCTTAAGCCATGACTAGACCGTAAATTTAAACAAGAAAGTAAGAACGTATATGATGCAATGGTATGTGGTACCATAGTATAATGGCTGTCCGTACACTTTGGTACCACAGCTCTGAGTTGTGTCAAGGTACCAGATGTTGTGTCCACTGCTGCTTTTATATCATTGCTGGTAAAAAAGTTAATCAATGAACAAGCAAGGAATAATAATATGTTAAAATGATTTTTACTTTCTGGATGTCTTAAGGATCTTGTAGGCTACCAGGTCTTGTGCATTACTCTTGAGAAGGGATTTTTAGTATGAACTAGAAAATCCACTACAGTAAAGTTGATTCTGAAGCAAAATAAACATTCACAACAGGGTAGAACTTCCCTGTAGGATTTTCAAGGCTGTAAATCTTGACGGAAGCAGATTATTTTGTCTTTCTCCTATAGAGAGACTGGAGGGTTCAAGTCTGCACCTGAGCACTTCACCACAAGACCTTCTTTCTTTTTACTATGCTGTGGTTAGTTAGACAGCAGACAAAGTTGAAAATGTTCAAATACTGAGAACGCTTGCAGTTCCTCTCTTCCTAGATAACCCTATAACCACTTGAAAGGAGTGTGTGTGTGTGTGTGTGTGTGTGTGTGTGTGTGCGCGCGCGCGCGCGCGGTTTCTTTCCAGTTGTTTCATTAATAAACATCCATTGAATACTTTTTCTGTGCTTAGCCTTGAACTACACAAACAGAATCATCACAAAATATCAGTTTAAGCTCTAAAAATAACAAAAAGAGAGGCTAACCACCTTCCCTTTCTAAACAGTTATGTGAGGTAAATCCATGTTAGAAACATTGACCTCATTGGATTAAGATGCCAGAGACCTGACTGATAGGATTAAGAATGTCAGAACAGACTTTTTGTTCTAGCAGAAGGTCCTGGGTCCTTTCCCAAAGAACTCTAAACCAAGTACAGCTACCCCAAAAATATAAATAAAAAAAAAATTTATAGAGTCCTACGACAAGGAGAGATAAATACCTTTGTGTCTAACGACTTCTAAACTTTCTGATCACAGAGATAGTTCAGAGGTAGTTTACAATCTACAAGAGGAAATGAAGTAAATAAATTTAAACAAAAATTTTACTGATTTTATAGAAAGAACACAGTTCATTGGAAAGGAAGTGCACAATGGAACCTGAGGGTGAGGAGTATGAGTTGTGTGGAAGAGACACAAATTGAGTCTTGAAGCAGAGGTAGGTTTTTGTCATGGACAGACGAAGGACATGGCAGCATAGAAGCTGGGGATTGTGAGGAGGAGAGAAAGTTCACAGGACTGGAGTGTTAAGATGGTACAGCTTTATTTGCAGGAAATAAGGGGCCCTGTTGTTGTTGTGTACCATTGAGGTGGAACAGACAGGGACAGTTAATCACAAGAAGAAATTGCCCATCTTTCTCTTGCAGAATAGCTGGTGAATTCGGACCACATACCTTTGACTTGGCAGAGCTCCCTTGGTGGTGTGCTCCACTGCAAGTTGAACTGCTCTGCTAAAGGATGTGCCTCTGTGGGTTCAAATCTATCAGCTACAATGAGGGAGAAGGATGAGTAATCACCTCCTGTGGGATTTACTACCTCCTGAAAATCTGTTGGAAAGTCAAATAGGAGTTGGTTCCCACTTAATGGCAGTTTTGGGTTGTTTAGGAACTATGTTCTGTTTAGTAGAAATCTAAGAACCAGAGCCAAACAGAAAAGTAGCAAGACTATGTTTGAAGTTTAGAAAGAGCATTTCAAACATGAAGGATGGTGGACTGAAAGAAAGCTGGGGCAGTTTCTCTTCTAATATTTTCTCTGTTATCTTGATCCTAAGCCCACTTCACAGTCTTCCCGTCTTCTGCTTTGATTGCCCAGAGCCCTGTTCTCTGTTAGGACAATTAATGGATTATTAATGAATGTTCTAGTGTTACCAGCTAGAGCTAGTGAGAGGTTACTCTCCTTTCAATATAGTGGACATTCTGGTGGCAGACAAAACCCAGAGCTGTTTGAGAACAAACAAACCGTAAGCAGATCTAGAGTCCTATACTGTGCAGTAAGAAGCCCTTTACATAATGCTACAAACACAACCATTTAGTCCATGTAGGTGTAGAGCATGCATAGGTTGGGACCAGTAGAGCCTAATTAAAAACTAGCAGAAACTTCAAAATAGTTTGTGTAATTATACTTGGAAGCAGCTGGAAAAGAAAAAAAAAACTTTTATAGGCCTTGACTCAATAATTATTGACTTGTCCTCATATAATGTACTGCATATCTAAAAACAATCAAACCAACATCTCCCCTTTAGGTCCATTCTTTTCTCCTTTCAACTATTTTAAATGACATGTAATTTAGGTAAAAAAATTGCTTCATTGATCTGACAGTAATTGAAACATTTAAGAGAACACGAAAACCTCAATAGAAAAAAAATCCCATATATTTAATTACAGATGATTATTGTTCAGATACATATATCACATTTATGCAGTGGATAATGCAATAGTTCTGTCAAATTCAAGTGTGATGGCTGTTATCAATTTAGATCTTTAGTGAATACACTTGTCTCCAAGGTTAATAGTTACTGTGAGCAGAATACTAATTAATTCCTTAATTCTTTTGATTACACAGTTTGAGATACTAAATTGAGAAAACAACAGCAACAACAAAAAAAGACAAACTAACAAAAATGCAGGAACAAAACAAAACAATTACTGTGTACTGTGAAGTTCATCTAAACTCATGGTAACCCCAAACTAAAATATCGCAAAGTGGAAATGTAAGTCATATCGTTTTTAAAATCGCAAACTTTCAGAATCAGAACAAAAGAACCTTCTTTTAAGATGTCTCTGAGCAGATTTGAACTGCCAACTTTTTGGTTGATAGTCAAGTTCTTAGACATTTGTGCTGTTCAGGGACTTGAAAGACACGGTAATGCATATGACAAAAAGGACCATCCTGCACAGTACTTAGCAAAGCTTTGTCAAGATCCCCTTTGTCCCTGTAATATTAAGAAAAACTCAAAAAAGCAGTGGTGGTGGGGGGAAGTATCTTCTAACCTGCTAGTGTGGTTTTTAGTTCCACTGTGTGCTTTTGGTAACTCAGTTACAGAGTCACATACTAAAAATTCTAAACTTTTCATCTATTTTAACCAAACCCAGATAAATAGAAGCGTGGGTGTTGTATCATACAAGTTTTAATTCCTCACTGTCCATGGAAACTTATAAGCATTATTACATCTCTCTTGGCCTCTGTTTCCTCAGATGTTAAGTTGGTATAATACTTGTCTGGTAGCATTGTTATGGGATTAGAGATAATGATGTGTGTCAAGTGCCCGGCACATGGTTCAGTGTCCTCTGTATTGTTATTTGAAGAAGTGCTGTGGTAAACTGTTTACATTTAAACTATATTCCTGTTCTATAAGTTTGATGTTGCTTGAAAGCCTTCTTTCCTGCCTGGTGACAGACTTTCCCTTTTCTTATTGTTCTAAGAATACTTCTCCATTTGGCCCATTGTAAATAGTAACAATTGTTTGGTTGTGTCAGAAGGGAGAAGGCTTCCTGGAGCCTGCCTGACAGCACTCCCTGTCTGATCTGTCTAACAGCTTCGAAGCTGGAGACAAAGCACAGTACTCTCACTTCCTTGTCTTCATAGAGAACAGTGTCCCTAACCAAAATAGATCCTTGTCGTCGCCTTGAAATACCACCCAGAATAAATACAAAGGAAATGAGGACAAAAGTCCACTGTGGTAGCTATTGAGGCCAACTTCTCTCCAAAATACAAAGTTCCTCTACTTTTAAGGAGACAGTGATGAGTGTCAGTGCAGGTGGATCAGTATTGCACGAGTCTCAGATTGTACATAGAATAATATGCTGCAGGCTGAACGGTTCCATCTGAATTGCTTTTTTATAACTACAATGTCTAGAGAAAATGTCTACATAGCAACACTTAGAAACAGGGACAGCCTAGTTGAAAATCAAATTGTCCGTTGAGTTTAGTGAAAAGTTACTAATAAGTTGACATTTACAAGAAATAATAGGCGTCAGCTTGTCCACATCTGTTATGGAGTTTGGCATAAAAATCATTCTTTCTGTGTCTTTACGATATTTTAAAAGTAAAACTGGATGCAAATTAGTAATAAAGACCAAGGGTGGAGGAAACTGACATCAAAGGAAATTACTGCCAGAGAAGAGCAACTCCTTGAGCAGTAACAGCTTAACTGTAAAGTTGTAAATTATTGCAATTGTTTCTATTTAGACACTGGTTTTCATCAGTGCTAAAACTGGTTATGGTTTCCTCCTCAATGATCTGATTTTCTTATTATTCAGACTTTAAACACATCTAAAGCTGGGGAAAGCATCGATTTAAATCCCAATTCAGTGTCAATTCATTAATATTTTTTGACAAATCATTTCAAGCACAACAATTGATATTATTTTTAAAAGAGAAGACTGAATTTGCCCAAGAAAAGTTGCAATCTTTTGGTTATGATCAAATGAATTTATAAGAAAGTCACATCCTGACTTGGGATATTAAGAAATATTTGGAGATGGAAAGTCCTTAAGGAACTTTAGAAATTCATTTTGGAGATAAAAATTTTACTTCACTAGACAGAATCAAAACACTAAAAAGTGTAGTCCTTAGAATATGAAAGAATGCTGGAGTACCTAGAGTCAGAGAAGAAAAGGAAGGCTCCTGATGGGATGGTGAACACAGTGGCAGCAGCGATGGGTTCAGGCATGGTAGAGAATTTGCAGACAGGCACAATTTCCATCTGCTGTTCATAGGATAGCTATGAGTCATGATAGTTGACTCAGAGGTATCTCACAACAACATAAAGCTGTAATCAAGATAGAATGGCACTGATAGAAAATAAACAGATCAGCAGAAAGAATACTGTTGTTGCTTTGTGTCCTCTAGTTGGAACTGACTCATAGCTGACCCTCTCATGAGTTCTTAGAGGCAGGAAGTTGCATAGGAGGTGATAGTCCGTCTTTCTTCCACAGCATCTGGTGGATCTCAAATGCGCACCTTAGGGTTGAGAGTGAGCCAAGGATTTCTGAGAGTAGAAGTCATTGAGGAAAGTTATCAGATTCATTACAGGTAAAATATAAATTACGTACAATAAAAGGTTTGGAAAACTGGCTATACACAGGCAATAAAATACCATTGAACCCTTACAACACAAGGAACCCAGATGGCACCATACATAACAGAAGGCCAGTAGTTGAAATGCACCAGCTGTTCCATGCTAGGAAGATAGGCAGCTCCCCCTGTAGAGATTTATAGTCTTGGGAACACAATGGAAGGCTTCCATGAATCTGAATTGACTAAATTTTGTTAATGCTACTTTGTAATATATCCAAAAGTAACTTCCAGGATATTAATGTCCCAAATGTAAGATGAGAGAGCGTTGGTGGCCTGGTGAATAAAGAGTTGCGCTGCCAACTCAAAGGCAGGTGGTTCAAATCCATCAGATGCTCAGCAGGAGGAAGATAAGTATTCTCCTCCAGTGTCATTTACAGCCACTGAAACTGCTGGAGGGTCAGTGATGTGCTGGTTCCAATACAACGGTACAAAACAACAGTGAATATAAGGAAAACTATGTGTTTTATTGACTATGCAAAGGCTTTGAATTGTGTAGATGACAACAAATTGTGGCTAACCTTGAGGAGAATAGGAATTCCAGAACACTTGATTGTGCTCATGCAAAAATCTATACTTGGGCTAGGAAGCAATTGTCAGAACAGAGCAAGGAAACACTGCTTGATTCGAAATCAGAAAAGGAGTACTTTAGGGATGTTTCCTATCTCCTTACATTTTCAATCTGTATGCAGAACAGATCATTCAGGATGCGGGACTTCATGAGGAGGAATGTTGGATCAGGGTTGGAGAAAGACTCATCAACAACCTACATTATGCAGGTGACACAACCTTGTTTGCTGAAACTGAGAAGAGCCTTGAAGTGCTTGCTGCAGAAGAAGGTCAAGGACTGTAGTCTTCAATATGAATTGAAGTTCAACATCAAGAAGACAAAGATTCTCACTATTGGGCCAATTGGCAGCACCTTGATAGATAGAGAAGAGATTGAGGTTGTTAGCAATTACAGCTTGCTCAGCTCCACAATCAACACTCTTGGCACCAACAGTTAGGAAATCAAAAGACAAATTGCACTGGGAAAATCTGCTGTCAGGGACCTCTCTAGAGTACTGAGAAGCAACAATGTCAGTACAGAGACAAAGGTGCTCCTGATCCAAGCCATGGTTTTACAATTACTTTCTATGCATCAGAGAGCTGGATAATCACTAAGGAAAATAAAAAGAGTTGATGCCTTTGAGTTGTGGTGCTGAAGAAGACATGGTATGTCTTGAACATACCATGGACTGCCAAGAAAACAAATAAGTCTGTCTTGGAGAGGGTGAAATAAAATTTCTCTTTGGAAGCTAGGATTTTGAAGTTTGGTCTCAACATACTGTGAGTACATGGACAAGAGGGACCAGTCTATCATGCTTGGAAGGGTGGAGTGACAGCTCAGGAGAAGAAGACCCCAGATGAAATATATAAACGTGGAGCAATGGGGGTAGATGTGTCAGAGTCAGTGAGACTGACACATTGCACATAACAACCACCACCACCTTTGGGTTACAGTTGAGCAATTAATCATTACACCTGCAGGAAGCCTTCAAAAGAGGTATATCCTTGGATAACATAAATCTGTTTTTCTTTCAAGATTACTGTTATATCAAAAGTATCACTTGCATTATTTCTTTTGCTTAACTATTCTAGGCAAATACTTGCATAAAGATATGCCTCACTATTTCAAAGATTTTTCAGTATTATTTGTTTAATTTATTTTCTTTTTGGTGGTTGTTCAGATTAGGACAGACTTTTATTATTATAAATAATTATACTAATAGTAGTTCTTGTGATCGTAATTGTTCCAGACATTATTCTAAACTATTGAATGAATGCATTATTTCACTCAATCTTCACAAATACCTATCAGGCATGTGTTGTTGTTGTGTTCCCTTCAGTTTTGAATACTGAGGCATATATGAATTATGTAACTTCTTCAAGGTTGTAGAGTATTCTGGATTGGGACCACAGAGGTCATGCTACACCAGTGAGCCGCACTGTCTTTTTCTTGTCATCATTGTTCATACAGGTTATATGCTTGTGTTTGGGGGTTTGTATTTTTAGATAACTATAAAACACTAAAACTGCAGCTAAAGTACGTTTGTGATTTTATATTGTAACCAATGTTGGCAGAGAGTTTGAAGACAGAAGCAATTGACTGAACCTTGTTCAGTGTTCAGGAGTATCCATTACTTTAAAACTACATGCCAGATTGAAAGATGGAACTCATTTATAAGATTGTTCTGGTAGGAACCCGCCCAGGCCCAATTATCTCCAGTTGTTTAAATTTTCATTTCCTTGATTACTGCAGACTAATATCATGCATCTTCCTTTCTATTTCTTTGTCTTTTGCATTTCCTATGTTGTAAATTGCCTGTTCACACATGTCACTTTCTAATTGATTTGAAAGAGCTCTTTGTACCTTAAAGATATTAAGCTATTGTTTCAGATGTCCTGTGAATATTTTCTCTTAAACAACTATTTGTATTTTGCTTTTACTATACAGAAGTTAAACCGTTTTATCTAATCAACTCTATTATTCCTTTACAGTCCTACATAGTATGAATAGACATTTTTATATTCCAGTTATTTGCTCTGGGTTTCCTATCTTTTTCAAAAAAGTTTCTCTCACTCTGTAGTAGTTATGTACGTATTTTTCAATATTTTCTTTTACTAGCTCTATGTTATTGTTGTTATGTGCCATCGAGTCACTTTGACTCATAGTGACCCTATGTACAACAGCCCTATACCCTGCTCTATCCTGTGCCAATCTTATTGCCTATGACACACCTGCCCCATTACCTCAGTCACTAAATAAGTTTGTCTCATCAAGGGTCTTCCTCTTCTGCTCTGTCCCTCCACCTTCCCAAGCATGACGTCCCTCTCCAAGGGACCAATCCCTCCTTGCAACATGCCCCAAGTATATCAGATGATGCTTCATAATACTTGCCTCCAAGGAACAGACTGGTTTCACCCTCTTTAAGATGAACCTGTTTGTTCTCTTAGCAGTCCATGATATATTCAATACTATTCTCCAGCACCACAGCTCCAAGGCATCAATTCTCCTTATGTCATCCCTAGTCATTGCCCAGCTCTTGGATACATAGCAAGTAATTGCAAAGACCATGGCCTGAATCAGGCACACCTTAGTCTCCAGACTGACATCATTGCTCTTCAGTACTTTGGAGAAGTCTCTGACAGCAGACTTTTCCAATGCAATTTGTCTTTTAATTTCCGTTCACCCAATGGCTGTGCAGATGAAAATGTTGGTAATCTGCTTTGTGTTAAGAGTACAACTAAGGACACCCTTTTTTTGGGGGGGGTGGGGAGGAGATTTCTGCTGTATAGCAAGAGGTTAGCATAAACTGAAGTCGACTCAAGGACAATTAACAATAAGGTTATGCCTATCTGTGTGATATTTTTATCGTTTAAGATGTTAACCATGGTATTTTGTTCTTTCACTCATTTACCATTTCCTTTTTCTGCTCTCATCCTTTTTAAGCTCTTTGCTTGCTCTGTGCTTATTCTGCCCTGTGAGTCAGAGATAAGGCATACAAAAGAATTACCCTTGCCACTGGTTTCCAAGAAGCCGCCACGCAAATGTTTGGAGACTTGAGAAGAGAAGGGCCTCCCCACTGCCAGGCTGAAAAAGATTCTCCTCCTGTTGTGCAGAGATAAATAAGCACGGGAAGGAAAGCAGTGAGTGTTGGAGGTGAGCCTGGAAGAAGGAACCTGATGCTGGAAGCTACAAATAGAGCCCGAAGTGGCGGCAAACTCCAGATAAGCTTGTAGAGATGAGAAGAAAACTGGGTCTCACTTTCCAAGCAGAGGCCAGGGATGTTGGCGAGGGCCCACAGAGGAAATGGCTGTGGTGAAGCAGGCAGGCAAGGTTCCATGTAGTTGGCAGAGACTTCCATGTCTCAGGCAAGGTGCAGAAAGCACTGGTCCTGACAGGCCTTACAACAGGGGCCAGAGCATCTGTGGGGACCAAGGTTGAGACAGGATGAAAGATGTGTCAGTATCACTCGGGCTACTGAGCTCCAGATGCTTCCCATTCTCTCCCTCCCACTCATTCCCTTGACACCATGCAAACCTCTGGCATTTCCAGAGGGAAAAGAGGGGTACTGTGGACCTACTAAGGGTCAGTCCCCAGCTACCTTATGGGATACGGTCTCAAGGCAAGAGTTAATTTGAATCAAAGGAAATGAAGTCTTATTTCTTGCTCATCACATTTGTGGGCTCACACTAGTCACATGCACTTTTATATATTTATGTATGAATGCATAGAAAACAAACTATTACAAATTATTACAGAGAGTAGAAGTTATACTCTTGGAAGAAGGAAGAAGGACTATTAAATTTACTTTAGAGATTTCTGTACTCTTTAATGGTTTAAATGAATGAAAATTACTTTTATAAGTTTAGTGAGTAAAATAATACAGAATGACAAGTTAAAAAAAAGCAAGTTCAAAATCTTTTGTAGTATACAGTAAGAGT
>NW_006399789.1:10252503-10257869 GCF_000299155.1 Elephantulus edwardii | reverse complement strand
TGTAGGTTTTCCAGCAGCCCTCAATTCTGAAAATTATTTCCCATGGGACCTCACACAAGGAAATTTGGTCTTAGTGAGATTGTAACTGTAAAACAGAATGTCACAAATCTCATGTGCCACTGAAGTCAATTGGGGAATCACACACCCATACTCATGCACACACACACACTCCACATATTAAGAAGATGTGTACCTGTCTTAGCAAAGGTATGCTCAAGTATGTTCATGGCAACACTATGCCTTATAACTTGACACTCCAAAGTTGGTCAAGAATAGAATGCTTATCTATAGAAACCGAAGAATACACCCAGTTAAGTATTATAGACTCCTTATTATCAAGTTGAAAATGACTCATAGCTGACCCCTCAGTGAATTTTCAGAGGCTATAAATCACATGGGAGGAGATTACCCATCTTTCTCCCATGGAGCAGTTGATGACGGATTTGAACCACCTGCATTTGGATTGGCAGTGCAACTCTTTACCCACTAGGCCACCAGAGCTCCTTACAGTTTTGTAGGTACTATAGGGAAGAGGTCAATAATATTTTTCTTCTGAAAAGGTCAGTTTATGTTTTGTTTTTCAGTCATACTGTTTCTGTAGCAATTAAACTCTGACATTGTAGTGCAAAAACCTCAACAGACCATCTAGAACAATTGAGCCTGCACATTTCAAGAAAATTTTGCAAAAATAGGACATGGGCCAGAGTTTTGTCTGTAAGTACCAATTTTCTGAAATAGTAATGAAAATCAACAAACTATAAATGGATGCATTTTCGTGGATTAATTACACAAGCCTACTATTAAGCCAGATACCAAATTATTTCATTTACACAAATTTCCAAAATGTGCAGAAGTATGTGTGGTGGCCTAGTGGCAAGAAGCTGCACTGCACCCTCCGAAGGCATGAAGGCTTATGGCTCAAGTCAACCAGATGCTGCTCTGCAGAGAAGGACGGGCAATCTCCTCCCATGCAATGAACTGCATCTGAAAACCTGCCTGGGGTCGGGGGGTGGGGGTCAGTTATGGTTCTGTAACAGCCTATGTTATCAGAAATCAGAATATAGTGTTTCTCTGGAGATAGTGGAGACCAGCGGATGTGAGAGGATCTCAGCGACTGATACTGCTCTCTTACTTGATTTGAGTCTGTGTTCATTTTATGAAAATTAGTTGGGCTGTGCATTTATAGTATTCTTATTTTTCTTTTTTATGATGTAAGCTTTACTTCCCTGAAAAAAATAGAAAGATATCCAAACACTCATTGTCATTGACACAGATCCAACTCATGGCTGACTCTTCGGGAAGTTTTCAGAGACTATAAATTGAAAGGGAGTCATTGTCCGTCCTTCACCAGGAGTCATTGGTGGATTCGAACCTTCAGATAAGCACCACCTTTGGATTTGCAGTCCATCTCCCTACAGACTGTGTCACCAGAGCTCAAGAGTTTACATAAAGCAGTAATTATTTCAGGGTCTTACCCTATGGAATCTGAGTTAGCTGGCCAGGTTTGTGGCTTGAGGATCTGTCTAAATCCAGCCTTGATGAGGGACTAAACTGCCCAAGGTCACCTTATTGATAGACCTGAGAGAGAGAAAGCTGTTTAACAGTGCTGACTAAGAGCCAGTGCTGCCAGAGGACACAACCCCTGCCCTTGAGAGCAGACACAAAATTAGCTAAAAGCAGCCAAGGTTACATTCCAGACTTCAGCCTAGAGTGATATTTGCACTGTCACCTAAATCTTCTCACTGGCTTCGGTGACCTGGGAAGCACCTCGCTCAGAACATTACCGATTACTACAGGAGTTGGGGGGTGGCCCAAAGGCCTTCAGCATTCAGCAGGAGCACCACAACCAGCCCTCAAGGTGAACAAACTCTGCTTTCTTTCCAATAACCTGCTCATTGAATAGAAAGGCCTTTTGATGTGGCAGCCACAGCTTCAAATTCTGGTTCTGAGACTTGGTGATAAAAATGCTGAATCCTAAGAAATTTCAAATTTCTCATCTATAGAAAGGTTTACCTACAGCACTTTGAAACAAAGGTTGTGAAATGTAAAATTTGAAAACTATTTGTCCTCTTTCTTCTTCTATTTACTCAAGCAATATTCATTAAGCCAACACTTATGTGCCAAACTATCTTAAGCCTTTTATGAAGATTATTTTATTTAATGCTTATCGGAAGGAAGAGTCACTCTGATCCTCTTGAAGAAGCTAGCAAGCAGAGGAATGAAGTGACTTGTTCAAAGCTACACAGGTCATAAAAGGTGAAATCCATTCCTTATTAAGAAACGCTGACTAGATTCTTGAACTATTTACTATGGCTGGTGATGGTATCAGTGTTTGCCACATATTGCTGTGTCCAGACCAGAGAGAAAATTCAATGAATGAATGTACAGGGGACTTTCTTTCTTGTCCTTAGAGAAATGAATGGGAACTGAGTTCCAGCAGTTAGAACATGTGGGATCTAATGGCTCAAATAGTTGTCCAAGTCACACCCCACACACACCCCGTCCCCTCATTTCTCCCTCCATTTTTAGTTCATCCCTTCAGACACACCTATATCATAACTGCTTTTCCTCAGGAGCATTCTGGACTCCAGTTGTGAAGCAGCTGTTCTGACTCCTTTGGCCCTTTCTTTTTCTGTTGTTGGGTCTCTCTTCTTCTGTTGTTATTGTTATTTTGTGTTGTCAGCTCAGAACCAATTCATCATTGATCCTCCAGTGGGTTTTCAGAGGCTATAAATTGCATAGAAAGAGTTTTATCATTTACTTCCTATAGAGCAGCTGATGGATTCAAACCATGTGCCTTTGGGTTGACAATGCAACTCCTTTACCTGGTAGGCCAACAGAGCTCCCTTCTATTCTTATATGAATGTGAGAAGAAATTCTCAGACGTGACATGAACCTCCAAAATCCATTCTGCTTTTCCCATTAAAACAAGTAATATGGCTTTAAAACCTTGTCACCTTGGCAGATAATGGTGGGATTTTACAAATCAACAAGTGATATAGTGGTGTGCTTGGTGTTGATAGCAATTGATAAGATATAACCCTATTTACCCTCTATAGAAAAGTTTCTTAAAAAAATAAGTGAAAATTGTGTTAGATTTGGAAAGCAATAAATAAAAAATGCATTTAGCATATAAGAGGTATAAAATAGTAGAACAGATGAAAGGATATTTTTATTTTCATACTTCCATATCATTTATCTATATCTGAAAGTTAATTGATGACCAAGGGGTGAAAAAGTTTTATTTAGAAATATGCTGAAATATCACCTAAAATGAATATGAATAATAAGCCAATATTTTGATCTGGATGCAACAATCTGTGCATAAATACATTTTTCCCCAATATATAGGTTGTATCTTGGAGAATTCCATTTAAAAAATGAATTCTAAAAACACAGTTCATTTGGTTATTGGAAAGTACAATAGTCTGCAGAGTTGAAAGATTTAACATTCCAGTAATAAAGAGTTTGGAATTCCAAAACAGAGACATTGTCGTTTTTATTGTTTTGCTTAGTTTGGTTTTACTCCAGGAAGTGAAGAGACAGTGGGCCAGACAGCATAGCTGACGAGCCATGATGTGAGTGCTTCCTGTGAGGCAGGAAATGCTCGTAGACCCTGAACATAACACTCCACAGAGTTAGCCTTTTGTTTTCAGTACATCCATTTGCTTCTTTGTGCCTAATTCTATGTACTGTGTCCTGGTGAGACAGAGAGCAAAACTGCAATTATAATGAGACAGAGAAATACTGCAATTATAGGACAAGATTGCCAGCTAATGATACTGCAAGGAATAACTGAAGACATTTACCAACGTTATGGAGAGATACAGGGCATAACTTTCTTCAGTAGTCATGCAAAGAACTGCATAGTCAAATATTTAAATTTCCAGTTGCTTATGATTCTATATGTTGTTGTTGTTGTTGTTAGGTGCTGTTAAGTCGAGCACGACTTATAGTGGCCCTAAAACAAAAGATCTGAACCCTGCTCTATCCTGTGCTATCCTAGCACTTCCTAACCCACAAGACCCCATTGCAGCAGTCACTATGTCAATCCACTTGGTTGAGGGTCTTCCTCTTCCTCGTCAACCCTCCACCCTTCCCAACACCATGTCCTTCTCCAAGGAATATTAAGTAACTCCTAGCAATATGTCCAAAGTATGTGAGGCAAAGCCTCATAATTCTTGCTTCCAAGGAGCACTCTGGCTTCACCTTCTCCAAGACTTATCTATTCTCTTCATCATCAGTGCTGTTCTCCAACACCACAGCTCAAAGGCATCGATTTTTTTCTGTCATCCTTATTCATTATCCAGGTGTCAGATGCATAGCTAGTAATCAGTAAGACTATGGCCTGAATCAGACACGCATTAGTCCTCGCACTGACATCACTGCTCCTCAGTACTTCAAATTTCCAACTGCTTATGACTCTATATACAACTCTATAAACACATACATGTATGCATAAGCGCTAGGCTACTGATCAAGGGGCCTCTGGGGGCGCAGTTCAAAGGGAGTTGTGCTGCTAATCCAAAGGCAGTGCCTGTCTGGGGGGTTGAATGAACCAGCCACTCCATGACAGAAAGGTGAGAAATACCCTACATTGTCATTTACAACTTCTGAGAACCTGCCAGAAGGCCAGCTATGAGTCAGTTCCACAGCAATGAAGGAGTTAAGTATATTGATTAATTTGTAGATACATAAAAATAGATAGATACATATGTAGATTGTTTGTTGCTGTTGAGTTATCCATAGTTGTTGCATAGTTGTTGTGCACCATCAACCTGAAATGAAACTGTAGCTGATCCTCCAAGTGGGTTTTAAGAGGCAGTACATTTCACAGGAGGAGATTGCTAATCTTTATCCCATGAAGCAGCCAGTGGGTTCAAACCACATGCCTTTGGTTTGGCAGTGCAGCTATTTACCACTAGTCCACCAGAATGCCCTACAACAGATAGGGACCCTATGAACAACAAATCAGAAACTTGCTCTTTGCCGTGTCAATGTCATGATCATGATCTTCATCATGCTCAACCTGTTGGTACAATGACATTTAAAAATTCTATGTGTGTATTTGTGTGTGCATCTATCTACCTTCTATATGTAGACTTATATGCCTCTGGAAACCCTATGAACTTTTATAAATGATGATAGTTATATACAGAAAGGCTTCAAGCCTTTTGTTCACAGGGTCTCTATGAGTTTTGCTCAACTCTATGACAATCAACAACAATTTGTATATGGCCATGGAGTCAATTTCAGTTATAATATCTATATATCTATGTACCTATATCAGTCTGTCTGTCTGTCTAGCATCTATCTATCTATCATCTATCTATCTATCTATCTATCTATCTATCTATCTATCTATC
>NW_006399789.1:10201347-10252228 GCF_000299155.1 Elephantulus edwardii | reverse complement strand
TATATATATAAAGAAGTGGCATCAACTTCCTAAACAACTTGCCTCTGGGAACTCTATGAACTTTGGTAAATGTTGATAGTTACAGAAAGGCTTCAGGCCTTTTGTTCATAGGGTTGCTATGAGTTGTGCTCAACTTGATGACAATTAACAATGAGAGAGAGGGAAAGGGAAAAGGAAAAGGAGAGGGAGAGGGAGAGAGAAAAGGAAAAAGAGAGTTTTATGATATTCTAGAAAGTCTGCTGTTAGGGACCTCTCCAAAGTACTGAAGAGCAATGGTGTCTCTCCGGAGACTAAGATGTGTCTGATACAGGCCATGGTCTTTGCTATCACTTGTTATACATCAGAGAGTTGGACAATGATCAAGGAGGATAGAAGGAGAATTGATGCCTTTGAGCTGTGGTGTGGAAAAGAGTATTGAGAGTACCATGGACTGCTAGGAAAACAAACAGATTCATCCTGGAGAGGGTAAAACCAGGATGCTCCTTGGAGGCAAGGATTCTGAGGCTCCGTCTAACGTACTTTGGACATGTTGTAAGGAGAGACCGATCCTTGGAGAAGGACATCATGCTTGGGAGGGTGGAGGGACAGCGCAGGAGAGGAAGGCCCTCTATGAGGTGGATTGATTAAGTGGCTGGGGTAATCTGGATAGGTGTGCCAGAGACAATGCGATTGGCACAGGACAGAGCAGAGTTTAGTGCTATTGTACATAGTGCCGCTATGAGTCGCAAGCAACTTGACGGCATGTAACAACAACAGTGCTCAGAAAATGTGCCACAATCCCAAAGGCATAGGATTTGAATCCACTAGGAGAAGGATTGACAATCTTCTCCTGTGTGATTTACTGCTTCTGAAAACCCACCGGAGGATCAGTTATGAGTTCGTTTCAACTCAATGGCATACAAAAACAACAATATATAAAGTGCCAATTTTAAATATATATGCATGTGTGTGTGTATGTATATGAAATATCAGATCTAAGTGAGTTAAGAATTTTTTTAAAGTATATTTTCAGAAATAACATTTTTATTAATATTCTTATAATATATATTGTATTTCATACATGTACATTGTGTTTTCTACAGTCTTTCATTTATATTATATTTAGTTCGTTTATATTGCGGATTTTTAAAAGATTTGTGTTTTCTGAACAAATGTTATTTGTTTATGCAAGCCTTCAGAATTAAGAGCTTAGACTATTTTTCCTGCATCATTTTGACACTGATTCATTGATCTTTGATTCTCCCAACCTGGAAGTGTCATGAACATTTTTCTTTAAATGAGCAGAGTTGGCTTCAGTTCAATTGTAAGATTCCGTGCAGTGCCCCAAAGGCAGACTCCAACTGTTGCAACAAAGGGAGGGAGCACCATGTATTTTCATGTTATTGAATGATGCTATATAAATCTTGTCAATCTCTAGAAACAATGAATCAATTAGTAATAGTTGATGATATGAAACTCTTCTTCAAAAGATATGGAAAAAGTATTCACAGAATACATCCAGGTGGCCAACAGACATATGAAGAAATTCTCAAAATCACTGGAAATAAGAGAGATGCAAATTAAAACCACAATGAAATACCATCTCACCCCAGTATTAGCAACAACGTTCAGTAGGACAGCAAGGAATAAATGTTGGAGAGTATGTGAAGATGGGAACTCTCATACTGCTGGTAGGATTGTAAAATGGTGCAACCACTCTGGAAGACAGTTTGGCATTTCCTCAAAAAGTTAAAAATAGAAACTCCATATGACCCAGCTTTTCCACTACGAGGAATATACATCTCAAAGAAATTAGAGCTGGGACACAAACAGATTTGTACACCAATGTTCATAGTAGCATTATTCACCATAGCAAGAACATGGAAACAGCCCAAATATCCAAACACAACCAAATGGATTGAGAAATTATAGTACATTCACACAATGGATTATTATGCAGCATGCAGAAGCAAGGATTTTGAGAAATACTGCATAACTTGGGAGAGGCTGGAGAGCTTTATGCTGAGTGAACTTACACAGTCTTATAAGGACAGATATTGCATAAGACCATTATTGTAAAAATAGAAGAACAACTAGAAAAATATTTATAGGAACTCAAGGAGGAGAGGGCTGAGGATGGGTAGGGGTGACACCAAAGGGTTGTATAGTTTAGTCAGGGAAGGGGGGAAGGAAATGGGAAGGATCGAGTTGAAATGAAAGGGCAATGATCGGCAAGGTCCAATGGTGATTAATTTTTTAATATATAACTCATGAGAATATATGAAGCACAATATGAATGAAGAATAGCATGAAACGTGTATAAATTTTATAAGTAGACCAATTTTTTTTTAAAAAAATGACGTTTTCGATAATTTTATTTTACATTGATCCATAATCAATGCCTTTTGGAAACTGCTAAACAATCAAATGACATATTGCAATGGACAGGTAAATCTGCTCCAAAGGATGTTTATAAAGTGTTAAAAGCCACCAATGTCATTTTCAAGACCAGGATGATACTGTGTGCCTGCCTTCAGGTTGAATCAATTCAAAACTGACTCCAAAAACTCCCAGGAGTTTTCAGAGGCAGTAAATTGTGTGGGAGAAGATTGCTCATCTTTCTCTCTTGTGCAGCTGATGCATTAGAATCACCTCCCTTTGGGTTGGCAATACAACTCCTCACCCAGTGGACCACCAGAACTTTAAATACTTGACTAAACATGGATAATACAATAATTGTAATATGAATAAAGACAGAAATACAAACTGCACTGAAAGTATTGGTAAAAAATAAGGCTCCAGAAATTGATGGAATACTAATTGACATACTTAAACAAGTAGATGCAGTCCTAAATATGCTCATCTGGCGGGGTCAAGAGATATGGAAGACAGCTACCTGGACAACTGATTCAAAGAGATGCACATTTATTCCCATTCTCAGAAAAGGTGATCCAACAGAACATAGAAATTATTGAACAATATCATTATTATCACTTTCAAGAAAAGTTTTGCTGAACAGTATCCAAAGATGACTGGAATAATGTATAGACAGAGAACTTTCAGAAATCCAGCTGGATTAAGAAGAGACAGTGGTACCAGAAATGTCATTGCTGAGATGTCTATTTCTATCTTAATGACTACACATAGATTCTTGACCATGTGGATCACAGCAGTTATGGTTGACATTGTGAACAGTTGCAATGTCAAAAAACTTAATTGAGATCATGAAAAATCTAAACCTAGATGAAGAAGCTATTGTACAAAAAGAGCAAGGGAACAAATGAATGGTTTAAAATGTAGAAAGATACATGTCCAATCTTTATCCTTTCTCCATACCTATTCAGTCTGTATGCTGAAAAATAATTAGACCAGCTGAATTTTATAAATAAGAAGGTTATAGATAGCTAGATGATAGATGACAGATAGCTAGCTAGTTAGATAGAGAGATAGGAGACACATCAACCACCTGTGTTATGCAAATGATGCAACCTTGTTTCCTAAATATAAGGATGACTTGAAGCACTTGCTGCACGAGGTCAAAGACTACAGCTTTCAATATGGACTACATCTCAACATCAGGAAAACAAATTCCTCACCATTGGGTCAATAGGCAACATCATGATAGATGGAGGAAAGGTTGAAGTTAACAACAATTCCATCTTGGAGCACAATCAGCACCCTTGGTTCCAGCACTCAAGAAATCAGAACATGAGTCCTTTTGGGGAAATCTACTGGCAGAAACCTCTTCAGAATATTAAAGAGCAATGATAACAACTTGAAAACTAAGGTGTGACTTATCTATGTCGCTGTATTCTCAATTACTTACTATGCATCTGAAATTTGGGCAATAACTAAGGCTGGGAGAAGAGAAAGTGATGCCTTTGAGTTGTGGTGTTGAAAGAATACTGAATATCCCATGGATTAACAAGAGAACAAAAAAGTCTGTTGGAGAAACGAAAACCAGAGTGCTCCTTTGAGATAAGGATGTTGAACTTCATCTCACATGCATTGTAGTCAAGAGGAGCTGGTCCTTGGAGAATGAAGTCATGCTCAGAAAGATGGAGAGTTAGCCTAAGAAAGAAAGACCCTCAGCAAGATGAATTGGTACAGTAACTGTAACAACAGGCACAAGTATGTCTGAGATGGTAAAGATACTACAGGATAGGGCAGGACTCAGAGCAGTTGTTCATACAGTTACTATGAACTGCAGCCAACTTGACAGCACAGAACAACAACAAGAAGGCAGAACTTATCAGTGAAGTCTAGTAGAGAAGAGAGGTGGTTAAGAAGGTTAGGTGTTAGAATAAGGAAGTACAGGACTTTGGCAACTCCAGAAAGCGATAACGAACTTACTCTGAGAAATGAGAAAGACATGCTGAGAAAGTGGCAATAACATTTAAATCTGTGTTTAAGAACTGGTATTAACCAGAAGATTATTCCAGAAATATAGTGTGAAAGAAGACGCACCATGCAAGTAAGAATTTTTTTTATGGCTAGCAGCACTACCTTACCATGGACAGCAATACACATAGTTACAGAACCTACCATATTCTTGATGTCTTCTATTATGCATAAGTGATGGAATATGGAGCCTCACCTGGTAAATAAAGCTACCTATTATGGACTATGAGCTGCCACCATTCACATACTAAGCACTGTTCTCAGTCTTGAGATTATCAAACTAACAAGACGGGTAAGGTTCATGCTCTCCAAGTGCACAGAGATTGGCATGAAACAAAGCCCAAGGATATCAGCAAGAGATAGTACCACATGGACAATTACATAATAGGGCAACTACTTGGACTGGGTGATCAGAAAGGTCACTTTGAGATGACCTTCTAACTGAGATTTCTAGGTAGGAAGAAGGCAGCTGTACAGAGATTGAGAGGAAAGAATTTGGGAACGGAATTCCCCCAGCTGAGAGAGTCCCTGCCAGAGTTGTACAGTCAATGTAAAAATGGTTGTTAAGCCCTTTCTTACTATGATTTATGTTACTATTTTTTATTTACTATTTATTATTTTCTATTTTATGTTACTACTTTCTTACTATGAATTATTCTTATTCTGAATTATGTACTAATTCACAAATTGCCTCAATTCTACTTTTAAGTGGATACTTTTAAGAAGTAACAGAGCCTCAAGAATAGGACTTTTCATGCCCTAGCATAGTCATCTTTAGTTTAAAACTGACATATTATGGACCATGTGATTGTATAATGCAGCATCCACTTTTCAAAGCCTTCTGAAAAATTACTCAAAGAGTTGTAGAAAACAGCTTGAGAAAGAATTAGTGCCTGGTTGACTCCTGCTTACATCTCCTCTAAAGTGACCATATAAAAAAAATTAATTTAAAAAAATTAAAGTAACCAAATCTGATTTGGGGCCATGTTTTTGTAAAGACAATGTTTTTGCCATTGTTTGCTGTCACTGAGTTCATTCCCAGCACAGGGTGAGATCACGCACTGGTGGATTGACCTGTGTCATCCCCTGCTTGTGTCATCCATCTGACTGGCTTTAGAAGTATTGTGCCAGACTTGTGTAAAAGACAACAGCATAACTGGAAGGACTGCATTCCTCAAACGTATCTTTGCTACATCAGAAGTGCATAGCCTATTGTGCTGACCACAATGTTGGCGGTTTGAAGTCACCAGGTTCTCCGAGGAAGAAAGATGACAGTTTCTTCCCATAAAGATTTACATCCTTGGATACCCAATGGACAATTGCTATGGTTGGAGATCAACTTAATGGCACTGATTCTTTTGGTGGTTGTGGTTGTTGTTAGGTGCCATCAAGCCAACTATAACTCATAGCGACTCTACAAACAACAGATGTGAACTCTGCCCGAGCTTGTACCTTCCTCATGGTTTTTATCCCATTGCTACAATCACTGCGTCAATCCATCTTGTTGAAGGTCTTTCTTTTTCTGACTTTCTACTTTTCCCAGCATAATGTCTTTTTTTAATTATATATAATGTCTTTTTGAGTTTAGAGATAAATCATAAAATGTATAAATAGACATTCTGATGAATAATTCATATATTTGACATAAGGCATATTTTCCCCAGCTCTTTCCTCTCTGACTTCCCTTTTAAATCAAATACAAACTATAGGATAAGAGAAATTCTGTAGGCCCTTAGCAGATCACACTCGATCTCAGCCGAGGATAAAACTTGCTTCATTGTAAGAGAACATGGAGTTGTTGTAGGACAATGAAAAATTGCAGAGAAGATTTAAGGCCTCAAGTCTTTTGTACTTTTTTGTATCATATTTGGGTTTACATCTTAATACTCTTAGGAAGATGCACAAAAAATAGGGCAATTTCCCCTATGTCTGCTATTTGCAGACATCAGCATATTTAACTCTCTGAATTATTAACCTTCCCATATGCCTGTCAGTTTTTAGAAAAAGGCCAAGAACTTGTAAAATACTATGTCAAAATGGGTGATTCAGTGAGAGAACAAATGTAGCCAAGTCCCAGAATAAATTCAGAAGTGACTCAATTGAGTCTTGAAAAAACAGAAAAAACCAAGCCAACTTTCAAAGAATATGGTTGTTTCACAGCAACTTTCTATGAATTTGGTGAAACAAAATTTAACAAGGGCCAAGACCTCTATTAAGAAACTGAAAATATAAAACTGCTCATTTTTTCACTCTTTGTCCTAGAGGAAGATCAGATTGCTAACGCTGAAAAAAATTACCACATAGATGGAAATCGTCCTATAAAATAAACATTTCAAGTAATTTACGGGAGTTGCTCTTTTTTACCTTTTTCCCATTTCTATTTGATATTTTGTAGGCACTCTAATGGTGTGGTCCATAGAGTGGCACTGCTAACTTCAAAGTGGCATCTCTCTGACAGTTTCAACTCCTCAGGAGAAAGATGGCTGGTCTTTACCGGTGTCATTTAAAGTCTCCAAAAACCTACTGCAAAGTGGGTAAGCTATGAACCAGTTCCAACTCAAAGGCACTCTCAAGGGTGACATTTCAGATACATTTCATTGGATGACAGGTTGTTCGTTGTTATGTGTCATTGAATTGGACCCAATTCATAGCTGTTCCTCCGGCAGGTTTTCAGAGGCTGTAAATCACATGAGAGGAGATGGCCTGTCTTCCTCCCATAGGGTGCTCGGTGGATCTGAACTGCGTAGCTTTGGGTTGGCAATGCAACTTCTGACTAAACAGACTACCAGAGCTCCCTAAATGAGAGGTGGTTATTGAACACTAGCTCAATTCCTCTTGATGACTCTAGACTAGCCTAGGCCACATTCATTGATTTGTTTGTGGAAGAATAAGGGCTAGTTTCCATTCTGTACCCCTTCTAGTGCCTATAACCCCATACCCCTAGCTTGTATCTGGTTATGGCTTCTGACAGAATTAGTCTTAGCACATCTGATAGACTAGCCCAAGACGGGGACATAATGCTAACAGTGCAACACTCTGAACTACGGGCTATGCCACAAGAGCCACTTAAGGATCAGGGTACTACAAAACCTGCCTCATTAAGCACCATCTACTAAGGCAGCCAAAAAATGGAGTGTGTTTATTCAGCTGAGATTTTTATTGCTGCTTAAAGGCATGTAGAGATAAACTGCAGGGAATCCAGTAAAACTCTGGTTCCTAGGAAGAGTTAAGCAGTGAACTAAGAATATTCTGTTAATATTCTTTTTGTTGTTGTTGTTACTGAGTCAATTTTGCCAGTTGTGACCCATTAGCAGGTGCCCACAGCTGTAAATTGCATGGCAGGGGACCACACATCTTTATTCCATGGAGCAGTTGGTGGATTTGAACCCCTAGAGAAGTAATGCCTTCAGGTTACCAGCACAACTCCTTGTAGACTATGCCACCAGAACTCCCTCTAACAGTCATAGCTCACCCAGTAATATGGCTGCTAGGGTCTAAGCCAGCACATAAACAGGCCTTCAAAACACATTGTTGTGGTTGCAAAGAAGCAAGACCTTCAAGTTCATACAGAGATCTGATTCTCATCAGATAAATGTGATTCCCATAAAAAGCAAGCTTGACCCTATTTCTAAACTACATGTAGAAAAGCAATGACTTCCTCCTCCTTCTTGTTACATCACAATCTAAAAAAATAAGACCATATTCCTTTATTTCTACAAGTGCATTACAGACAACGGGTACAGGAGTCTGTGTCTTTTTGCATGGCTGATGAGAACTGGTGTTCTCGACCCTTCATCTCGGGCTTAACACATGAATAAGCAACTGAAGACTGAGCATGTTTGGGAGAGTGGAGAACTCGTTCTTTAGTTAGTTTGCAGCTTCAAAGAACAAAGCAAATGTGAGCACAGGAAAAGAAGTAACAATCTGCTTAGTGTCAGAACAAATATGATTTGCTGGGGGAGATGGGGCCTTGTTGATGCCGGTGAAAAGGTGCTTTCTTCACAAAAGAACTGCACAGTCCAGGCGAGGGATTGGAGTTAGCAGGTCTACAGTGGGCGTTTTCAGCCTGAAACCTTTCATTAAGGCACTCTGACTTGCAATCAGAGGCTGCCCGGACATGTCAGTTCCAGTTTGTTCCAGGCTTTGGTGGGGACTGAGACTGAAAGCCAGGGGAGAAACTTCGCAGGTGTGCACTGTTTCAGAATAGTGGTGAAAAGAAGGAGGGAGATTGGGGCTGCTAGCGTCCTGTTATGAGTCAGTCTCCTCTGAAGTCCCCAGATGTTCTGCAGGCTGAATTTACATGGTGAAGCACATATTCTTTTGTTGTTGTTGCTCTTCTAGATTCTCTTCTGAAAGGGACTGCTCTGTGGGCAGGCTGCTTGATAGTCTGGGCACAATGATTTACTCACCATGGTCCCAAAGCTATGGAAGAGAGTAGAGTGCTAATTACTATTGTTATAAGGCATCACTGAGTTAGCTGCTGGCTCACGATGACTCTACGCATGGCATGATTGGTTCGGAGTGACCGGATTTCCCATAGGTTTACTTTTTCAGAAGTAGATCAGTGGCAGGCTCCTTCTTGCCTGTGTTAGGCTGAAAGTACCACTGGAATTTGATCAGCATCATAGGAACCTATAAGCCTCTCATATGGAAAGTGAGAATTCAATCACCAACTACCACCACCCAACTTAAGAATAGATAAAACTTTGAAAAAAAATTTAAAAATCCCCAAACCAACCTCAAACTCATTGCCTTCCAGCCAAAACCAATTCTTTTATTACCCTCCATTGAGTTTTCAAGTCTGTAAATTGCATGCGAGGACGTTGTTTTTCTTTCTCATGAGGAGCTGCTGGTGGACTCTAAATGCCACACAGTTCCTTACAGATATTACATCACCAGCCCTCGCTACGAAGAATGCGAAGAAGGGAACCTTGTCCCTGAAGGACATAGCATACTTGGTAAATTAGAGAGTCAGTGAAAAAGAGGAAGACCCCCAGGGGGGTTAATTGACACAGTGGCTGCAGCAATGGGCTTTAGCACTGCAGAGATTGGAAGGATAGCACAGGACTGGGCAAGGCTCCCCTGTGATGTTCATGGGATCGTTGAGTTTGAGCCAAACTCACTGCTGAAAAAGGTATCTATATTTTTAAAGAGGTTAGGGAAAAAAGAAGAACAAGAAAAAAGAAGCAGAAGCAGCAAAAGGAATCATACATATCCTGAAAAGTCTGAAATATTTATTATCTTACCCCTTACAGAAAAATGTCGGCTGACTCTTAATGTGATTTCACTGTTTCCTAGGGCTCCAGCATGCTCCATTAGGCTTCCTACAAAAAGTCGCTGATGAGAGAAATAATAGATGGTGGAGGGCCGTTAGTGTGTTTTAGGACCAGCCTGGAGGAGGTATAGACAGTCTTGTCTGCATTCTGTGGATAGAGTTTAATCACGTGGCTGCAGCTGTCCAGAAGGCAGAACAGGAAAGACAGTCAAGCTCTGGACCTAAGAGGAGAAGAAATTTGGTTGATAAAAATATAGGTGATAACAAAACACACAGATGAACCGCCAGCAGTGTTAAGTAGGTAGTTATTAAAGGAGTTCAGGAAAGAGAACAGAATGCTTTACACTGAAGTTGCCCATGGCTTTTTGGAAGAGCCTGCACTGTCATAATCAACCAGCAAGATTGTGCAAGTAAGTGGAAATGTACCTAAAGATAGCAGTGCAAGCCTTGCCCAAAGAATTCAGTTTAACTCAGAATGAGGCTCTCAGGAGACTTCTAGCTAGGAGATAGGCTTAAATAAACTGGATCCACACGGCTTTGAGTGTCGGGTCACCAGCAATGAGTCCATATGAATGTCAACTTTTTAAAACCCATTTAACCACGAAGAATTGTGTGAAACACAATGTATACTAGCTTTGTAAGCAAACAAATGTAAAATAAGTTTTTAAAAAGTAGAGTAGATAAGCAAATTATAGTACATTCATGTAATAGGAAAGGAAATCATTCAGGCAAAGATTTCTTTTTCTGGTTAAATTTTATTTCTTGCTTAATTTTGCCCATGGCAGCATTGTCTAAAAGCCTGGAAATTCAGCAGTTTCTTCTTAGATGTTTCTGAATATAGGCTGCCTTCACAAGATGAATATATTCAGAAAAGAAAATTATAAGAATTGATCCCTCCCTTTTATTAAAAGAAAAAAAATCCCTGTAAATTATACCTTTAAAGGGTGTCGAATAATACATGTATTTGGGTGGTGACACCTTTGAGTTTTTGTTGCTGCTGTTGTGTACCGTCAAGTTGTAACTGACCCATAGTTGACCCTCTGGCAGGTTCTCAGAGACTGTTAATCACACAGGAGATTGCCCGTCCTTTTTCCACGGAGCAGCAGATGGATTTGAACCACGTGCCTTTGGGATTGCAGCACAGCTTCTTGCCTCTAGGCCACCAAAGGGCCCTAGGGTTATGCCATCAGAACTCTCTATATCTCTTTTGGTATAGCCTCTAGAGAACTGTGCTACCAACTCAAAGGTAGCACCTCTCGGTTGGTTTGAATGTATCAGCGACTTTGCAGGAAAAATATAAGCAATCAATTCCCCTGTGATTAACAGCCTCCAAAAGCCCACTGAAGGGTCAGCTATGAGTGGGTTCCTACTCAACAGCAATGAATTAAATATTTAATTGGCTTTCAGGCCTCTAGGTGGATGGAATCATATATGTGAAAGGTAGATAGAAGTATACACTTTTATATATGTATATGTATATATATATATATATATATATATATATATATATATATACAATTTAGATATATGTATATATGCATATTTTTACTATATATTTTCGTGACTCATCTAAATCTAGCATTCGCTGTTATTCAGATCCAACTAGTAACCACCATTGGTTACGTTTCTGAATCTTTTTGGGAGAACACTTCCTGTCTTTCCTTTGCAGAGTAGTTGGTGGATTAGAACTACCAACTTTTGTGGTTAACAGTCCAATACATCACATACCATGCCACCAGTGCTCCTTCGTAGTTAGCAGTTCTCTGACTCATTATTTTAGCTTTTCATTGTATGCTATCTCTTGTGCTCTCGGTGGCCAGTTATCTTTCTTTTCAAATTGAAAAAAAAATTTATTTGATTCAAAGGAGACATTAAAATGAATGCTATCACCAAACAACAACCAACCAAAACACAAAAACTAGAAACTAAGATGCTAAAGTTCTCTGCTTGTAGAACTTTTTAAAAGTCCAGTAAATTGTTTCTTGGAACTCCTTGTTCTTAGAGGAGTGATGAGATTGGTGGATCACAATCAATTTGATAAGCTGTGACTTTTATCTGTACCCTTTCTGGTGGTTTATTGTTTTCAAGCCACTAGTTCCTTCACATGATTGAAGGGATCTAGCTACTTCCAAGAGTGTCCGTCTTTCTGTCTTCATCCTGTTAAGAAAAACTTCCAAGGTCTTTCAGCATTCTCTGGGCTCAGATTGCATTTCAGGTTATTTTGTGCAAGGTCCTTAGTAGGAGTGTATTTCCTTGTGTGTTTCAGCCTGTTAACAAGGTGCAACTTGACTTTTATGATCCATATGATGTTTTATGAACATCATATGTCCCCCAGTGGTAATTCTGTTACTCATCTTTGTTGTTAGACTTTTGTTCTTGAATCTCCTAATGACTTCATTTCATATATAAATATGTCACTGTCCCACTCAGGCCTCAACAAGAGAACACATCTCAAAACTGTCCTTTATGCATCCAATCACGAAGATCTGGAGAGCTCACAGATGCACCATGGGAAAGTATTGTCCTCCTTACTATTCCATACAACCGTCTAATAAAGCTTTTGAGAGATTGACAGCCATCCGACCCTTTCCTGAAGTGCCTGAATGAGGAAACAAATGACTAACTTGTTCAGCTGCTCGTTGTAAATCTCCTAAGAAGGATTGCCATCAACTTCTGATAAATCAACCAGTGAAAACCCTGCAGTGACTTACACGTGGGTCACTCGGAGCTGGAATCAGGAAGGCACCTGGGTTTCGGATCCCTTTCGACAGAAAGAAAGAAAAGGTTTCTCAGAGTGTTGGGATATTTTACTTCCCAAACATTTTCTTAAGTTTCTTTTCTTTTTGGTGGCTATTTCACAAGCAGTTACAACCCTGAAAGATTACCTACCATATGGTTTCCTCATGCAAAGAACAACCTGAGTTTCAAAATCTCATTTTTAAGCTTCTCTGCTTGAAGCAATCAGTTCCATAAATTATACATCTGTTACTTGATATGCATTTTTCCAATAGAAAATCTAAAGCTATCCCATATGAATACTCATTTTCACATTAAAGGTAGAAGACTAGATGCTAGATATATATATATATATATATATATATATTTTTAAATGCAGATCCGCTTCTTTTGAAAATCCTATTTATTCCTGGTGGGAAGTTTTATTTCTATCTTCAGACACATCATTTTGTATTTTTGTAATCAGTTCGGCAAACAGTTTCTTAGCGATAAATAAATATCAAATTAAACTCGCAATTAAAGTTTACTAAAAATATGAGTTGTTATAATTTTGTTGAGATAAAAGTACAGAAGTAGAAATGATTAATGATGATTACTAATTATGTAGCTGTGCTCAGAGCACACAAATGTATGGAACCACGGTTTTAAGCTAAAGAAAGGGTTGTCCTAGAAAGAAACCTTTGCATTCAGTATCTACTTGCACACTCCCATTCCTCACTAGCTATTAGTTTGACAAAGAAAGTCAGAAGCACACCATGCTAGAATGACCATCACAGCTCTTAGTTTGCATACAATCACTAATTTAGATTGTGATTCGTTCATACACCTTGTATTTTATACAATCTTTCATTTGTATTGTGCTTCGTAGGCATGTTTTACTTAATGTAATTAATTACTATTGATCTATGCCTATTATTTCTCCATCTTTCAAGTTCACATTGAATATTTTCTATTCCTTCACCACTCCTACCCGCAGTCTACCCTCTAAACTCTGCTTCCTTAGTGATACCCACCCTTTCCCTTTTTGTACTCCCTTCGTCATTTCCCTTTCTTCTTCTGGACATTTATATACATCTTATACTTCTCTTTTTACAGTAATGGTCTTATGCAGCATTTGTCCTTGTGAGACTGAGTTCTTTTTAGCGTAATGCTTTCTAGACTCTCTTGTTATATAGTATTTTGTAAAATCATTATTCCTTTTTGCTATACAGTATTCCATCTTGTGCATGTGCCACAATTTCTGGGACATTCCATTTATTTGTTGATGAGTATTTGGGCTGCTTCCATTATCTTGCTATTATGAGTAACACTGTTATGAACATAGAGTTACATGTCTCTGTTCGAGTCTTAGTTCTATTTTAATTGGGGTATATTCCTGGCAGTGGAAAAGCTATGTCATATGGGATTTCTATGTTCAACTTTTTGAGGAAATGCCAAACTTCCTTCCAGAATGGTTGTACCATCATTTTTCACAAAGATAGAAAAGACAATTGACACTTTTATTTGTAACAGAAAGAGACCCCCAAATGGGCAAAGCTATTCTGAAAAATAAAAAAGTGGAAGGTATAGCACTCCCTGATCTCAAAATCTACTATACAGCTATAGTAACAGAAACAGCATGGTATTGACACAATGACAGACACATGGGCCAATGGAACAAAACCAAGAAATCATCTCTGAGGGCTCTGGTCGCCTAGTGGCACTAGTGGACTAGTGGCTGCACTGCAATCCTGAAGGCATGTGCTTTGAGGCCACCAACTGCTATGCAGAAGAAAGATGGGCAATCTCCTCCCATGTGATTAACTGCCTCTGAAAACCTGCTAGAGGGTCAGCTGTGAGTCAGTTCCGACTCAACAGTACACAACAGCAACAACACCTATGGTCAATTGGTATTTATTTGACAAGCAATCTAAACCTAGGAAATGGGAAAATGAAAACCTCTTCAATAAATGATGCTGGCATAACTGGGCATCTACCTAGAGAGAATTGAAACAGAATCTACATCTCACACTATACACAGAAATCGACTCAAGATGCTCAGAGACCTACAGGTAAAACTCAAAACTATAAGGATCATAGTGGGGCCAAACCTAGAAGCTCTAGCCTGTCCCATAAATTGTTGTTGTTGTTGTGGTGGTGGTGTACCGTAGAGTTGGAACTGACCCAAAGCTGATTCTCCAGTAGGTTTTCAAAGTCAGTTAATTGCACGGGAAGAGATTGCCCATCCTTCTTCCACAGACCAGCTGGTGGCCTCAAACTGTGTGCCTTCGGGATTGCAACACAGCTTCTTGCACCAAGTATGTCATACATAGACTTGCAAATATAGCTAGAAATGTACAACAGGGACAGGGCAAAATCCACGGATAGGACATTCTAATAATTAAATCTCTGTGTGCATCAAAAACTTTCCCCCATAGAATTAAAAGGAAACCAGCAAATTGGAAAAAAAATGGCAATGACATCTCAGACAATGGTCTCATTACAGAAGTATACAGAGTACTATAGGGCCTCCATGAGGAAAAATCCCGATCACAAAATGGGTAAAAGACACGGAGTGATCTTCCATAATGGAAGGCAATCAGATGGCCAACAGACACATGAAGTAATGCTTACAATCAAAACAAGACTGTCCTACCTCTTATTTGTTAACTTTGCTAACTGATAAGACTAGTGCTAAAGCAAAAAGGAAAATTGCCATCAGTGAAAAAAATTAGCAAATCATGAAAGGAGTGTTTTGTTCAAGTTCATATTTGTTTCTTTATTAAGTTATCCCATCTTGGCATTTCATATTCAAACTGAATAGGAATCTATTTGCTCTTTTTTTTTAATTTATGAGGCTAATTCAAAAGAAGTCTGTTTTTGGTAGCTTCATCTGTTTATTTTAAATATAAGAACTCTCATTTATTTGTTCTCCACTTTTTAAGGTCATTTCTTTTTATTTCAGTTGATGTCAATTTATTTATGACCTCAACTGCAGTCCACACCTTCTGATACACTGTTCTAGCTTATGCACCTTGCCCTATCCTCTCTTTCTTTAGATAGTGTGCTATTATGGCATTTTGATTAATATAACTATCATATTTCCCCTCTTTTAGTCTCCAATCTTATAGAAATTATTTTAAGAAGAGCCTTTTTCCCCTCAAGAAAACAAACTGTACACTCATCCATAGAAGTTCTGTAAGATGATTCAACCCACTGAGGAAGGCAGTGGGAAGACTGAAAGGAAGAAAGTCGAAGAGAGCATAGTGTGACACTCTCTGGCTTCCTCTTCTGAGTGATACAAACTGCAGAGTCAGGCTGACACACAGATTTAGGTTCCTGGTAGGTTCTTGGGTGACAACCTGCTAGATATCATCTGTCAAAGCCAGAGAGTTAGAGGAGACAGATGGATGCAGGTAGGGCCACTGTGGACAAAGGATCAGAGCTGCTGACACATTGCTTATTTCAGACAGCAGTTCAAACTTTTGGGCTCTACAAGAAAACAGACTCTTGGAAGCAGGTGTGACCAGAAGCTTTTTTCTTCAACACCTTGATCTGTGAATTTTGGAAGGCTTAAAAAACAAACAAAAAGAACCATTGTTGTCCTCTCACAGAGCTTAAGCAAGTACTTTATTCCATTTTTATATAAAACAGATTAACCAAAAAGCTTTGTTTGCATGAGGGAGTGTCTAGACCTTGCATGGAAAATTTCATAATTCTTTCCATTCAGGTTTCAGTGCGTCCCCTCTTTGTTTAGTTTTTTCAGGATCTTTTCTCACTGGAATCTCAATATAAATTAATCCTAAAGATCAACTGTATTTGAGATTTTAAAGCAACAAAATCTGGGTGGGTAGCAGTGGGAATCAGAAAACTTTTAGCATAGAATCAAATGTTTGTCCAAGGTCATATAAATAATGAGATTAGTGGTTTATTGGTTTGTTTTTTTACCTAGTCAATCCAAGATTATTTAAATGGTTATTTAACCATTCCTCTATGAATAAGACTGTGGCATCAGAATTAGAGGAAGACTCATTAACAACATGTTCAATATAGATAACACAGCTTTCTTTATGAAAGTGAGAAACACTTGGAACATTTATTGCAGAGAAGGAAAGACCACAGCCTTCAATATGAATTGCATCTCAACATCTAGAAGTCAAAAATTCCTATTACTGAATGGATGGGAAGCATCACAACAGATAAAAGAGTGATGTTGTTAACTATTCAATCTTCTTGCATATGGAGTCAACTCCCTTGGTACCAGAGTCAAGAGTTTAGGAGACATATTGCACTGAGCAATGATGTAAATTTGAAGACTAAGGTGTGCCTGAGTTAGGTCATGATTTTTTGAATCAGTGTATCTGAGCACTAGATAATGAAAAAGGAAGACAGTAGAAGAATTGATGACTTTGAGTTGTGATATTAGAGAAGAAAACGGAATATTCTTTGGATTGTCAAGAGAATATGTCTTAGGAAAAATACAGCCAGAATGTTGTTTTGAGTGCAAGGATACCAAAGCTTTGTGTCATGTATTTTGGGCAAGTTGCTATGAAAGGCTATTCCTTTGAGATATCATGCTTGGAAAGGTAGACTACTGGCAATATAAATGAAGACCTTCAATGAGATGGACTGACACAACGATTACAGCAATGGGCTTAATTAAGTGTCGTAGAGATGAAGAGGATGACACAGAATAGGACAGGGTTCAGATCTGTTGTTCATCGGGTTGCTAAGAGTTATGCTCAACACAATTGCTCCTAATAAGAGCCATGAGTTAAGAATGCCATGATTTTTTTAAAAATTGTGACAAATAGAAAACAAAAGTATTTTCCATTTCAACAATCTTCATGTAAAAGTTCAAATGGCATTATACTGGCTATATTGTCCAACCATTAGCACTTACCATTCTTCCTTTTTTCCTATTACTCAGGACTGATACTGTTCTTTTTTTTTCCCATCCAGTTTCTATTCACACAGGAAAAACTCCAGTCCATCTTTTCTGATATTATTCTTTAGACCTCCAATTCAGTAAATCAATGGATATGAATAATTTTGTCACTAGAGTGACAAAACTGACTGTGCACTTACGTATTTTTCTCTCTGATAATATTTTCCCTATTGCTGTGTCTGAGACAGGTGTTGACAGTTGTTATAATGCAGGAGGAATTTTTAGAAACATTAGCACTCTTAAGTAGAAAAATATCTTCATCAGGAAACCAGGAATGGCTTTGAGATAAGGTAGAGTTTATTTGAAAACCAGTTTCCCTTTAGGTTCATTTGTACTTTGTCTTCCTTTAACTGTTATATTCTGTGAATGATGTCCTTGAAGCCACTGCAGAACTTGTAAGGTAGTCACACACACACACACACACACACACACACACACACACCTACACCACTGTGCAGTGCAATGATTAAACTGTTTTTTAAGAAAAATTCCTAAATTCACTTATTAAGAGACAGAGTTAGTGGTCTCTCCATGGTAGGTGATAGGCTTTGGACAAACGAACAGGACTTTGTGGTCCACACGCTGGGATGCCCTGGTTTTGAGGCAGCAAATTCTGAAGCCCCAACAATTGCTCACCAATCACCATAACGAGTAGCATTCTCAGCAGCAGCCTGGAGAGCAAAGTTTGCATTTGCTTTTTATTATCACATAAAGCCATCTTAAACATGGCTGCTTGCCGATGGTGCCATCTTGAACTTAAAAGCAAATTCTAATTCTTTGAAAACACATCACTTAAAGAAAGAGAAAACAACCCAAACCTAAGCAAATTTTGTTTCCCTGGAAAAGCAATTGATAAATCCACTCAGATTGAGGATATACTTGTACACTTAAGTGTTTATTTATTAAATATAATTTATGTTTCTAGGCAGAGCTCTTTGTTCATAATCTTTGCAGAGACATAACACATCCATATAAGTATGGAATGAAAATTGTATACTTAAAAAAACAAAACAAAATACCCTTTGTTCTATTAATTCTTCATAGAAGAAGGTAATGCAGAATTGTTGTTGTTGTTGTTATGTGCCGTTGAATTGCTTGCGACTCATAGCGACCCTATGTACAACAGCCCTAAACTCCGCTCTGTCCTGTGCCAATCGCACTGTCTCTGACACTCCCATCCCAATTACCCCAGTCACTGAATCAATCCACCTCATAGAGAGCCTTCCTCTCCTGTGCCGTCCCTCCACCCTCCCAAGCATGATGTCCCTCTCTAAGGACCGGTCTCTTCTCACAACATGTCCAAAGTAAGTTAGACGGAGCCTCAGAATCCTTGCCTCCAAGGAGCCACCCGGTTTAACCCTCTCCAGGATAAATCTGTTTGTTTTCCTAGCAGTCCATGGTATTCTCAATACTCTTCTCCAGCACCACAGCTCAAAGGCATCAATTCTCCTTCTATCCTCCTTGGTCATTGTCCAACTCTCTGATGCATAACAGGTGATTGCGAAGACCATGGCCTGTATCAGATGCAATGCAGAATAGGCAGTTTTAATTTTCATTTTCATGGGTAGATTTTATTGTGACTTTGTAATAGGTCATCAGGATTAGTCTTTACTACAGTTCCTGCAGAATTCCCTTTTCTGTACGTGTTTGGCACAGGTGAGCTGTAACAGACCATTTTTTTTTTCAGAAATGTAACAGACATTTTTGTGAGTTATTTGGAGGACAGAAATGAAACAGCTGATACGTTTTAGCTCATGCTTGTCACCTCTTTCTGCTGGCTCACCTGATTGGTTTGGGGCAGCAGCAAAGCATACAAAGTTTCATTTTCCCATGATAGTCCTACAACTTCTATGATTCCAGGAAGTGGAAAGCAGTAAAAAGCACTCAGTGGTAAGACATCTTTGTGTCAGAGGATAGAGAACAAATCTCTCAGCATTCAGGGCCAGTTACTTCAGGGAAATTTCTAGCAATGCAATCTGAGTACAGATCCCCTTTCTGAAGCATTTGGTCAGTGATCCAATAAGGTGAGTGAAGTTAGAATGAGAGAAGGTTCTGCAACAAGTCCAAAATACTATGCAAGAAGTCTTTCTAATTAGGTGATAGGACCCAAAGCAAGCAATGGTGTTTAAAATGCTCATAACAGACAAACAAATTTATTAACTTTTAGAGGAATAGTCTAGAAAAGACACAGCAATCATTTGTCTACTTGCTGTACTGAACAACTTGGAGTTGCTGTGATGCTGAACACTATTCCATAGTCGTGTCAAATACCATAATGGTTACCCATTACGTATAATGGTTAGGTGAGCTTCCAGATTGATTCATATCGGGAAGCAGGAGTGACATTCCCTTCCAAACAAGATGCCTCTGGAAACGCTAAAAATTCTCTTACAAATGTACAGAAATTATGTTAATCATAGAACAGAGTTCAAGTCTTTCGTGAAAAGCTTTCTTGGAGTCATATTAGACTCAACGACACTTAACCACTGCTAAATGAGACTAGTGCTGTTATATCTGGAGAAACATTCTTCTACTTTGCACATCACTCTTCGTCAATGTCCTGTATTAGTAACCTGGATTTTGCTATGATGCTGAACCTTGTGCCATGGGGATATCAAATACCAGAATGGTATTTGTGGACAGTATTTGGTGGAGCTCCCAGTTGTAAAACAGGTTGGGAAGCAGGAGTGGCATCCACTTCCTAAACCACATGCCTCTGGAAACTCTATGAACTTGGAGAAACAATGATAGCTATGGGAAGTCATTAGTTCTTTTGTTCATAGAGTCATTATGAGTCGACCTCAGCTCGATGACAATCAAAAACAACAACAATAACAGATTTCTCTCAACATTTGACTTTGGATTGTGGTGTTGGAGAAGAGTACTGAATATCCCAGGGACTTCCCAAAGAACAAATGATTCTATGTTGAAAGAAAGGCAACTAGGCTGCTTCTTAGAGATAAGGATGGTGCAAGTTAATTGCACACACTTTGATATATTTTCAGAAGGGGTAAATCCTTTGAAAAATTTCACATAGTGGGAAAAACAGAGGGTCAGAGAAAGAGAGGAAGACCCTCAACAAGGTAGATTGATACAGTCAATGTAACAATAGGCTCAAGCCTATCAGGGGTTATGCGATGACACAGGATGGGGCAAAGTCTAGAGCTGTTATTCATATGGTCACTATGAGTTATAGACAACTCCGTGGCACCTAACAGCAATAACAAAAGTGACAGGTATGTTGTTTAGAGTCTCTGCCAAGGTCTTTTAGGTGAATCACAGTGAGGATCCTTAGAATTTTGAAGAAAAATCTTAGTATGTTCCATGGAGAACTAATTTCTTTTTAAAAACTGCATTTCTCTTGCCAATGAAACTTGGTGGAGAGTGAATGCTTAGCCATATGGCATCCATTTACCACGTGACATGAGAGCCCCATTACTAGGCACTGTCTGGCCCGCCCAGGCTCTCGCTGAGCATGCGCATGTCTACTCTATTATCAGAGACTGAGATGTATTCTCAAAAAACCTGTCTCTCTCACTGCTGCTGAGGCAGTGCTGACTCATAGCTGCTCTCCACTGAGGATTCAGAGGCTGTAAATAGCATAAGAGAAGATTGTCTATTTATCTACTGCAGTACAGCTGGTGAATTTGAACTGCTTGCCTTTGGGTTTGAAAAATATGTGTAATTATATAACATGGAAAGTACAAACTAATCCCTTATGATATGACTAAAAAATACTTTTAAGAAGTTTAAGGGTAAAGTGCAACACTCTTTGAGCTCTTCACAGTCCTGATCCTATGCGAGGTTGGTTTCCCTAGGATGCGACTTACAGGGTTGCATCTTTTTATCCACATTCAATCTGCCTGGTGAACAATTAACCAGAGAAAATGGGCTATATGAAGATGAATGTATCATCAGAAAGGGAGGAAGAAACAACCTGTGGTTTACAAATAACACAACTTTGCTTGCTGTAAGTAAAGAAGAAATGATGCACTTACTGACGAAGATAAAAAACTATAGTGTTTAATATGGATTATCTCCCAATAGAAAGAATATAAAAATCCTCATAATTGGACCAATAAACAACTTCATAATAAATGAAGAAAAGATTAAAATTATCAATTATTTCATTTTACTTGGATGTACAATCAACCCCTATAAAATTGGCAGTCCATAGATATCTAATTACATATTATACTGGGTAAACCTACTACAAAAGAAATCTTTAAAGTGTGAAAAGGAAAATAGATCATTTTGAGGGCTGAAGTGCGTCTAAGTCATGGTTTTTAAAATTACATCATATACAATGAATATGGAAGACCAAAGATGAATTGATACCTTCAAATTATGGTATTGGCAAAGAGTATTGAAGATAGCATAAATGACTAAAAAAAATAAAAATAAATCTGTTTTGGAGGAAGTACAACCAAGATATTCTTTAAAGGCAAAGATGGTGAATCCTCATCTGATATGTTTTGGACATATGTTCAGAAGGTGACAACCCTGAAAAAAAATATCATTCTGGGAAATATTGACAGTTAATGAAGTAAAGAAAGACTCTCAATGAGATGGATTGACACAGGGATCGTGAAAATGGGCTTGAGCATTGTGGAGATGATGCAGGTACAGGATAGGGCAAAATTCCAATGTGTTGTTTCTTCACTGGGTCTCTATGAGTCCCAGTCCACCAGATGGCATTTAGCAACAGCAAAAATACATTAATGTGAAAGTTGGGCAATAGATAAGGAGGACTGAAGAAGAACTGATGCCTTTGGATTATAATGTTGGTGCAGAATATTGAATAATGTATGAATTTTCAAAAGTATGAATAAATATGGCTTGGGAGAAATGCAACCAGAATGGTCCATAGGGCAAGGATAGTAAGACTTTATCTCCTGCGCTTTGGGCATCCAGTTGGAAAGGGACAGTCCCTGGAGAAGGACACCGTGATTGCTAAAATAATGAGCAGTAAGAGGAAGGGCACCACCGCCCCACCCTTCGCCCCACCAAGATGGACTGACCCAGGGCTGAAGCAGTGAACTCACATGAAATGATTCTGAGGATGACACAAACCTGGACAGTGTCATGATGATGTGGAGCTGACTTGGTGGCACTTAACAGGAGTAATGTAATAGAGACAATGAATATATTGATCACTGTTAAATATTGTGTATCTTTATAATTTCCTCTAAACTCTCCACTTATCTGCCATTTAGGAAACAATGTATGTGCTTTATATTACATATTTTAGCTTCCATCATTTAGAATTATCTATGAGTGGACTCATACAGTATGTAACTTTTGATTTTTTTTTTCCACTCAGCATGACTATTTGAGACTCACCTACTTTGCTTTGTCTTGGTTATAAAAATATTTGTACTAAAAGGTTAAAGTCTTAGTGAATGATATTCTTTTTAAGAAGGGTCAGTCTCAAGCAGATCTCAATGTGACTCACAATAATTCAGAGAAACAAACATCCAGGCAATCAGAAGTGACTGATATCTTGGGACTATATATCATGGACCACTGGGAGGACAAACAGGTTCGTCCTAAAGAGGGTGAGTCCAGGCTGCTCCTTGGAGGCAGGAATTCTGACGCCTCCTCTGACATACTTTGGACATGTTGCAAGGAGGGACCGATCCTTGGATAGGAACGCCATGCCTGGAACGTGGAGGGAGGAAGAAAGAAAGACTTTCAATGAGATGGATTGATTCAGTGACTGGGGTAGTGGGAATAGGTATGTCAGAGACAGTAAGATGGGTACAGGATAGAGCAGGGTTTAGGGCTATTGTAAATAAGGTCACTGTGAGTTGCAGGTGACTCAACAACATATAACAACAACAACAAAGAATCTAGAGATGACATTATTGTTTCTTGTATAACTTTGAGTGATACACGTTTAACACAGGCATCACTGGAAAGGGCCATCAGTAGTAACAAAAATCTAGGTGGTCAAAGCCTCAGCCAGTGGAACAGGCTGAAAGGAAAATCAGCGAAGGGACTTAGCATGGAGATTCAACATTGCTGAATTTTTACTCTGGTAGAAAGGAACTCTCATTGCATTTTCCATAGCATGTTGTACTGCTAACCAAAAGACAACACTTTGGTGCAGTTTGAATCTACGAGCAGCCCCGTGGAAGAAAGACAGGCAGCCTCCCATTCAGTAAGTCACGACCTGGGTAATCTGAAAGAGGGTGGCTTTGAGTAGAAATTGATTCAAAGCCAGTGTGTTTTTGTTGTTGTTTGTTGTACTGTTTTCTCCCTTTTTTTCCTGAGAAATACATAGACCAATATCAGCCTGGATAAAATGTCACACACACACACACCCCTTTTCTCCAGCATTATTAACCAAAATGAATTCAGCAACCATCAGATTTGCTCTTTTAACTTAGTATTTCTCTGGCTTTTATTGCCCAGGAAAGCCAGGAGTGACAGATTGCTCCACGGGGTTCCCTCGAGCTTCCAAATGTGAGTCATGCTGTGGACATTTGACTGAAAATACAGCAGTCTTGGGTTTTATTCCGTATCTCTACTTATTAGCTGTGTGGCTGTGAATAAACAAGATTCTCTCTCAGAAGTTCATTTCTACAACTGTAATATTAAAAAAATGAACTGTCATGTTCCTTTTATGTATCTAAGAGGTGATTCAACACAATATAGAAATTATTGAAAATTGTTAATACCACATGTAAGTAAAATTTTGCTGACAATAATTAAAAAATGGTCATAGCAGTGCATTGATAGGCAACCATCAGAAATTCAAGCCAGATTTAGAAGAGGCTGTGGAACAAGGAAAACCATTACCGGTATTGGATCTTAGCAGAAAGCTATCTGCTTGGGTTATTATATTGGCTATGAAAAGTCATTAGATTATATGGACCATAAATATAAATACTTATGAACAATATCTTTAATACAGACATTGCAGAGCACCTAGTTGTATACACATAGGCAAAAAGGCAGTTCTTGAAACCAGAAAAAGGGGATACTGTGTGCATTTAAAATTAGAAATGATGTTTCAAGGATGTATCTTTTTACTATATTTATTCTATTTGTATGCTGATCAAATAATTTAAAAAAATCTGAGGCATAGGAGAAAGACTCCTTAACAAACCTGCAATATACAGATGGCACAACCTTGCTTGCTGAAAGGGAAGAGAACAAGAAGATCAAAGACTAAGTGTTAAATAGAGATTATGCGTCCACACACACAAACCCAAAAAGCCTCACTATCAGAATAACAAACAGCAGCTAGATAAATGGAAAAAGGCTGAAGTTTCCAAGGATTCCATTTTACTTGAGTAGACATTCTCATGGAAGTAACAGTCAAGAAATCAAGTAACATTGCATTGAACAAGTCTGCTGCAAAGCTCTCTTTGATGCGTTCAAAAGCAGAGATTTTATTTTGAAGACTAAGGATACAAGAAAGGCATGATATTTTTCAATCACAGTATGCTCATGGGAAAACTGGGCCAAAAACAAAAGAAGACCAAAGAAGACTCGATGCCTTTAAATCATGGTATTGGTAAAGAGTATTGAATGTGAATGAAGAATATTAAATATTGAATAAGGAATATGTCATGAACTATCAGAAGAAGGAACACATTTTGGAAGAGGTACAGCCAGAATGCTCTTCAGAATTCTGGAGGACAAGTTGCTTTGGGCATGATATTACACAGGACAAGTCCCTGGAAAGGAGCATAATGCTTGACAAAGTAGAGGGTTTATGAAACAGAGGAAGCTCTTTGTCACAACAGACTTAAATGGATCAAGGCTTGTGAGGATGGTGTATGACCAGACAATGTTTAGCCCTGTTTTGAACAGGCTGTCTAGGCATCCAAGACAATGTGTAGGATGAGAATGAGAGAGTTAAGGTCCAAGGGATTAGCAAGTGTAGTCATGCCAAAGACCAAGCATCAGATTCATAGGCTATTGCTCTAGACACCACAGCAGTGTCATCCACCCTTCCATCCATCCACCCATCCATCCATCCATCCATCCATCCATCCGTCCATCCGTCCATCCATCCATCCATCCATCCATCCATCCATCCATCCATCCATCCATCCATCCCTGCATCAAGTAAATGCTCTCTAGTACCAGATATTATGCTCATCAATGGAGAGGGCAAGAATATGATCCAGTTCTCCTTAAGAGACTCAAAGTTCAATTTATTGAATGTGTAACACATTCCACAATAAGCAGATTTACAAATGATATGTGTTAGTTGCTGTTGTTAGGTTCCATTGAGTCATGTATGACCCATAATGACCCTGTGAACAACAGATCCGAACCTCACCCTAACGTGTGCCATCCTCACACCTCCTGACACATTTGCCCCCATTGTAGCAATTACTGTGTCAATGCACCTGGTTGAGAGCCTTTGTTTCTTTCTCTAGCCCTTCATTTTTTCAAACATGATGTCCTTCTCCAAGGAGTAGCCAACATGCCCAAAATATGTAAGATTAAACTTTATCATCATTGCCTCCAAAGAGCATTCTGGCTGCACTTTCTCCAGAACATATTTGTTTTTTCTTTTAGTAGTCTATGAGATACTCAGTACTCTTTTCCTACACCACAGCTCAAAGGCCTTAATTCATCATCTATCATCCCTTATTTATTGTTTCATTGTCTCTCAGATGCATACCAAGTATCAGAGAGACCATGACCTGATTCAGACACACCTTAACTCTCGAACTGATAATTTCTCCTCAATAATTTTGAAAGTCCTTGACTGTAGACTTTTCCAGTTAAATTGTTGTTGTTGTTGTTGTTGTTAGGTGCCACTGAGTTGAGCACAACTCATAACGACCCTATGTACAAAAGATCTGAACCCTGTTCTACCCTGCGCCATCCTCACTTTTCCTGATACACAAGAGCCCATTGCAGCAGTCACCCTGTCAACTCACCTGGTTGAGAGTCTTCCTCTCCTTTGCCAACCCTCCACTCTGTCCAGTATCATGCCCCTCCCCAAGGAGTAGCACCTCCTACAAGTATGTCCAAAGTCTATGAGACAAAGCCTCTTAATTCTTGCCTCCAAAGAGTACTCATGCTGTACCCTCTCTAAGACATATCTGTTCTCTTTGCCATCATCAGATGTTCAGCGCTCTTCTCCAACACCACAGCTCAGAGCCGTCAATCCTTTTTCTATGCAATATGTCTCCTAAAGTCCTGACTGTTGGTACCAAGGATTTTGATTGTGGATCCAAGTAAGATGAAATCATTGACAACCTCAATCTTTTCTCTATCTGTCCTGATGTTATCTATTGGTCCAGTGGTAAGATTTTTTGTTTTCTTGACTTCGAGACGCAATCCATTTTGAAGGCTGTATTTTCCAGACTTCAAAAGAATAGATGCAGTGCTTTAATAATACTATGACTTTGCAGGGACTTTGTATATAGTGAAAAGAGAGTAATTAACTGCTGCTTGTTGAAATGACTGAATATGAGTACATTTAGGGAAAAGATATAGCTGAAAGAACTGCACAGGAAAAGAAGATGGAGGATTGGGAAAGATTAACTGCAAATACTGTTCTTTTAGAAAACTTGGCCTTCAGCATTTTTTCTCAACACTAGATATTTTCCACTGCTGTTCGTTATTGTCAAGTCAACTGATTCACCGAAGACCATGTCCATTTCCACATTATTCTCACTATCTCCACTGTGCACATGCTCACTGTCTTAGTCACAATATCAATCCATCACAATTAGGGTTTTTCTTTTTTTTTTTGACTTTCTATATCAATCCATCACAGTAAGAGTCTTCCTCCCTTTCTCTGACCTTCTACTCTACCAATCATGATAATATTTTTCATGGACTGGCCTCACCTGATAATATGCCCAAAGAATGTGAGAAGAGCACCCTGGCAACTGTGTATTTCTTTTCCTATTAATTACTACAGCAGAACTTCAGGAAGAGGACATAGAGGTAAGTCTATATTTCACATTCCCTGTGGCTGAAAGCTAACCAGCAGTTCTCTCTTATTTATTCTGAAAGCCATGAATATCCTAAGATAATGAAATATTATCTAGAATTGGGAAAACTAACAAATCCAATATCACTATCAATGCTATTAAATTAAAAAATGAAGTTCTCCATTATGAAGCAAATATATACTTTTGAGTCTATGTCGTAAATGCTTAAATGAATTAACTTATTAGATCTGAATCCTAGAGAAATTTCCACAAATAATTAAATTTCTGTTTCCAGAACAAGACTCTTTGATTCCTCCTAATTCTATCAGGACCAATTTGCTTTTGGTAAATTGATAAAAAGAGAAGAAACAGCATGCCACCTGTGCTTTTTATTCTTAAATTTGTACAGTTTGAAGATAATAGTAGTAAACAGCATATTCCTATTGCATATTTAAACTCTAAATGCATAACTATTTCATAGATAGATCCGAGTTCTGTTGGACCTCTACCTTTGACTTCCCCAAAGTCAGCTAGCTGGGTCATGCGGCTGGCTGACCTCCCAGCACCACCTACTTCCACTTCATGAGATGCCATCAGATCCCACCCCAAGGAGCCAGTCATCCCCAAGAAACAATGAGCAATTCTTAAAAGACACAACTGGCACTCTGTTGCTGAGGCACAGGAAGGCTCGATAAGATCTCGCAGCCACAGCATTCCTTTGTGTCAGCAGACACAAGTGGGATGCGGCTCTTGCAGAGCGAGAGGAAGCCCGCTCTGAAACACAATGTTCATTGAAATCAGCTTTCATCTGAGGAGTCCCGTGGTGGCTCCAGCCTCAAGATGCGCGCATTCCCGCTGCTGCTGAGCTCTTCTGATGCGTTTCCGTTGTTTGTTTGAGGCGGGAAGGCAGCACCTTTAGAAGACTCCCCATCTGACTAGGTAAAGGGCATCATATTGTGCTGTGCAAAGCATTGTGTGTCATCTTGTCTCCAGTCAGTCTGGGGCGAGAAGGAACATTAAAAATAAAATTAAAACAATCAAGTTTTCTGTCATCTAGCTCACAATGGAGCACAGGAACACGTGTTCTGTTAGCAAAAGAACGCAGAGTCACCCTGGACGCCCCTGGGGAGCATATGCTTGCTTGATGACCTTACGAGGCGTGATTGTGACATTGAGAACAATGCCACAGGCCGCTAACTGTGGGCCTGGCCTGTGAATGTGAGTTCTGTGAGCACAGAAGAACTGGCTGTGGCTTCAGGTTGAACTCCAGGTGCACTGTAGGATAATTCTGTCAAAAACAGGGAGAGAGGAGTCATTTACAATGTCAAATAGAAAGGGAGACTTTTCTCCATCCCACTGTGCTTGTTTTTAACTTCAGCAATTCATCTTTCCAGGGACAGCTATTCTGTCCCTGTAAAATCTTGCAAAAATAGAATTTAATAAAAATTATCTCTGATTAAGTAAAGGTTAAAAGTGTGTGTCTGGAGAGACAGCAGTCAACCAAAACGTGGTTTGTTATTCTATTCACTAAGAACAACAACAAAATCCAGTTGCTTCAGATTCTTTCAGTTCATCTAATCCTGTGTGTTATACAGAATACACCTGAGTTCCTCCAGGCTGACTTGGCTGTTATCTTTACAGAAGCAGATTGCCAAGCCTTTCCTTCATGGTGCTGCTGGGTGGGTTCATGTTATCAACATTTTATTTCTTTATTTTGCCTGGTAGTCTTTGTTACATGTTGTCAACTCATAGAGATACTCTGCACAATAGCTCTGAACCCTGTCCTATCCTGAGCCAATCTTACTGTCTCTGACACACCTACTCTCAATACCCTAGTCACTGTGACAAAACAACTCCTCCAAAGTCCTCCTCCCCTGTGCAGTCCCTCTATCCTTCTAAGCACACTACCCTTCTCCAAGGACAGGCCCTTCCTGGCAACATGCCCAAAGTATGTGAGATGGAGCGTCAAAATCCTTGCCTCCAAGGAGCAACTTGCTTTCATCCTCTCATGGACAAACGTGTTTGTTCTCTTGGCAGTCCATGGTATGTTCAATACCCTTTTCCAGCACCACAACTCAAAGGCATCAATTCTTTTTTTATTATTTTTTTTAATTTGAGGTCATAAAATAATACTTTGTTCTTTTAGATTGTTTTCAACATTGTCTTCCAAATTTAATAATATTTATAATTATAATAATAAAATTTAATAATAGTGGTGCTCAGTATTTACTAAATAATATCATTTATGGGTTTTTTTTGTTGTTTTGGGTTTCGGTGGTTTTTTTGGAGATTGTACCGTTTTATTTGTGTGTGTGGGTGTGTGTGTGCTTTATTTTTTCCCCACTAGTTTATTTACAAAACCTGGATACAAATTCAAACAAATTCTTTCAATTTCCTTCACTCTCCCCCATCAAATTGTGCAACCCAGAGATTAATCCCCCCACTCTCCCTGAACATCTACATCCTCTGCTTCCAGCCTTTCCCACCCCTCCTGGATCCTTATACTCATTCTACAATAATGGTTTTATACAGTATTTATTCTTGTGGGACTGGTTAGTTCACTCAGCATAATGCTTTCCAGTTCCTCCCAATTTAGGTGATAATTCTAGAAGGCAGTTTGGGGTTTCCTCAAAAAGCTGAACATAGAAATTCCATATGACTCAGCTATTCCGCTACTTGGAATATACCCTTAGAATATGAGAAATGAGGCACAAATTGAGATTTGTACACCAGTGTTCATAGCGGTATTATTCACCATCACAAGAACAGGGAAACAGCCCACATGTCCAACCACAAATGAATAGATTGAGAAATCATGGTACATTCATACAATGGAATACTGTGCAGCACGCAGGAGCAATAACTTTGTAAATGATGGGTTTTTAAAATACTGGTTTATTTCCAAAGTTCATGTACATTTTTTTTTCCACACTGGATCTTTCTCTTTGGCTTCCCCTACCTTTCTCCTCACCCATCAAATTGTATGACCCTATGATTAACCCTTCCCCGTGCCATCGTCATCCTGATCCCTCTGCTCCCACCCTTTCTCCCACCCCTTGGATCCTCACACTTCGCTCTGCAATAATGGTCTTATACAATATTAGTCCTTGTGGGACTGAGTTCGTTTACTTAGTATAATGCTCTCCAGTCCCTCCCAAGTTATGTAGTAATATACAAAATCATCATTCCTGTGCTCTGAGTAGTATTCCAATGTGTGAATGCACCATAATTTCTCAGTCCATTCAATTGTGGTTTGACATTTGGTCTGTTTCCATATCCTTGAGATGATGAATAACACTGCTACAAATATTAGTGTACAAGTCTTCGTTTGTGCCTCAGTTCTAATTTTCTCAGGGTATACTCCAAACAGTGGAATAGCTGGGTCACATGGCATTTCTATGCTCAGCTTTTTGAGGAAGCGCCAAACTGACAAAGACATCAATTCTTATCCTGTCATCCTTAGTCATTTTCCAGTTCTCTAATACATAGCAAATAATTTCAAAGACTATAGTCTGGGTCAGGTGTTTAGTTTCTAAACAGGAATTGTGGTTTTTCAGCATTCTGTAGAAGTCTCTGACAGTGCACTTTCCTAGTGAATTTTGTCTTTTGATTTCCTGACTGCTAGTGCCAAGGGTACTGGCTGTGGACCTGAGCATGTTGAAATTGTTAAAAATCTCAATATCTTCTCCTCCTATCATCATGCTACCAATTGGCCCAGTATTGAGAATCTTTGTCTTCTTGATGTTGAGTTTCAATCCACATTGGAGACTGTAGTCCTTGACCTTCTGTAGCAAATGTTTTAGGTCTCTATTTCAGCAAGATTGTGTCATGTACAAAACACAGGTTATTGATGTTGTTGTTGTTATGGGTTGTTGAGTAGACTATGATTCATAGCAATCTTATGCACAATAGCTCTGAATCCTGCGCTATCCTGAGCAAATCTCACTGTCTCTGACACATCTATCCTCATTACCTCAGTCATTGTGTTAATCCATCTCATCTGAGTTCTTCCTCTCCTGCACTGTCCCTCCACATTTCCAAGCATGAAATCCTTCTCCAAAGACTGATCCCTCCTGACTATATGCCCAAAGTACATGAGGCAGGCTCTCAAAATGTTTACCTGCAAGGAGCAGCTTGGTTTCTCCTTCTCCAGGAAAGACCTGTTAGTTCTCTTGGCAGTCCATAGTATGTTCAATACTCTTCTCCAGAACAACAACTCAAAAGCATCAATTCTTCTTCTGTCATCCTTGGTCATTGTCCAGCTCTCTGACACGTAGCAAGTAATTGCCGAGATCATTATCATCTTCATCTCTAGACTGATAGCCTGGTTCTTCAGTATTCTGGAGAGGTCCCTGACAGATTTTCCTAATGCAATGAGTCTTCCTCTAATCCTGATGCTACATTCCTCCTCATGTCCCACTTCCAGAATAATCTAGTCCATTTGAGTCACCCAGGGATCTTTCTAACCACTGTTGTTGTTAAATTTTGTTGAGTCAGAACTGATTCATACCTGACCTTCCACTGCATTTTTAGAAGCAATAAATCACACAAGGAGGAGATTGCCCGTCTTTCTCTCAAAGAGCAGCTGGTGGGTTTAAATTGCTTGTCTTTGGATAAACAACACAGCTCCTTACCACTAAGCCACTGACATCTCCTTTTGACCATCACTGACCTTCCTTCTCTGTTCCATCTCATCTGAGCTAACCAGCCTATCATACAAATGGAGGTAAACAAGTACTTCTCTGTGTGTATGGAGGGAGAACGATACTTCTTCACTTACACAGCACTTTTAACTCTGTACATATGTGGTCTTGGATCAAGTTAGTTTAGCATGGCTGCTTTTTTAACAATAGATGATGGAACAAGGTTAAGGATTCCTGCCCTTCATAAAGACCATGTGGAAAGCCCACCTGTCAGGTACTGGCCCAGGCCCCACCCATCAGACTAAACCCATTGGGCTGGGCAAGTGATTGTCTTAAACTGACCCTAAATTCTTCTTTGTCTCTGTGTGTTTCTGTGAGGGTGAATATGACAGCTATACCAGTATAGACTGAGACTGAAAAACTTGAAAAGCCTGGAAGCCGTTTCTAAGAAGCCAGAGTATTGTTCAAGCTTAAGAAAAACAGACGTCAATCGTGTAGCTGCTACAGGACACGGGAGGAAATGGCAAAGCATGCACTTAACTTTCCCAAGAATGAATTGAGTCAATACCTGAAATTTTGAGGAGTGTTGTTTTTCTTTTTAAAAAATTATTCTTGGTAGATGAATGGGACCTTCAAAGAATCAAATCCCTATGCACATCCAAAAACTTCTCCAATAGAGTAAAAAGGGAAGCCACAGGCTGGGAAAAAATATTTGGTAATGACATGTCAGATAAGGGACTTATATCCGGAATTTATAAAATACTTGAACACCACAAAAAGATAAAGGTAAATAATCCAACAGAAAAATGGGCACAGGATATGAACAGACACTTCACAGAAGAAGACATCCAGATGGCCAACAAGCTCATGAAGAAATGTTCAAAGTCCCTAGCTCTAAGAGAGAAGCAAATCAAAACAACTATGAGATACCATCTCACCCCAGTAAGAATAGCAAAATATAATAGAACAGCAAGCAACAAATGCTGGCGAGGATGTGGAGAAACTGGAACTCTTATTCACTGTTGGTAGGAATGTAAGATGGTACAACCATTGTGGAAGGCGGTGTGGCGCTTTCTCAAAAAATTGCAAATAGAGATACCATTTGACCCAGCAATCCCATTACTGGGAATATACCCCAGAGAGACCATGTCTGCCATCCAAGCAGATATATGCATACCCATGTTTATTGCAGCTTTGTTTACAATAGCAAAGAGTTGGAAGCAGCCTAAGGGCCTATCAACCAACGAATGGATAGAGAAGCTGTGGTATATCCACACAATGGAATACTACGCAGCATTGAAAAACAAGGAACTCATGCAATATTATTCAAAGTGGGTGACCCTGGAGGACATTATGCTGAGTGAAATATCTCAGTCACAAAGAGACAAATACTGCATGGTGCCACTGTTGTAGAATGGGTCTGACATCAGGGTGGGGGTATGACAGAAAAACCTGGATAAATTTTGTATATTGAATTGAAACAGATGAGGGAAAGAACAGATTAGAAGTGATATATGATTGAGTATTATGGTTAGCACAGGAATCCAGAATTAAGGTTGCATAGAGAAGTGTACTTGGGGTAGGGGGTGGGGGAAAGGGACGTGGGAATTGTATACTAATGAAGGAATTTTTTTTCTTTTTTTTTTTTTCTCTCTTCCGAGGGGGAAGTGAGCTGGTGGGGAGGGGTGGGAAGGGAGAAAATTGTGGCAATGAATGAATGGAAATCCAAAACTTCTGTAAAAAAAAAAATAAATATTCTTGGGAAAATATTGACCAAACTTAGGAACATCAAAAGTTCCTAATAATCCTCCTTCTTACTTCAAGTTTTGCTGGTTAATCCCTAATTGCAATAGACTTTTGGAGAAGAGAATTGTATTAACAGCGGGCTTTAAGTGGAAAGGATGCATGAAGCTGTTGTTATTACTTGTTGTCACACAGTCCCTGACACGAGGCATCTCCAGGCAGAAATGAAGAAGAAAACCCTGCCTGATCCTGCACCATTCCCATGATGACTTGTAGACTGTGCTCCATGGAGTTTTCATTTTACAGTAGATTGCTTTTCTTCTTTGCCCATTTTAGCCTGGATGAAATGTATTCAGCGTCATAGCAACAGATGAGTTTCTGCTGATGGCAAAACATGAGGTACATTGACAAAGGATTGACTCTGAATCTCCCTCATGAGTTTCAAGGGCCCATTATTTCAGAAATGATCTATCAGTCCTACTTCCCAATCAATCTGAGTGTAGAAGTTTGGTGGAAAACTAGGTGATCCTGCTGATATTTAAAATATTTGTGGCACAGCTTCCAATATTAAGGAAACAAGCAAACCATTGCAGTAAAAGAAACTTATAGATGAATGATGGACAAATATGCAACCAAGGGCCCCTTTAAAGTGTTTGAGAGCAAGGATGTCTCCTTGAAGACTAAGATGTGCATGGTTCAAGTATTTTCATAGTGGATTCATATGTATGTGAAAATTAACCAATGAGTAAAATAGACTGAAGAAAAATTGACACCTTTGAACTGTGGCATTTGTGATTAACAGGAGAAAAGTTTTTGTTTGAGATATTTCATTTTCTTTTACCTGTTATTGTCAAGTAGATTACAACTCATAGCATTTACACATATGTCAGAATAGAATTCCATAGAATTTTCAATGATTTTTTAAAATGTGTATGTTGTTGTTGTTGTAATGTGCCGTCGAGTCATTTCCGACTCATAGCGACCCTATGCACAACAGCCCTAAACCCTGCTCTATGCTGCGCCAACAGCACCGCCTCTGACACACCCATCCCGATTACCCCAGTCACCGAATCAATCCATCTCATAGAGGGTCTTCCCCTCCTGTGCTGTCCCTCCACCCTCCCAAGCATGATGTCCCTCTCCAAAGACCCGTCCCTCCTGGCAGCATGTCCAAAGTATATCAGACGAAGCCCCAGAATCCTTGCCTCCAAGGAGTAGCTTGGTTTAATCCTCTCCAAGATGAATCTGTTTGTTTTCCTGGCAGTCCATGGTACATTCAGTACCCTTCTCCAGCACCATAGCTCAAAAGCATCCACTCTCCTTCTGTCCTCCTTAGTCATTGTCCAACTGTCTGATGCATAACAAACGATTGCAAATACCATGGCCTGTATCAGGCGCACCTTAGTCTCCAGAGAGACACTGTTGCTCCTGAGTACCTTAGAGAGGTCCCTAACAGCAGACTTTCCCATCGCAATATGCTTTTTGATTTCCTGACTGCTGGTGCCAAGAGTGTTGACTGTGGAGCCAAGCAAGCTGAAGCTGTGAACAATCTCAATCTCTTCGTCATCCATCCTGATGCTGCCAATTGGTCCAGTGGCGAGAATCTTTGTCTTCTTGACATTGAGCCTTAGTCCATACTGAAGGCTGCAGTCATTGACCCTTTGCAGCAAATGCATGAGGTCCTCCTCAATTTCAGCAAGCAGGGTTGTGTCATCTGCATAACGGAGATTGTTAATAGACCAATCCTGATGCCACAATTCTCCTCATAGAGCCCAGCCTCTCGCATAATCTGCTCTGCATACATGTTGAAAAGGTATGGAGACAGGATGCATCCCTGGCATACACCCTTCCCAATTTTGAACCATGTTGTGTTAGCTACCCTGCTCTGTTCTGACTACTGCCTCTTGGTCCAAGTATAGGTTTCGTATTAGTACAATTAAATGTTCTGGGATTCCCATTCTTCTCAGAGTCAGCCACAGTTTGTTATGATCCACACAGTCAAATGCCTTTGCATAATCAATGAAACACAGATAGACATTCTTCTGGTATTCTCTGCTTTCAGCCAAGATCCATCTAACATCAGCAACAATATCCCTAGTACCACGACCCCTTCTAAACCCAGCCTGGACTTCCGGCAGTTCTCTGCTGATGTGCTGTTCTAATCGTTTTTGGATGATCTTCAGTAGAATCTTCCTTGCATGTACAATCAATGACACTGTTCTTGAACAATCAATGACTTGTTCAAGATGTATATAGCTAGTCCTTTTCCACAGGATGCCTCTGGGTAGTCTCAATCCATCAACTTTCCGTTAGCTATCTAGTGCATTAATCTGCATTAATTCTTTCCACCAGCCAGGGATTCACTGCAAACCTAACTAAACCAAACCTGTTGCCACCAAATTAATTCTGACTCATATCACCTCTCTAGAGCTTTCAGTGGTAAGAAGCCATGCTACAATCCCAAAGACATGTCATACGAATCTGCCTGATGCTTTACAGGAGAAGGATGACCAATCTTCTTCCTCCGAAGGCCTGCTGGAGAGTCTGCCATTATGGATTGATTCAGACTCAATGGGAAACCACAACAATAGAACAAAATTGAACAGTTGTGTAACGTTTCCAAGGCAGTAATCTTATGGAAGCATATCATCACACCTTTTTTTTTAAAAGAAGCATCTAGTACATTGAAACTGCCAGTCTCTTTATTAGCAGCTTCTTGACCACTACATCAGTAAAGGGTTCCCTCCAGGGATTTAAACCTAATATCAACACTAAGCCCACTGCCATCAAGGTGAATCAGAATTATAGTCACCCTCCATCAGGTTTCCAAGGTTGTAAATCTTAAGGGAAGAGATTCCCCATCTCTATCCCAAGTAGTGGCTGGGAGATTTGAACTACTGAAATTTTGTTTAGTAATTTGACATGATACACACTACACTACCAAGATTCCTTTTATGTTGGCATTTATGTTGTTGGTGTTAGACTTTGTCAAGTCAATTTTGACTAATAGCAACCCAATGAACAACAGATCTAAACTCTGTGCTCTCTGAATTATATGCCATCTCATAATTTCTGACACGCTCTCCATGGCTGCAGTCAGTGTGTCAATCCATCTTGAGGATCTTCTTCTCATTTACTGACATTCCTCCTTTCCAAACATTATGCCCCTTTCAAAGGAATAACAACCTTTCTCGAAAGCATGCCCAAAGTATGAGATAAAGCTTTGCCATCTTTACCTCCGAGGAGTACACTGGTTGCACTTTCTCCAAGACATCTCTGTTGTTCTTCTTTTCACAGTCCATGGGATGTTCAGTATTGTTCTCTAGCACCACAACTCAAAGACATCGATTCTTTTTCTGTAATCCTTATTCATTGTACAGCTCTCAGATGTATAGCAAGTGATTGGAAAGACCATGGCCTGAATCAGACACACATTAGTTTTTAAACTGACATCATTGCTTCTTAGTACTTCAGAGAGGTCCCTGACAGTGATTAAGAAGACCTAAAATTCAAGGTACATTTGAGGAGCTATTATTAAGTTGAAATTATTGAAACTGTAAAAGCAAGTGAGAAATAGAGAATGGCAAGGTCTAGGCATGGGATGTGTCTTGGGTTGTGTTTTGTTTGTTTGACCGGGTTTTGATGTGGTTTTTTTTCTGTTTTTGTTTTGTTTGTTTATGCTTCTCTTAGTCAATTGATAAAATAAATCAGAACTAATTTAGGTTTAAGAACTTTGATACTAAGATTCCAGGGATATAACACCATGTGTTTGGGGAGCAAAGAAACTGAGAAGGCAATCCTGAGATTATGCTGCATCAAAAGACTTACTTAAAACTGATGGAAAAAAACTCTAGCTGGAGATAAAGTAAAGCATTATTACCATCTTGGTCAATTCAGGAAGCCCTTTCAGGAAAGGCTTAAAGAACTAACAGTATGATTCATTTTTGCTTCCTCTCTCAGAAGTAACCACGAGGACCTCTACAAAACCTGTATCCCAGGTGCCTAAGAATAAATGCGAAGGAAATCAGGACATGATAAAAAAAGGCACAGGCAGTGGATGGAGCTCTGCAGGATATGTATAACATATTTTCCATGATCTCAAATTACAGTATCAAAAAAAGAAATAATAAAAAAAGTGACTGTGAAGGAACATGGCTGAATACCGGGTCTATCCTGTGCCAACCTTACTGTCTCTGACACACCTACCTTCTTTACCTCAGTCACTCGCTCGATCCATTTCATCGAGGGTCTTCCACTCTTGAGCTCTCCCTCTACCCTTCCAATCACTGTGTCCCTCTCCAAGGACTGGTCTCTTCTTGAAACATGCTTGCTGTATTGGAATTATCCAAAGAGTAATATATATTTAGAATATGAGAAATAAGCAGGGATATTGAGACTATATCTTGATTGGATAACTGATAATTCATTCTAGTATGTGGAACTGACTCATAGTTGACCCTCCAATGGGATTCCAAAGCTGTTAACCACACAGAAGATTTCCCTTCTTTTTCCCTCAGGGGTCACTGGTAAATTTGAACCTCCACAGAGACATGGCCTTTGTGTTAGCTGTGGCACTCCCGAAGAACTATGCTATCAATTATTGTAGTGAGGTGCTCTCTAGTCAAGTACAACTAATAGTGACACCATAAACAACAGATCTTGACCTTGTCCTATGCTATGCCATCCTCATCATCTCCAACACACTTGAGCCCATTGCTGCAATCACTGTGGCAATCCATCTCTTTGAGGCTCTTTTTCTTCTCCATCTTTCCATGGATGTCCTTTTCCATGGAATAGCCTCTGCTAACAACATGCCCTCCAAATTACTGAGGAGCAAGGAGGTCAATTTGAAGACTAAGGTGCACCTGATTCAAGTCATGGTCTTTTCAATCACTAACTATATCTCTGAGAGCTGGACAGTGAATAATGATGACAGTAGAAGAATTGATGTCATAGAGCTGTAGTGTTGGAGAAGAGTACTGAACGTCCTATTACTAAGAGAGGCTATTCTTATAGAGGAACATCATGTTTGGAAAGGTGGAGGGTCTGCCAAAGAGAGGAAGACCTTCAATGAGATGTGTTGATAGAGTGACTGCAGCAACGGGTACAAGTGTGTGTGAGATGATGAGGATGGCACAGGATAGGACAAGGTTCAGATTTGTTCATAGGATTGTTACCAGTTGAATTCCACTTAAAGGCACCTAACAACAACAACAACAACAACAACAACAATATACCCAAAGTATGTGAGATGAAGCTTCACCATCTTTGCATCTAAGGAGATGCATTTTCAAAGACGTATCTATTTTTTTTCTTTTAGCAGTCCATGGGACTAGAGCTTCCTAGAAAATGGATAGAAACTACTACAATTTAAAAAAAAAATTTAAAAGGATAAATTTATTTCCTTGTGCTCATGTGGGTGGATTTAAAGAAAAGAAATTTTCTTTTTCTCACAGTTTAGAAAGCAAGAAGTCCAAATTAAGAGTCCTGGCTATCGAAGATTCTTTCTGTCAGCTATGGAAAGTCTGTGTCGTAGCTTCTGTAATCTTCAGCCTTCTTTCCTCAGTGAGCTTCCTCCATCTGTTTGTACTCTCTTTCCTCTGTCTTTCTGTTGCTCTTTGTATTACCTAAAAGTGAGTTATAAACACATCCTACACTAATGTTCCCACATTAGTGCAATAAAATTTGATACTCAAATACAATTATATCCACAGGTGTGAGGGCTAGAATACTAACCCATATATTTGGGTACACAATTCAACACAAAACTCAGGGCAAAAAATTGTTCTCTGTTAAAAAAGAAAGAGAATCCACAGAATGGTAAGAGGAAAGGAGGGGGGGGGTGTTGTGATGTCCCCTACGCCACTCTTCCCCTCCAATACTCACACCAAGCCTCACCTCTAAACAACTTAGAAAGTCAAGGAACCCACAGTTCTAGTACAACAACTGAGGATTGACTATAGAATTTATGAAAATACAGATCTTTTTACTCAAAAAGCAAAATCATATATTGTTAATGGTTGTTGTTAGTTGCCATCAAGTTGAGTATGACTCATAGTGACCCCATTAACAAAAGATCTGAAACCAGACCTGTCCTGTGCCATCCTCACACTTCCTCACACCCAAGGGCTCATTGCAGGAGTCACCATGTCGGGTCACCTGCTTGAGGGTCTTCCTTTCCTTCACTGACCTTCCACCCTTCCCAACATTATGTCCAAAGTACATGAGGCAAAGCCTCATCATTCTTGCTTCCAAAGAGCACTCTGGCTGCACCCTCTCCAAGATGTACGTGTTCTCTTGGCCATAATGGGATGTTCTGTGCTCTTCTCCAACAAAACAGCTCAAAGGCGTCAATTATTTTTCTCTCTTTGTTCATTGTTCAGTTCTCACATGCATAGCTAGTAAACCGAAAGACTATGGCCTGAATCATATGCATCTTATTCCTCAAACTTACATTACTACTCCTCAGTAATTTGGAAAATTCCCTAACTGCAGATTTTCCCAGAGCAATGTGTTTCCTGATTTTCTGATTGCTCATACGAAGGGTGTGCATTATTGATGGAAGCAAAATGAAGCTGCTGATGGTTCGAGCTTCTGTCCATCCATCATGACCCTGCCTATTGGTCCAGTGCTGAGAATCTTTGTTTTCTGAATACTGAGATGCAATCTCTACTGATGGCTGCATTTTTTGATATTTTGCAACAAGTGCTTCACGTCCTCACTTTTAGTAAGCAGTGTTGCATCATCTGCATAATGCAGGTTACTGATGAGTCTCCCTCCAATACTGATGTCACATTCTTCTCCATAGAGTCCAGCTTCTCAGATAATTTGCTCAGCATATAGATTGAACAGGTATGGAGATAGAGTACAACCCTGACGTCCTCCCTTTCCAATCCCAAACCATGCGATGCTCCCCTGCTCCATTCACACAACAGCCTCATGATTCAGGTACAAGTTCCTCATGAGCACAATCAAGTGCTCAGAGATTCCCATTCTCCTCTATGTCAACCACAGCTTGTCATGATCCACAGAGTCAAATGCCTTTGCACAGTCAATAAAGCACACAGACATTCTTCTGGTATTCCTTACTCTCAGCCAGGATCCATCTGACATCAGCAATGATATCCCTTGTACTTAGTAGGCAGTTAAAGAGTTATTCTGGCAAGGAGTTACCTGTTAAAGTCAGGAGGTTCAAATCCACCAGTTTCAATCTTCTCCCATGCAATTAACAGGCTCCTAAAACCCATTGGAAGGTCAGCTATCAGTTGGATCCAACTTAAAAGCCATGAGTGAGAAAGCTTTTTCCTTTCTTTTGTCATCTTTCCACTGACTTACCATGGTATCTTTTGGATTGAGTTTTCTGTTTAATGTTAGTAGAAATAAAGAAAACATAAGCTTTTAAATGAGCATGATACTGTTACATTTGACTATATGTTGTGCAATGCCAGTTTTAAATGCAAATGTGAAACACATCTCACTTGTATGCAGAATCATGAGGATCATACACTTTGTTTTTAGGAGCTTGTCATGCATGTGCTGGCTTTCTTAGAAGAACAGTGGAGATGTGGTGCGGTGCTAACTCAATTACAAGTACTTCCCTTCTTAGTAAATGCCCATTCTATCAACACTGTCTACCTCTGGCTTACTGATGAGTAAAGAAAGACTCAAAGAAAAAGGAAGTACAGCTGCCCTACTTACCTCTTTATGCCAGCACGTGTAGTTTATATAGTAGAGCAATTCAAGGAAGGAACGTGAGTAAGAGAGTATATGATAGGATTTCTTGATTGTACATGCTTCTTAGAACTCCATTGCTTCTTTTCTGTGTTAGAAGCAAGTGTTGGCCTGCAAAGAAAATGAGACTTCTTGGGAATATCACATACCTCCTCCTGGTACAAGCTCACTTTGAATTTGATTGGAGTCCCAGTGAACTCCCCTGCAGTATGTGTAGATGGGAATTCTGTGCCCAAGGGTGCATTGTGCATGCTGTGTTTAAGTGTGGCAGTAAGGAAGCCCACTGATCATGCATATTATGCGTATTCTCTGTTCATAACCCAAGTTCAACAGAAGAAATGCTAAGGATTTTTAAATGTCAGTTGTTATTGTTATCGTTATGTGCCATCAAGTCACCTGAAATTCATAGTGACCCCCTGTACAACAGCTCTAAACTCTGCTCTATCCTGTGCCAACCTCACTGTCTCTGACACACCTACCCCTATTACTTCAGTCACTGACTCAATCCATCTCATCAAGGGTCTCCCTCTCCTGCGCTGTCCCTCCACCCTCCCAAGCATGACGTCCCTCTCCAAGGACTGGTCCTTCCTTGCAACATGCCCAAAGTATGTCAGACAAAGCCTCAGAATCTTTGCCTCCAAGGAGCAGCCTGGTTTAACCTTCTCCAGGATGAACCTGTTCGTTTTCTTAGCAGTCCATGGTACATTCAGTACTCTTCTCCAACACCACAGCTCAAAGGCATCAATTCTCCTTCTATCCTCCCTAGTCATTGTCCAGTTCTCTGGCACATACCAAGTGATTGCAAAGACCATGGCCTGTATCAGGCACATCTTAATCTGCAGAGTGAGTAGCGGTATATTAAACTAGTCCTTAGCCTTTCTGAATATAGGAACCTGTATGATTGCCAGTCCATATGTCCATGGATCTGGCTTTGGGAGCAATGAACTGATAGTTCTAGCTCTCTCTCAACCATTTCCTGGAAACATTGCCTGTTTCCTTTTTTTTAAAAAAAAATTATTCATTTTAATGAACATTTACAGAGATTTTGAATTTCCATTTATTTATTGTTACACTTTCTCCCTCCCCCCTAGCTCTCTCCTTTCTTTGAAAAGTAAAAGAAAAAATTCTTTCATTGGTATACAATCCCTCCCCCCACACACCCCCCACCACTCCCCCGAGGACACTCCACTATGCAACCTCAATTCTGGACTCTTGTGATAACTATAATACCTTATCACATATAGCTTTTAAATTGTTCTCTCCCTCAGCTGTTTCAATGCAGTATATAATAATTATTTTTCATTTTGACCCACAGCTATTTCGGGAAATTTTTCCAAGCCACCAAAATTTTCAACAGTTCATTTTATAACTCAGAAACTAACAATCACAGAAATGCACCTGGGGAAAACTATTTAACTGTCTGAACCAAAGATTATTTTTATTATATTGGAGATGAAGACTGATGACTATTAGCAATTTTAAACTCACTCACTCACAGTCCTCCATCAATGTCCCCTGAAACGAACCCTTATCTGCTTCTCATCTTAGGCAGGGGAAGTTCAAGTCCAGAAAGATCTCTTACCATCAAGAAGCAGTATGGACAGTCCAGGAAGAAATAGGCTAAATCCTGATTTTTAAAGTCTTCAATATGGAACACGGGATACTGCAATAGAACACTGCTTTTCTAGGAGATTCTAGATGTATATAAGAATTGCTTCCTTTTCCTTATTTGTTTGTAACAGCATTATTTTAGAGAGCATAGTCTCAAAATGTGATTCACATTAAAGAAATTTCTCTGTGACAGTAGTTGTTGTTGTTATGTCTCATTGAGTCAAAATCAACTCATACTTGATCCTCTGACAAGTTTTTAAGAGGCAGTAAATTGTTCTCAGCAGAAGACTGCCCATCTTTCTCATACAGAACAGCTGGTGGATTCAAACCATGTGCTTTTGGGTTGACAGTACAGCTCCTTATTATTAGGCCAGCAGGGATCCCTTCTGTGATAGTAATTATGTATTCTTTTAAAGACACAACAATCATTTGTCCATTTGCTGTACTGAACAACTTGGAGTTGCTGTGATGCTGAACACTATTCCATAATTGTGCCAAATACCATGTTGGTTACCCTTTATGTACAATGGTTGAATGAACTTCCAGACTGATTTATGTTGGGAAGCAGGAGTGGCATCCACTTCCTAAACTAGATACCTCTGGACACTCTATAAACTCTCTTATAAATGTGCAGAAATGAAGTTAATTATAGAACACAGTTCAGGTCTTTTGTGCAAAGCGTACTCTGAGTCATATTTGACTGGACACTAAAATGAGACTAGTGCTGTTATATCTGGAGGAACACTCTTCCACTTTGCACATCACTCTTTGTCAATGTGCTGTCTGAGGTAACCTGGGTTTGCTTTGATGCTGAACCTTGTGCCATGGGGTTATCAAATACCATAATGGTTTCCTATTGTGGTCAGTGTTTGGTGGAGCTTCCAGTTGTAAAACAGGTTGGAAAGCAGGAGTGGCATCCACTTCCTAAACTACATGCCTCTGGAAACTTTATGAACTTGGAGAAACAGCAAAAGCTATAGAAAGGTATTAGGTCTTTTGTTCATAGAGTTGCTATGAGTCAGCCTCGATTTGATGGTAATCAATAACAACAACAATTATAGAGTATTCATAGGGTTTTCAAAATCCTGCTATTTCAAAAGGGGATGATCAGTCCTTCTTCCCAGTCTGTCTTGATCTGGGAGCTTTACTAAAACTTGTCCACCATGAGTGACCCCTCTCGTGTTTGACACACTGGTGGCTCGGCCTTTAGCCTCATAACACCCACAATTGACCTCAGTAGAGCAAATTTATAGACTAGTGCTGTACAAATTAGAACAATGATAAACAAACAAGACTACGGATACACAAGCAACAAAGAAATGAGTAATATACAGGTCATTCTGAAAGATGGACAGTGAATAAAGATGACAGAAGAAAAAGTGATGCCTTTGGACTGTGGCATTAGAGGAGAGTACTGCCAACGGAACAAACAGATATGCCTTGGAAAAGGTGGAGCCAGGGTGCTTGCTCCGTGCAAGAAAGCTTCGTCTCACATACTTGGACACATTGCTAGAAGGGGTTATTCTTTAGAGAGGGACATCATAGTTGGAAAGGTGGAGGGACAGTGAAAGAATGTAAGACCCTCTTCCAGATAAATTGACCCTATGCCCACAGCATTGGAATCAAGTGAGTCAGAGATTGTGAGGTTGGCACAAGAGAGGACAGCGTTCAGATGTTGCTCATACGGTCACTATGTGCCATACTCGACTTAGTGGTACCTAACAACAACAACAACAACAACAACAACAACAACAACAATGTTAAAGAGTATCTGGATGAGAAAAAGATTAATGAGCTAACCAATATTTGAAGGTCTACACAAAGATGCCTCAGATGACACATCTCCAGATCTATTTCTGAAAAATCAGACACTGGAAGCCGTGTATTTGACATGCAGTAGACTAGTGGGTAAAGGATTACGCTATCAACACAAAAGCAAGAAGTTCAAATGCACCAGCTGTTCAGTGGGCTAAAGATGGGATGTCTCCTCCTGTGCAATATACAGCCTCTGAAAAACCACTGCAGTCTTAGCTACGAGTTGATTCTGAATTGATAGTAATGAGTTTGAGTTTTGAAGGTTAACCAGGAGTCAAATTGGACCAATCAGTAACTAGTTTTTAACAAGAATTCTAAGCTGAATTATGGCCTCAAACTTGATGTTGAATTCAGAATTGGTGAGACTGGCTCAGGACAAGGCAGGGGTCAGAGCTGTTGTGCGCAGGGTTACTATGGGTCGCAGGTGACTCAGTGGACATAACAAAACAACACACAAAGTCTTTGGAGATAGCACAGCTCTGCTGGCATATTGAATTTGATCTTCTAGCCTCCAAATCTCTAAGATAACAAATTTCAGTTCTTATAAACTGTCTACTTTGTGGCAATCTGTAACAGCATCATCCCTAGGAAATTTATATAATCTCTCTCATGTACACTTACAGTCTACCCCTGTATAGATATTAAACTAGGAAGGTCTGAGGGAAGGGTGAGCCCAACACCTAGTAAGTAGTGTAGAGGGGGAGAACATAGAAAACAAAGGGGAGATGGGTCCCCTTCAGGCGTGTAGACACCACTGCTGCTGTCTTCATCCTTCTGAGTTCTTACATCACATGGAGAGCTATTAAAGACGGCAACACTGCTCTGTCTACAGCTCCGTGCTTTGCTGCTCTTTATTCTCAGTTTCAACGCAGCATCCCAAGTGAAGTATGCTGCATAAGAGAAGGCGCTTACCCAGGATCTCATAAAGACATTGCAGGGAATGATGACTGGCAGTTGCAGCCTCTGCATCTGGAGAGTTATTTATAGCCAAATCTCAGTAATCAGTGATAATAGAGCAAAAGCAAAGGAAAAAATTGTTGAAAGCCATGCCTCACTCTTAAACTTTATTCTGAACAGTAGCTTTTAAGTGCTACTTTTTTAAAAAGAAAAATCTGAATGGGATTTATTAACACAAATGGCCAATTTACAATTTAGTGTTTAATGCCTTTGTGTGTCATCTGCTGACTCTCAAGAATAAATGTCAAACTCTGGTCAAGGCATTGTTGGCTAGTGAGAAACAAAGGAGAAGAGGTAGATGCATTCATGCTAGAAAGCCTGGCCAATCTGTTTGCATCCTGCGTGGTTACAGCACATAACTCTCTCATTGCTCACGAAGAAAAACCCTTGAATGTGGTGCCAAATCACAGTTGTATTACTGAGCACCTATCTTTTAAAAGCCAAGTCATACCAATGTTAACAAAAATTAGCAAACAGGAATAAAGATGCACATTCTCTCAAAAGTTATTTTTCTTCTTATTAACTGCCATAAAGACAACTCCAACACACACTGACTCTATAAAAACTTTGACACCTTGCATTATCCTGCACCATCTTTACATCTTGTATCATCCTGTGCCAGGTTCAAGGCCACTGTTTCAATCATCTTATTAGTATATTTTGTTGAAGATATTCCTCTCTTTTGATAATCCTCTACTTTTCCAAGTGTGATGCTCTCTTGTTCTGGAATATTCTTTTTGGTTATTTTATGTTCTGATTTTTCTGAGTCATGAAATGCAGCTGAGGTCCAGACTTGACGATTCTGGAATCTGTTTTCTAAATCTGACCTGTGAGGAATAACATCACCAAATAAGCCATTTGTTTATAGATTTTGCAGGAAAAACTCTGGGAAACTCACTTGAGTAATGGGATTACTCTCTGTGATGCAGCTCTTTTAAAATTTCAGTTAATTAATAATGATTGGCATTTAAACCACAATTTTATCTGATGGGTATTGTGACCCCACAGTCTATTAGTGTGACTGTTCTGTGCCTTCTAATATACGACTTGATGCCAGAAAGCTTCCTAGTCAGCACATGATTTTTTTTTTGTAAAAGGCATCTTAACAACTCTTATTGAACTTGCAAGCATTCAGTTTAAACCATATAGAGCTAAGGTCAATTTATTTCCAGTTATGGTAGATAAGCAATATCATTTGCTCATTTTTTAAATTATATGTCAGATGGATCTTGGCAGAAAGCAGAATACCCGAAGAATGTCTGTGTTTCATTGACTATGTAAAGGCATTTGACTGTGTGGATCATAATAAATTGTGGCTAACCTTGAGGAAAAAGTGAATCTTAGAACACTTGATCATGCTTATATAAAACTTATTCTGCCCAGAGGCAGTTTTCAGAGCAAGGAAGCACTGCATGACTCAAAATCAGGAAAGAAGTTCATTAGCGATGTGTCCTGTCCCCATACCTTTTGAATCTGTATGCAGAACAAATCCTTCAGGAAATAGGGCTTTATGAAGAGGAGTGTGGCATCAAGATTGGAAGAAGATTCATTAACAACCTATGATATGCAGATGACACAACATTGCTTGCTGAAACACTTGACCTGAAGCACTTTATAGTCTTTAATATGGATTTTAGCGCAACATTAAAAAGCCAAAGATTCTCACTACTGGGCCAACTGACAGCACCATAATAGATGGAGAAGAGATTGAAGTTGTTAGCAATCATGACTTGCTCATGGCTTGCTCAGATCCACAATCAACACTCTTAACATCAAGAGTCAGGAAATCAAAAGATGAATTTTATTGGGAAAATCTGTTCTTATGGACCTCTCCAGAGTGTTAAAGAGCAACCATGTCAGTCTCGATACAAAGGTGGGCCTAATCAAGGCTCTGGTATTCTCAATTACTTGTTATGCTTCAGAGAGTTGGACAAAGACTAAGGATGACAGAAGAAGAATAGATGTCTTTGAGTTGTGGTGCTGGAGAAGAGTCTTGAACATACCATGGACTGCCAAGAAAACAGATAGGTCTGTCTTGGAGAGGGTGAAGCCAAGTGTTTCCTTGAAGGCTAGGATTTTAAAGCTCATCCTCACTTACTTTGGGCATGTGGTCAGGAGATTGGTCCTTCAAAAAGGATATCATGCTCAGAAGGGTGAATGGACAGCGCAGGAGAGCGAGACCCTGGATGAGATGGATTGATACAGTAACTGGGGTGATGGGGGTTCGTGTGTTGGAATTAGATTGGCTCAGGACAGGTCAGGGTTCAGAGCTGCTGTACATTGGGTCATTGGATAGTTATAGGTCACAGGTGACTAAATGGCACGTAACAACAATAATATACTATGACAGGTTTGGAAGCTGGAGTGGCATCCACTTCCTAAACAACATGCCTCTGGAAACACTATGAACCTTGATAAATATCAATAGTTGTAGAGGGGCTTCAGTCCTTTTGTTCATAAAGTCACTATGAGTCATACTTGACTCAAAGGCAATCAACAGCAACATTAACAGATTATCTATTGGAAATATCTGTCAATTTGGCTAGTTCCTTATTCCCAGTACTATGATGTTATCCTATGTATTATAACTTCTAACCTATATAATGTTAATAAGGGGGTATTGTTCTTGTTTTCATTGACCTTCCAGTCTGAACTGACTCATAAGTGACCCTCTAGTGAGTTTTCAGAAGGTTTAAATATCTCTGGAGGAAAGACAGTTATATAACGATGCAGTCATCTCCTGTGATGTGATATGATGTGATGTGATCAACTCATTATTAGTTAGAGGATTAGAGTAGGATGTTGTAGTTCTAGACCTTTGAGTCAGAACTGGCCATAGCTGCCCTTCCAGTAGGTTTTCAGAGGCAGGCTCACAGATGATTGTTCATCCTTCTCCCACAGAGCAGCAAGCGGATTTCAACTATGTGACTTTGGAATTTGCAGGGTGGTTTCATTAAGCCATCAGAGGTCACAGTCCAGACTCAATGTATGGGGAGTTTTCCTAGTGAGTGACTTGTACCACTTTTTGTCTTACAAGAGATAGAAGTAGAAGGAAGTGAGAAGAGAAGAAGGAACCTCGATAACACCAATAAAGAAGAGTCAGAATTCCTGTACAGCCTTCAGACCCAAATCTCTATGCTGCTAACTTCCTCCACACATGGAAAGACCAAGAAATATAGACTTCTCCAAGGAATGGCTGGCGTTAATATGCTGAAAGGATACAGTGATCACCTTTTTAAACTGTGAATCAACAGAAAGATAAACTTTCCCTAGAACTTCACTGAAATTGCTTGCTATGCATCTGAGTGAGAGCTGGACAATGACTAAGGATGATAAACAAAATCAAAGCCTTTGAGTTGTGGTGCTAAGGAAGAGTAATGAACATATCATGGACTGCCAAGAGATCAAACAGGTCTGTCCTAGAGAAGGTTAAACTAGGATGCTCCTTGGGGGCAAGGGTTTTGAAGCTGGCTCTGTCTCACATACTTAGGGCATGTTGCCAGGACACATCAGTCCTAGGAGCAGAGCATCATTCTTGGAAAGGTAGAGAGTTAGTGCAGAGGAGGAAGACCCTGGAAGAGATGGATTGCCACAGTCACAGTTACTGTGGCAATGAGGTTAGATGTGTCAGAGATGGTGAGACTGGCTCAGGATAGGGCAGGGTTCAGAGCCATTATTTCTATGCAGCCAATCAGGTGAGTGTTTCTGTCCTTTTAAAAAGATATTTTCAATGAATAAATCATTAAGAATACAAAATTCAATCATTGTCTTTATTTCTATAACCAAGCCCATCTTTTCCAACTACTATTCCTTCTTTACTTTTTCCCACTTTTGCATTCCAGTCACCAGTTATTATTAATGCATATTGATTGCATATTCCTTCAATTTCTGACTTCAAGATTTGGTAAATATTCTCAATTTCTTCCTCTTTGATTCCAGATATAGAACTGTATATTTGAATAATAGTTGTGTTAATGGGTCTTTTCTGTAGGTGTATGTTATTATCCTACAACTCTGGATAGAATTTGAAAATGACTTTTTTGACTATGAATGCGACACCTTCTTCTGTTTTTCATTCTGGTCCATCTCATCTCATCTCACTGACACCTAGTATGTCAATGTTCATGTGTCCCATTTCATTTTTCACAATTACCAGTTTTCTAACAATCAAGCTATGAACATTCCATGTTCTGATTATTAAGCAATGTTTGTTATTGTTTTTCTTCGTTTCAACTGATTTTCAATCTGGGCTCTACCACAATACTACTATAACTATCCTCATGCTTTTTAGTGTTCAAAGGGTTTTCAAAGACCTATTATTTAGGAAGTTGAAGGCCCACCCTAATTCCTAATCTATCTTAATCAGGGAGCTCTCACTAAAACCTGTCCACCATGGTAACCCTATAGCATTTGACACACTGGAGGCACAGCTTTCAGCATTACAGCAACCCCAAATTTTCTCAAACTGACAAAAAAGTGCTGTAGCACTGGGAACAATGTTCTCCCCAAACACAAGTAATACCAGGCCCAAAGGCTGCAAGCCTGAGGGTCCAACCTACTTTTAAATACAAAGGCCCGCCCATCAGGTCATGAATGCTTAAACAAGAGGATTCCAGCACACAGCTGATTGATAACTAAATAAAAATGGCCAATCAGCTTACACTCGATTGTTAACAAAACTAAAAAAAAAATGCCCAGTTTACACTCAACTTTCAATTGAATTAAAAAAAAAAAACCCACCTTCCAAAATCCAACTGCTCCAAACTCTTAGGCATGACCCAACTGACTTTTAAAAACACATTCTACTTCTGACTTCTATTCTTCACTACATTTAGTCTTCTGCCATTGCTCCTCATCTGTTCAATGAAATGTACTGCTAATCTACACCACACCACTGTTAAGAGCTAACATATTAGTTATTGCTGAGTACTTCATCCTCATTCTTTAAATTCACACACTTAATTGGAGTCCTCAGACCATCATAAAATTGACTAGATTGTCATTATCAAGGATCTTGTCAAAAGTTGGGGTATTCATTGAATCATACTCCACATCAAGATAAAACCATTATTCCTGAGATTGTTCTCTTCCTAATAACAAAGATTTTTCTAGTTTGATGTTTGAAAGCTTCCTTTGGAATAAAACTCTC
>NW_006399789.1:10172732-10201247 GCF_000299155.1 Elephantulus edwardii | reverse complement strand
GATGTTACAGTTTTAATGAGAAGAACAAATTCTGAGACCTAAGGTAAGGACATTTTGAAAAACTTCTTTTTGACTTGAGAAAAGGTCATAGAAGGAGGGTAATTCCTGAAGACTGAACTTAGAGTTCTTTAACTATAGGCAACTATCTGCAACATGGATGAAATCCTTCTAATCCTAGGATGCTGGTTTGGAAAGTGAGCTGTGAAGTGGGCGATTACAGTACATTTGCCCACTCAGAAACTGTTGAAACAGAAGGAGAAAGATTTAGAAAGTAAAGACCTTATGTTCATGTAGTAAGGTTCTTTTCTGATCAGTCAGGTTCTTTTTATTTACTGTATGGGCTCTTTTTAATATAATTCATATTTATTTTGAATTCCAAGACTTTGGAATAGCTTTTAGCACAAGAAAATGATAATCTAAAAGAATTGCATTGACATGTAGATTAAAGTTTGAATTTGTATTGGCTAGTGTTTGAACTAGAAGAAACACACATTCTTTTTTTAAATTAATTTTAATGAACACTTACAGAGATTCTGGGTTTCCATTCATTCATGAAACACATGTTCTTGATCAGAGGTGTTGAGGCTGGATTATTCAAAAGAACCCGAACAAAGCCATGCTATCATAAATTTATGAAAAAAAAACACCTTTCCCCTTCAACTTTTCCCTAATTTTCTCATTTTCAGAGACTTGTATTATTTTTATGTTCTCTATGCTGTTAAATGATATCTAGTAAAGTCATATATAGAGTATATAGTATATTGTTGTTGTTGTTTTTGTTATGGGCTGTCAAGTCGTTTGTGACTCATAGCGACCCTATGTACAACAGCCCTAAACCCTGCTCTATCCTGTGCCAATCGCATTGCCTCTGACACACCCATCCCAATTACCCCAGTCACTGAATCAATCCACCTCATAGAGGGTCTTCCCCTCCTGCGCTGTCCCTCTACCCTACCAAGCATGACATCCCTCTCCAAGAACCTGTCTCTCCTTACAACATGTCGAGAGTATGTCAAACGAAGCCTCAGAATTTTTGCCTCCAAGGAGTAGCCTGGTTTAACCCTCTCTAGGATGAATCTGTTTGTTTTCTTGGCAATCTATGGTACATTCAATACTCTTCTCCAGCACCACAGCTCAAAGGCGTCAATTCTCCTTCTGTCCTCCCTAGTCATTGTCCAGCTCTCTGATGCATAACAAGCGATTGCAAAGACCATGGCCTGTATCAGGCGCACCTTCGTCTCCAAAGAGACACCGTTGCTATTGAGTACTTTAGAGAGGTCTCCAAAAGCAGACTTTCCCGTCGCAGTATGGTTTTTTATTTACTGGCTACTGGTGCCAAGAGTGTTGACTGTGGAGCCGAGCAAACTGAAGCTGTGAACAATCTCAATCTCTTCACCATCAATCCTGATTCTACCAATTGGGCCAGTGGTGAGAATCTTTGTCTTCTTGACATTGAGCCTCAGTCCATACTGAAGGCTGTAGTCCTTGACCCTCTGCAGTAAGTGCATGAGGTCCTCCTCAGTTTCAGCGAGCAGGGTTGTGTCATCTGCATAACACAGATTGTTGATAGATCTTCCACCAATCCTAACGCCACGCTTCTCCTCATAGAGCCCAGCCTCTTGGATAATCTACTCTGCATACAGGTTGAAAAGGTATGGAGATAGGATATACTATATATATAATCATCACTCCCTTACTCACTCAATTTTGTGGAGTCATAATTGACTCTTAGCTGACCTTCCCTTGTATTTCCAAGGCAGTAAATCACAAAAATTTGTCCACCTTTCTCCCATTATAGGTAATATTTTAGGAATGAGAACTGTAATAAAACTAAGCTGTAGCAAGAATTTTTGCTTTGAGTCGTATTTCATTTCCTTCCCATACTTGTACACTTATTGTTTATGAAGATAGAGAGTCTTCTAACATAATTTAGAGGACGAACTTATTTTCCATTACCAGACATTTATGTCAAAATTAATGCATAAATGGTATTAGAAGTCTTAACAATAATGAAAGAGCCTATTTAAATCAGTTGTCACTTCATTTATTTCTGGACTAAGTTACAATTGAATTAGAATGGCTTCATTATAGCAAATGATTTGCTTCAGTTTATATACTCCCAACCTATCACCCCACCCTTAACCCATTCAATCTTACACCAGAGATCACCTATTTTCCAGACAAGATGTTCAATGAGATAAATACTGATTGTAGGCTTCTGGTCAACAGACAGACTGTTTTCCCAGGACTTCCCATTTGTGCTTACATACTGATTTTTTTTTAAAAAAACAACATTTACTGGATTTTGAAGTGTATTTTCCACACACAGTGAAAAAATTTAGGGGAAATAAATGGATATATATTGGAAAGGGAAGCATCTAATAATTTGCTGCTCTCTATCATCTCTATACAGAGGGATAAATAAGAAAAATACTTCCCTGGAAATAGTCAAAGAAACTAAGAGCAATTCTCATGGATAATAGTTCTATTTTAAAAACGAAACAAGAAGCAGGGTTCAAAACCAAAAAGGATTACTTCCTGTGCAGAAATCAATCTTGTACACACAATATAGCTAGGCTATGCTTTCTTCTGGAGCCAGACCAAGGATATGAATTCCAATTGTGATCCCAAATGTGTGGAAAATTCTGACATATTTTGTATATGTGAGTCCAAATACATGCAAATGCACTAGTTTCTTAAAGAAAACAATGGCACTTCTTCCCTACTATACTTTTAACTAAGGAAAGAATGATTGGAGAAATTCTAAACTTTCAATCTACTAGAACATAGCCTACCATACCTCTGAATTCTCTCTCATTTGTCAAACCGACAAATCCCTTTGAAATTCAAAATAGGCAATCAACATCAATATAATGAAATATGATTAGATAAGGTAAAATATAATGAAAACATATTTGTATTTTATTTTAAAAAATTGATATTTTAATGAAAGTTCACATTTGTATCTTAAAGTAAATTATTTCAAAACTTTTTTCAATATCAACTTTCTTAATAATCTCTTGGAAATTTTAGAATATTACATCCAATAAAAGGAGAATATGCATACGCTTTAAGTTTCTATTTCTCTTCAATTCACAAAAATAAACCACCTTTTTTTGGCTACAAAATTTGTCTTATATTTTTAGAAGAAGAGAAATCTTATAAAGTATGCTCCCAGAACCCATTGAAATTATACTGGAAATCAATAACAAAAAATATAGCTGAACAATATCCTAATATTTGAAAAATTAAACATTTTAACAACATAATAGTAAAAAATACTCAGGAGTTATTATAATATGGTTTTAACTAGCTGAAGATAAAAATGAAGCTTAGTACAAATTGTGGGATAGGGCAAAAGTAATACTTAAAATTTATAGCATTAAATGCAGAAGAAAATAGAATAGAATAGAAAGCTCTAAAACCAGTAATCTGATCTTTTATTTAATAAATCTAAAGCAAGTGAAACAAATTAATACTAAAGTGAACAATCAAGTAAATAAAAATATAAATTAATGAAATTGTGAAGAATAATAAAATCAGTAAACCCAAAGATATTTCTTTGAAAAATGGTAACAATACTTACTATCAGGCTAATTGGTAAAAAGGCAGGAAGACAAAGTTTAAATATTAGAGGGTTCATTACTGCTGATCTCACTGTTGTTGTGAACTATTGAGCTGACACAGACTCACAGCTGACTCTCCAGCAGTAAATTGCTTTAGAGGAGATTGCCCATCTTTTTCCTGAAGAACAGCCCAAACCATGTAGTTTTGCATTGACCATGCAGTTCCTTACCAATAAGCCACCATTGAAAACAACCAAGATGCTCTTTAATAAGGGAATGGTTAACAGACCTTGGAACATTCATGTGATAGTCTTATACTACAAGTGGAATTTCTAGAAATTTTATAAAGAATTGAGCTATCAAATCTTGAAAAGATGGGGATAAATCTTAAATATATTGTTTCCAAGCAACAGAAACCAGTCTGTATAATGGACATTCTGTAATATCTTATAAATAGATAATCATTATCTTATAGATATAATTCTGGAACAGGCAAATATGTAGACATGATCTAACACCAAAATCAACTATTCTCAGACCTATAGGAAAGGGAAAGATTAACAAGCAAATATTCTAGGATAGTGAAACTATTCTGTATCGTTCTGAAAAAGATATGCTATGAAAAGACTGGGGATCTCTGGTGGCCTACTGGTAAGGAGGTGTGCTAGAATCCCAAAGATCTGTGGTTCAAATCCACCAGCTGTTCCACCCGAGAAAAATGGACAATCTCCTCCCAGGCAATAAAACTGCCTCTGAAAACATGCTGGAGGGTCAGCTATGAGTTGATTCCAACTTGATGTTATATAAAAACAACACTAATAAAACTAGTCAGGAAAGTTGTAGTGGCTATGTTAATATAAGAAAAAGTAGATTTACGAGTAAAGAGTAACACCACGTCAATGTCATCCCAGAGTGAAAAAGCAATCAGTTAATCAAAGACATGGTACTTATTGACATGTATGCTTTTACTAAGAGAGTTGTGATATACATAAAACAAAAGTAATAGAAATGTTCTGCAATTAATGCTATTTAATATATAGGCCATTAATTACATATGGCTTTTGAACATTTGAAATGTGACTAGTACAATTGAGAAACTGAATTTTAGATATTAGTTCATCGACATTGACATATAAATAGCCATATATGACTAGTTATTGCCATGACAGCACAATTATATAGCTAAACATAAAACAAATTCGTATTTTATTCCACATGCAACAGAAAGTTTATCAAGTACAATTTATTTTAACTTCTGTTTCCATATAGAAGCAGAAAAGATATGTGAATTTTTGCTTTCTGGTTTAAACTCAGAATGCCTCCAAATTACCTGTCCTACAGACTTACATTGTTGTTGTTGTTGTTATGTGCCATCGAGTCGTTTGCGACTCATAGTGACCCTATGTACAACAGCCCTAAACCCTGCTCTAGCCTATGCCAATCTCATTGCCTCTGACACACCCATCCCCATTACCCCGGTCACTGAATCAATACACCTCATAGAGGGTCTTCCCCTCCTACGCTGTCCCTCTACTCTACCAAGCATGATGTCCCTCTCTAAAGACCTGTCTCTCCTTACAACATGTTCAAAGTATGTCAGACGAAGCCCCAGAATCCTTGCCTCCAAGAAGCAGCCTGGTTTAACCCTCTAAAACTTACTGATCAGCCTGGTTTAACCCTCTAAAACTTACTGATAATGATGATAAAAAAATTACAATAGAATAAGATTGACAAGGAACTACCAGAAATTCAAGTTGAATAGAGCAAGTAAGAACGTTGCTGACTTCAGATCTATATTGGCTAAAAGCAGAAAATACCAGTAGGTTGTTATTTGCGATTAATTATGCAAAAGCATTTTATTGTGTGGGTTATGCCAAATTATGGGTAACATGGCAAAGAATGGGAATTCCAGAACATTAAATTATGCTCACACAGAATCAGTACATAGACCGAGAAACAGTCACTAAATGGGAATACTAGATGACTTAAAATCAGGAAAGATGTGTGACATGGTTATATCTTTCCATTACATTTTGTAATTTTTGTTGTTATTGTTACATGTCATCAAGTTGATTTCAACTCTGAGCGACATTGTGCACAATAGCTTTGAACTCTGCTCTATCCTGGGCCAATCTCACGGTCTCTGGCAGACTTACCCTCATTACCCAGCTACTGTGTCAATCCGTCTCATCCAAGGTATTTTTGTCCTGTACTGTCCCTCCACCCTTACAAGCATGATGTCCTTTCCAAAGAACTGGTACCTCCCTCTAAGGAGCAGCTTGGTTTCACCCTTTCCAGGACAAAACAGTTTATTCTCTTGGCAGTCCATGGTATGTTCAACCCTTTTCTCCAGCACTATAACTCAAAGGCATCAATTCTTCGTCTCTTACTTTTGGTCATTGTCCAGCATTCTAATGCATAGCAAGTAAGAGCTAACACCATGACCTGGATTGGGTGAACCTTAGTCTCTAGATTGACATCATTGCTCTTCAGTACCTAGAGAGGTCCCTGACAGCAGTTTTTCCTAATGCAATTTGTCTATTGATTTCCTGACTGCTAGTGCCAGGAGTGTTGATTGTGGTGCTGACCAAGCTGAAATTGTTCATAATCTCAATCTCTTCTCCATCTATCATGATGCTGTCATTTGGCCCATTGGTGAGAATCTTTGTTTTTTTCATTTTGAGCTTCAATCTGTATTTTAGACTACTGTTCTTGACCTTCATATTAAATGCTTCAGGCTCTCCTCAATTCCAGCAAGCAAGGGTATGTCATCTACATTACACTGAGCATATAATCTAAGAAACTGTACTACAGAAGAATGCAATATCAGGATTGGAAGGAGACTCATATAACAACCTGTGATATCCAGTTGATACAATTTTATTTTTAAATGATAAAGAATATTTGAATCATTCATTATGGATTACAAGTCAACATAAAGAAAGCAAAAGTGTTCATAACTGGACCAAAAGACAACATCACGGCAAGTGGAGAAAAGAATTAAGGAAAAGAATTCTTTTAGTTGGATCAGTAATCAACACCCATGAAAGCTGCAGTCAAGAAATAAAATGACAAAGAACACTGGACAGTTCTACTGTCAATGACCTCTTTAAAGTACCAAAGAGCAGAGAGTCACTTTGAGAAACAATATGCTCTAAGCTCAAGGCTTGGTGTGTTTCATTGCCTCATATGCATGTGAAAATTGGACAGTGAATAAGACTAAGGAATTATTCATGCCTTTGAATTATAATGCTGACAAAGAATATTAAACATACCATCAACTTTCAAAATAACAAACAAATCTGTTATGGAATGAGTACAGGCAGAATAAACAATAGCAAAGCTCACATACTTTGGCCATGCTATTACAATGGGCCTGGAAGAAGACATTATGCTTAGTAAAACAGAGAATCAGTTCAAAAGAGGAAATTCTATATGACCCAGCTATTCCATTGCTTGGAATATACCCTGAGAAAATGAGAACTGAGGCACAAACAGAGACTTGTACACTGATGTTCATAGGAGCGTTATTCACCATCACAAGAACATGGAAACAGCCCAAATGTCCAACCACAATTGAATGAATTGAGAAATTATAGTACATTCACACAACACAGCATGCAGGAGAAGGATTTTGTAAATTACTAGCTTACTTCGGAGGGACTGAAGAGCACTATGCTGAGTGAACTAATTCAGTCCCGCAAGGACAAATACTGTATAAAACCATTATTGTAGAATGAGTATGAGGGTCCAAGGGTGGGGGAAGCAGAGGGATGCAGATGGGTGGAGTGGTGGAGGTGGTGGTTAATCATAGGGTTGCATAATTTGATGGGTGGGAGTGGTGAAAGAAATGAGAAAAATCTGGTGTGAAAACCAATGAATTCAGACTGTTTGAATAAATCGGTATAAAAAAAATAAAAGAAAAAAAAAAGAGGAAGACCTTCAATGAAATGGACTGAAATAGTGGATGCAACAGTGGACTTTAGTACAGCAGTGATTGTAAGGATGATACAAAATTGGGCAATGTTTCTTTTTGGTGCATGTTAGTATGAGGTTCCAATGAGTCAGAGCAGATTCAGGTACACCTAACAACAACAGTTAAATTTCCAGTTCAAGTCGAGTTAATTCTGACTCTTAGCAATCTCATGGGTGTCAGAACAGATGTGCTGCATCAAGATTTTTATGAGATAGCATAGTCCATAGGGAGTTGCACTGCTCATCCAAGGACTATCACTTTGGCAGTTCAAATCCAATTAATTTCCCAGTGGAGGGTCAGCTATGACTTGGATCCAACTTGATGGCAATGAATTTGAGGATTTTTAGTTTTATTTTAAAAGCAAATTACCAGGTCTTTCTTTTGAGGTACATTAGAGTGGATTCCCACCTTTTGGCCAGCTGTTCACTATAATAACTATTTTCACTAAATTTTAACTATTTTCAAATAAATCACTCATTGAGAGATTTTTACTTTGTACTGATGCGATCATTCCTAGATGCTTGGTGTAAGGTAAACAAATAATTTAAACCAATTCTAACTCAATTTTCAATCTTTTATCTAGATAATACAGACATAGTTTCTTAGGGTTTGATAGCAACTGCAGTTTCAGAGTTTTACATTGTTGGTAAACTGTTCCAATTACTTTGATTCATCATACTATTAAAAAAATGAAAAATATTTCTTTTAACCTCCTCTCATATTATTCTGATTATTGTTATTGCTTCCTTTCTTCCAACTATCTTATTTACTGCAGTGAAATCTATTCTAAAATTCAAGTACAAAAAATACCTCACAAAGATTTTGGCAATTGATTTTACTGTTATTTTATACTTTGATTCTTTACACAACTACACTGTTTTGTTTTGTTTTTTTTATTACACATTTCCATGGCATGGTGTATCTGTTTCAGCTTGCTAACCAAGACATCAGGAATTCAAATCCATTCTATCAACTTCTGTGCAGGAGGAATGTGAAGAACCTCCACCTAAAAAGAGTAATAGTCTTGGAAATACAATGGAGAGTTGCCATGAGTCAGAAGTGCTTGGGCACAGCTGTAGGCTTCATGTGCGATGATACATAAGTGTGATAAGGATTGGTGGACTGGTGTCTTTAGATGAGCTCTCCAGAATAGCAAAATCAATTTTATATAGACCGAAAGAGACAGAGCTAGAGTGAGAGAAAGATTGATTTAAAGGAGACAACCCACACATTTTGAGGCAGCAGACAAGTCCAGGTCTCAGAGTCAGGTCTCTGGAGAGAAGCATGTGCATAAGCCATAGAGCCAAGGTTAGCAGGCACAGCCACAGACAGCTGGCTTTGGAGGCAGACTGACAAGTCCAAGATCTACACAGATGGCAGACTGCTTGTTCAAGTACAGAAGTTACAAGCCAGATTGAGGATCCAAATTGCTAGTTAGCTAGCATTGCCAGAGTCCATACATATATGTTCAATTTAGGCCACATCCTTGAGAAACATTCCAATATATTGTTGTTGTTATATGCCATCAAGTTGCCTGTGACTCATAGCGACCCTATGTACAACAGCCCTAAACCCTGCTCTATTCTGTACCAATCTTATTGTCTCTGACACACCTACCCCCATTGAGGGTCTTCCTCTCTTGTACTGTCCCTTCACCCTCGCAAACATGACGTCCCTCTCCAAGGACTGATCCCGCCTTGCAACATGTCCAAAGTATGTCATACACAGCTTCAGAATCCTTGCCTCTAAGGAACAGCTTGGTTTCACCCTCTCCAGGGTGAAGTTGTTTGTTCTCCTAGAAGTCCATGGTATACTTATTACTCTTCTGTAGCACCACAGCCCAAAGGCATCAATTCTCCTTCTATCTTCCCTAGTCATTGCATTGTTGTTGATTGCCTTTGAGTTGAGCCGACTCATAGCAACCCTATGAACAAAAGGCCTGAAGTCCCCCTACAACTATCGACATTTATCAAAGTTTATAGAGTTTCCAGAGGCATGTTGTTTAGGAAGTCAGGAATAATCATAGTATTACAAAACTGACTCTAAACCCACCTCATCAACATCATAGCAGTTAGGATTTACAAGGCACTGGATAATGACATTATCTTGATAATTCCAGCCATGTTGACACACAGTATAAAGTACCACCGTCAAAAAGGACATTATGGTATATGCTTTTAGCAAAAGTAGGTGATAAGGATGTTAAATCTTCTTTGTGGTATTTTAACTGGAATTTCTTATTTAAATTTCTTTCTTCTTAGGACTATTCCCCTGAAACATAGTATTCTTTTGCTCACTTTATAAAAATTTCAGTAGAGCAGTAAAATGGGACTGATATCAGGGTGTGTTTTTCTTTTACTTTTCAAAGAGAGGAGCGAACTGGAGGGTAGGGGGAAAGGGCTGGGTGGGGAGAGAAGTGCAGCAATGAATGAATGGAAATCCAAAATCTCTGTAAATATTCATGAAAATTATTAAAATAAAAAAAATTCAGTAGAACAAGTTTTGAAACTTCCACGAAAAATCTAGAGCAACATTTGGTTAAATAACTTCTTGTTAGGTAAGAACTCTTCCAAAATTATTGCTCTGAATACAGCATTTAACAACTAGGTAAGCAAAGGTCATATTTGAAGGGAATGTAACTGGTAAGAATAACCATGTTCTTCAGTTGGATAGTACGGATGTTATTATGGGCTGTTGAGTCGCTTGCAACTCATAGCCATCCTATGTGGAACAGCTCTGAGCCCTGCTTTATCCGTAGTCAATTTTATTGTTTCTGACACACATACCCCATTACCACAGTTACTGAGTCAACCCATCTCACCCAAGATCTTCCTGTCTTCTACAGTTCCTCAACCTTTCTAAGCATGATGTCCCTCTCCAAGGACTGATTCCTCCTGGCAACATGCCCACAATATGTGAGACAGAGCTTCAAGATGCTTGCCTCCAAAGAGCAACCTGGTTTCACCCTCTCCAAGACAGACCTATTTGTTTTCTTGGTGGTCCAAGGTATGTCCAAGACTCTCCTCCAGCACCACAACTCAAAGACATAAATTCTTTTCCCATCATCCTTACTCATTGTCCAGCTCCCTAATGCATGGCAAGTAATTGTGAAGACCATGGCCTGAATCAGGCACACCTTAGTCTCTAGACTGATATTGCTCTTAAGTACTCTGGAAAGGTCACTGACCATAGATTTTCCCAATGCAATTCATCTTTTGATTTCCTGAGGGCTGGTGCCAAGAATGTTGATTGTGGAAAAAAAAACAAGCTAAAATTATTCACAGTCTCAATCTCTTCTCAGTCTATCATGATGGTGCCAGTTGGCTCAGTGGTGAGAGTCATTGCCTTCTTGATGTTGAGCTTCCATCTATTTTGAATGCTGTAGTTCTTCACCTTCTGCAGCCAATGCCTCAGGTCCTCCTCAATTTCTGCAAGTGTTGTTGCATAACATAAGTTGTTGATGAGTCTTCATCTAATCCTTATGCCACATTCCTCCTTGTAAAGCCTAGAATCCCAAATTATCTATTCCACATATAAATTGAAAAGGTATGGAGGCAGGAGGCATCCCTAATGCACTCCTTTCCTGATTTTGCACCATGCAGAGTTACTTGCTCTGTTCTAATGACAGATTCCTGGTCCAAGTATATGTTTTCCAGGTCACAATTAAATGTTCTGGGATTCCCATTCTTCTTAAACTCAAGGAACTGAAGACCAAATTCAAGCCTCTATTTGCAATACTTAAGGATGCTGTGGGTAGAATATTGAATGATCCAGGAATCATCAAAAGAAATGGAAGGAGTACACAGAGTCATTATACCAAAAATAATTGACTGACACAGGAGAATTTTACTAAAACAAAATATGATCAAGAGGTAATGGTGATAGAGGAGGAAGTTTGGGTTATTCTGTGGGAATTGTTAAAAAAGAAGACCCAGGAATTGAAGACATACAATTTACATATTTCAACAAATAGATGCTTCCCTGGATGAATTCATCAGGTTGTGCCAAGAAATCTGGAGCATCAACTCACTGGAACAGATCCATATTTATTCTCATTCTAAAAAAAAATATGATCTGACAGAGTGTGGAAATTATAAAAAGAAATCATTAAAATCATATATAATCAAGATCCTGCTGAAGATTATTAAAAAATGAAAAATGGGTGGAATAGCACATCAAGGGAGAAATGCCATACATGCAAGCTGGGCTTGGAAGAGGCTGAGGCACTAGGGCTTCTACAGCCAATGTTAGATGGATCTCAGCTGAAAGCAGGCAGTACCAGAGGAATCTGCACTTTTAAGTGATCAGGCTCAGGCCCTAAAATGCATAGTAATCTTATTGTAGCATTCTTTGAATTTTAAGTAGAGATAGTGAATTCTAGCCCTAAGTAGGGCTTCTTTTCAACTGGTCTAGCATATCTGCTTTTGATAAGATTTAATGCAGTTTACTGTTATATAAGTACATTATTTTATTGCTTATTAAATTCCTGTGCAAAATGAAATAAGTCTGATGAAGGCTGGTGTCTTAGGGTGGGTTCTTTTTATTACTGACTTCTAAATTATTCTATCCTGTGACCAGGTTCACCACATAAACCTATTAAATAACTCTTTTAAAGAAATCTTGGGGAAGTAAGTCACTGTTGGCAGAACAAAGAGCCATGGTCTGTTTGGGTATTGATCTCACAGAATGGAAAAGAAACTCTGACTTCTTCTATTTTGAAGACTTGTTGATACCAAGCACAGTAAAAAATGGCTTCCCTTCAATATATTCTTGTGGTTGTAAATTAATATTCTCTGAAATACTTTGCTAACAGTCACATTTGGCATATTCTTGTAGAAGAGAGTGCGCAAGAATTTCAGTTTGTTTTGCGAGGTTCAACAAAATTTACAAGATTTAGATCCATGCTACTTTGGTGAGTGAAACAGACAAAGGTTTTTACTCTCTGTGCATTTCTTCTGGGTAAATTGAGGCTTTCAAAAAAGATGAGGTCACATTTCTTTCTGTATAATCTTGTTGTTGTTATTGTTATGTGACATCGAGTCACCTGCAACTCATAGTAACCCTATGTATAACAGCTCTGAAGCCTGCCCTGTTCTGAATCTACCCCACTGACTCCTTACACACCCACCCCCACTGCTTCAGTTACTGTATCAATCCATCTTATCCACAGGCTTCTTCTACTCTGTTCCTCAACCCTTCCAAGCATGATAACCTTCTCCAAGGATCGGTCTCTCCTGGCCACGTGCTAGTATGTGAAATGGAGCTTTAAAATCATAGCTTCCAAGGAGAAACTTTGTTTCACCCTCTCCAAGACAGACCTATTTGTTTTCTTGGCAGTCCATGGTATGTTCAGGACTCTTCTCCAGCTCCACAACACAAAGGCATCAGTTCTTCTTCTGTCACAAATAGTTGTGATGCATCATTCATGTGACAGATACATTAATTTATTTTTCAGAGAGCTCTGGTGGCCTAGTGGTAAGAATCTGTGGTGCAATCCAGGAGGCATGTGGTTCAAATTGCCAGCGGCTCTGCTGGAGAAAAATGAATAATCTCCTCCCCTGTGATTACTGACTCAGAAAACTCACTGGAGGGTCAGCTATGGGTCTGTTCTGACATGATAGTACACAACAACAACAACAATCATCTAGGTATCTTTCAGATTGTAAATACCTTAAGAATTGTAGTCAACTTTACAGAACAATAGTTAAATAGTTCTGTTTTGTTATCCAAATGAGACATGAAAGATCTGATGTAGCTAAGCAGTTTGGGGCAGGTTGAAAATTGATGGAGCAGCAAAGTAAGCATAATTGCCTCTTTAGAGCTTCCCTGTTTAAAAAACAGGCTGGCAGTATAAAGGTGTGGTCTTGTCTTGAGTTCAGCCCCATGTTGGTGAAACAGAATGGAAGGAAGAGAAAAATAAAGGGACCACAATGAAAAAAAAGAAAGCTGTGCACTCTGGGACAGAAAAACATGTTTACTTAATATCTCTTTGCTTAAATCCAATAAAAGATACTTGTATTGGCAAAGTGTTCAGTATTTTGAGGCAGAGTCGTGGGTGTCCTGTCACGATGTAACTAAAGATGGTGGGAAACCAGTTTGAATAGACTGAGATCCAGCTTGAACCTTTGCCTGTGCCTGGAACTGAAACCGAGTCAACCCACTGTAAAGTGTCAAAAATGTTGAGTCATTAGCCTCCTTTTTAGTTCATCTGCTTCTGAATAGCTGTGTGTGCTTGCTTTTTTTATACTTGAAAATTTGACTTGTTTGTGGCATTCAGACAGCAAGTCCTCGTGAAATTTAAAGGATGAACATGAAAAGAAATATCTTTTCAAATGTATTTTTGAATTTAGGTGTTTTCATTTGACATCTGATTGATCTCTTAGAACTAACTCATCTTTGTTTTTTTCTATAGATTATGGTTGACAGTCGGCTAAGAATTCTGCTGTCAGGGAATATTGTTGTTATTATTAGGTTGCTTATGACTCACAACAGCCCTGTGAAAAACAGATTAGAGCCTTGCCTCATCTCGTGTCATCTGCCATATTTGAGCCCATTTTTACAATCAATCCATCTCTCTCAAGGTTGTCATCTCTTTTCTGGCTCTCTACCTTTCCAAGCATCATATCTTTGTTTTTCCAGGCACTGATCTCACCTGATAGCATGCCTAAACACATGAGAAAAGGTTTAGCATCCTTGTATTCTGCTTACACTTCTAAGACATTTTTTTTTTTCTTTTGGCAGTCCATGGCATATTTAATATACCTCAGTAACACCACAATTCAAAATCATCCCTATTAATTGTCCAACTCCCAGATGTATTAGAAAGAACTGAAAATACTATGGCTTGTATCAGGCATACCTTAGTCTTTAAAGTGGCATACTCGCTCTTTAGCACTTTAAAGAGGTCCTTTGACAGCATATTTTGCCCAATGAAAGGTATTTTTATGCTTTTTTTGATGGCTGGTGCCATGGATGTTGACTGTGGATTCAAATAAAATGCTATTACTATTAACTTCAGTCTTTTCTCCATCTATCACAATGTTGCTTACCGGTCTAGTGGTGAGGAATTTTGGTTTTTTTTCATGTTGAAATAGAATCCATATTGAAGATTGTATTTTTTTTTCATCTTCTGCAGTAAATGCTTCATGTCCTTCTCTCTTTCTACAAGCAAGATTATGTCATGTACACAGCACAGGTTGTTGATGACTTTTCCTTGTATCCTGATGCCAGTTTCTTCTTCATAGATTCAAGCTTCTTGAATTATTTGCTCAGCATAGAGTTTAAGTCAGTATGGAGACAGGATACAACCCTGACACATACCCTCTGATCTTAAACTACACTGTGTTATATTTTTTTTTTCATGGACCACTAGGAAATGGAAATGTTAAGCATATTTAAATATCAGATACAAAGCCACTAATCTGTGAATACCACTAATTGCACCATACTGCAGGATGAAGTCTAAGTTTTTAAGTTCATCCCATTTTTAATTTAGGAAAAAGCTGTCACTTACACATTAATATGTTGGTTTTTTTTAACCTCTTTTCGTGTCCTCAAGTGATTGTAGAGAGGCAAATTGCTTCAGAGATAATCTATCCTAGTCCTATATAATCATTGCCTTAAAAAAACACTTACGAGGCATAAGTGGTTACAAGGGGTAGGAAGAAATGAGGGAGGAAGGGAGCTTCATTGTAGAGGGAACACTGAGTGTGTAAGAAAACGTGGGAAAAGATAATGGTGATGGTTGAATATTATTGAATAGTATGTATTATGTGCTATGAATCAGAAAGCTGGACAATGACTAAGGATGATAGAAGGAAAATCGATGACTTTGAGCTGTGTTGCTGGAGAAGAGTATTGACTATACCATGGACTGCTAGGAGAACAAAGAGGTTCATCTTGGAGATGGTGAAACCAGGCTGTTCTTTGAAGGCAAAGATTCTGAAACTCCATCTGACATACTTTGGGATGTTGCAAGGAGGGACCAGTTCTTGGAGAGGAATATCATGCTTGAGAGCATGGAGGAACAGTGCTATAGGGGAAGACCCTGGATGAGATGGATTGACTCAGTGACTGGGGAAATGGGGATAGGTGTCTCAGTGGGGGTAAGGTTGGCTGAGGACAGGCTTCAGGGTTGTTGTACATAAGGTCACTATGAGTTTCAGGCGACTTGATGGCACATAACAACAACAACAACAGTGTGTATGAAAACTGTTGAAATGGAAAATGACTTGTTACATGCATATTTACCAGAATTTTTTTAAAAATAAGCAGAAAAAAGTCATCATGAACAACACAATCTTATCAGAACTCTGAATTATGCCAGAGAAGAATTTAAAAAGAGAATGAATTCATGCTTTAAACAAACTGTAAACACTGACAAATGATATCTCTGCATATACAATAAAACCTTTGAACAGTGGAATTTGTGTAATGTTGAAACCCATGAGACGAGGAAAACTTAAATATTCTCCAGTTATAGAGAGTGATCGTGAAGTGGTGTCCTGTGTCCCGCCAGGTGGAGATCTTGAGAAGCCTGGACAAAATGAGGCTGTCTCACTCAGTTTTGGCTCTTACAGTCTTCACTTTACTAAGTAGTCCATCCATGAGTCGCCATGACAAACTCCTTCTGAGAACACATTACTCACAGTTGTTTTTGTTATGTGTCATCAAGTTGCTTGTGACTAGTAGTGATCCTATGCACAATAGCCCTAAACCCTGCTTGATCCTGTGCCAACCTCACTGTCTCTGACACACCTACCTCCATTACCCCAGTCACTGAATCAATCCATATCATCGAGGGTCTTCCTCTCCTGCGCCGTCCCTCCACCCTCCCAAGCATGATGTCCCTCTCCAAGGACTGACTGGTCCTTCCCTGCAACATGTTCAAATTATGTCAGAAGAAGCTTCAGAATCCTACTCATTAGAAAAAGAAGTATATCTTCTGGAAAAGAGAAGGCATAAAGGACTTAGGGCAGTAGAGGCACCCAGTAAATTTTATAGAAGTAGAACCATAAATAAATTTTATAGTAATGTCCTTGTTCTAACCAATTAGAACACTTCACAATATCAGCTCTACTCACCTTCCATCCCACACCCCATTTTGTAAAGGTCGGCCTTTGCTCAAAAGGCCCAAAGTAATACTTGTAATCTTTTCTAAGTGCCTCCGGCAGAATTTGCAGTTATCTTCTCTGTGCTTCTTCAGTTCTTCAGATACACCTTTATGATGAAATTTAGATTTTATTTATCTTACTTATTATCTCTTTAGGGAGCTCTGGTAGCCTAGTGGCAAGAAGCTGCACTCCAATCCTGAAGGTATGCAGTTTGAGGCCACCAGCTGCTCCATGGGAGAAGGATGGGCAATCTCCTCTCATGCGATTAACTGCTTCTGGAAACCTGCCAAAGGGTCAGCTATGGCTCTGTTTCAACTCTATGGTACACAGCAACAACATCTATTTACATTTCTGTCTTTCACATTTCAACTAGACTATCAAAGCGATTGTTCTTGTCACAACTTAGAGAGAGTGATCTTATGAACAAAAGACCTGGAGCCTTTCTATAACTATCATCTTTTATCAAAGCTCGTAGAATTTCCAGAGACATGTTGTGTAGGAAGTAGATGTCACTCCTGCTTCCAAACCTGTCTTAAACTGGGAGCTCCACCAAACACTGTCCACCATGGGTAACTGTTATGGCATTTGACACCCGAATTGCACAAGGTTCAGCATCACAGCAACCCCAGGTTACCTCAATACAGCATACTGGTAGAAGAGTCTTGTACCACTTTGAAAAATGTTCTTCCAAAATACAATAACAACCAACTTTTAAATACAAAGGCCCTCCTTGAGGTCTTGTTGACTCTAAACATGAGGCTTAAATGAAAACCAACCAATATAGTATGTTTTTGTTGTTATGTGCTATTGAGTCTCCTGTGACGTATAGTGACCCAGCTCTGAACCCTTCCTTGCCCTAAGCCAGTCTCACTAATTTTGAAACAACAATCCCCACTGCCCCAGATACTGTATCAATCCAGGGTCTACCTCTCCTGCGCTGTCCCTCCACATTTCCAAGCATGATAACTGTATCCTATTCAGATTTGTTTCTCAATTCTTAGTACAAGGCTTAATATATAGAAATAAAAACCAAACTCATTCCCACTGAGCTGATTCTGACTCACACCACTGTTCTACAAGGGTTTTCAAGACTCTACATCTTTACAGGAAGAGACTAACTAACACTCTGCTACCTGGGGTTTTTATTTTGTTTTTTAACATAGAGAGTGATTAATAAATATCTAATTGAAATTGATGTACTAATATGCAGATGACTGTCACGCCACTGTTTTCTTTTTCTAACTCCTAAATTGCTGTTCTTGGTAGATACACCTTGCGTTCTCTCGAAAATCTCCCAAATGACCCAGCCTGCCTTCTGTGACTGTGACTTCTGCCCTCTTTCTGTAGCTTGCTTCATTAAATCAAGGCCACACGCAGATATACTGAATCAGAATGAATGTCAACATGATGTTGAAGTGATTTTTAAGCATCATCCCACTTATAAATAACACGGAATACTGTATAAGAATCACCTTCAACTCTTGTTAGAATATGTGTTTCAGTCCAGTATATCTTGTAATGGAAAGGCAAGTTCTCAGAACGAACCAGTTCGAAGCCCCAAATTTAACGAAACCACCATGTACTATCACCAGGTGAATTCATTTTCTGGGGTTTTCATAGCAAAGTACCATAAACTTAGTGGTTTATAAGAACAGAAAAATATTTTTTCACACAGTTTTAGAGCCTGCAAAGGAGCCACTGTGACACAGTGAGTTATGTGTGGGGCTACTCACCAAAGGTTGTCTATTCAAATCTACCAGTCACTCCGTAAGAGAAAGATGAGTCAGACTTCTTCTTCTAGCTTTACCACATGGGTAACCCTGAAGAAAGGCCAAGATGAATTGAAATCAACTAAAAAGTAACAAATTTGCCTTGGTTGGTGTGGTGGCTGCATGTTTGAAGCCAGCGTGTCAGCAGAACCATGAGCTTTATGAAAATGATCATAAACTGAGTTTCCATGTTATTCTTTTTCTCTTTTTTGTGTCTCATTGAGTTGGAATCAAGCCATAACTGGCTCTCCAGTGGATTTTCAGAAGCAGATAATCCCAAGGAAGGAAATTACCCATCTTTCTCCCACAGGGCTGCAGGTTGATTTGAACTATATACCCCTGCGTTCCCAGCAAAACTCCTTACCAATAGGTCTCTAGAGGTCCCTTTTAAAAGGATAATAGATGTTGTTGTTGTTATATACCATAGAGTCAGAACCAATCCATAGCTGATCCTCTGACAGGCTTTCAGAGGCAGTTAATTGTGTCAGAGAAGATTGTCCATCCTCTCACAGAGTAGCTGGCAGCCTCGAACCACATGTCTTCAGAACTGTAGCACAGCTTCTTGTCACTAGGCCACCATTGTAATATGATCTCATACTCACTACTAATATCTTCAAAGACTCAATTTCTAAACAAAGTAATATTAACCAGTTTTGAAACTTTAATATATCTTTTTTGGAGAAGAAAGTACTACTACCCATAGCATCTGATTTGTAAGAGACCCCTCAATTTAGCATTGGTATATGGATACTTCTGGAAGCTCCTAGATTTCTTGCAGAGCGAGAGAGAGACACCCCAACCCTCAATGGCTTCAAGGTGATAATGATAGCAATAATTAATCTTTCCATTGTACTCAGCATAAAATTATCCCTTTCCCCAAAACCTAATACTTAAGTATTTCTCATTGCTTCTCTATAAAGTGGGGGAAGACGATTTAGGAAAGTGAAATCTTTTTCCAGAGCACACACATAAATAATAAGGAGAGAATCATTATTATAACCCAGACCTTCTGGCTCCAAGTCTCATTATCTTTCTTCAACATTGACCCCAATCAGGATAACTCAGACATATAACGAGGGTTTGGAAGAAAATAGTAAATTCATAAATGAGTTGAGTGATAAGAGATTATGCAGTAAGCTAGGGGCAATGTCTTTATACATTTTGGTCTTGGAAAGAAATGGTAATATGATCCTGAATACTGCTGCCAGAAGTGAAATGCTGAGCTAGAAGGGATATGCTGTGACCCGAGATGACAGTTTTCAAGTCTCTTAGTTTTTTTCTAAAGGTCAGGGATTTGCATTGTACTCATCCTTGTTCCATTTCTGTAGTGGAAAAAAAAAGAACAAGGACTGAAAACCCACATTCTCCTGGTTCTGGGAACACTCTTGCCTCAAATACTGATGGTTTTGCCAACAAAATGAAGAAAAACAAAACTATTCCCATGGCCAGTTTTTTTCAACAAGAAGAACCGATATTTTCGTTTTCCTATCTATTTCTTTTTTCCTTAACCTTCTGGTGGCCAAGTGGTAAGGGGATGTGCTGCTAGTCCGAAGGCACAGGCAGTTTGGATCCGACAGCTGTTCTATGGGGGAAAGGTGGGCAATCCCCTCCCTTCAATTTATACTCTAAGTCAAATTCAACTCCTTGTCAATGACTTTCATGTTTGGACTGTTAGTAATGTCTTTCAAAATTCATGGGCTCCAAGCATCACACAGGACAAAGCAGGAAGAAGAGGGGCCAACTCCTGGTCTGGAGTTTCAAAACTAATATGGTATACTGATACACTGATGAGTCAAATGCAAGAATGGTTATCCATGGTGGACAATGTTTGGTGGAGCTCCCCAATTAAAACAAACCTGGAAGCAGGAGTGGAATCTACTTCCATAATAGCTTGTCCTATGAAATTGGAGAAAGGAAGAAAGCTATACAGGTGTCCAGGAATTTTGTTCACAGGGTCGCTATACGTCACCTATGTATGACTCAACAGCACTTAAAAACAACAACATACTGATAGAATATTTAGTGCGAAGGAAAAAAGCTTTGCCTCCCTTAGTATCCTTGTGAAGGTGTCTGGTTTTGAGAAAAACGATTTATCCATCCAATCTCTCTCGGTTTCTCATTGCCATCAAGTCAAAACCAGCTCAGTTGAGTTTCTGAGATTGTAAATAACACGAGAGGGGAGTGCTCATCTTCCTTGCAGGGAGCCATTCATGGGTCCAAACCTCTAGAGAGACACTGTCTTTGGGTTAGTTGTGGCGCTTCTTAAGGACGATGAGCAGAACAGACATCATATATTAAATATGTGTAGTTAAATCCTTGGATGAATGGTTCTTCCTCAGTTCTAACATATCCCGAGCCTTGTGGGAAGAAAAGTGACCTCCTTCTGAACATTTAGCCACTGAAATCCTTACAGTTCTACTCTGACACCCAAGGAGTCACCATTGACTCCTTGTTTTGGCACTGGCTTGGCAATGACTGATTTGTGCTTTGCTTCTTGGTCTAGCACCAAAGGGAAAGCAAGAGTGCAGAAAGGCACACTGTGTTTAGGAAAAGAAGGCCAATAAAGTTCTATACCATCAAGGGTCTGATCCAGGCAGAACGAAACAGTAATATCTAAGACACAAAACAGTTCAAATCTCAGCTGATGCCATGGGTCCTTCCTTGTCTCAAAATGATCTTATGATATGAGAAGTTTCCCTCTGCATGTGAAAGCAGCACAGATAGAGGTGGTCTATCTAACCAGACTGACTGGCTAAGAGACTTTCCCAATGCCAGCATGGCACAGAGAGAGATGAAATGAACTTTGCACCCCCTAGAGGGCCATGGCAGTATCTAAGAGAGAGCTGAAGGCCATGAAGCCTTGCATTTCTGAACACGGATGGCACAGCCCCAGTCTGCACAGATCAATCTGCCAGAGAGACCAAGATGGCTCAGGAGATGCCTGAGTGGGAAGGTGACCCAAGGGAACAGATGCCACATTCTTTTTAAGACTTGGCAGTGTGGAAGTTTCCCCAAAACACACACCCAGCCCAGGAGACTGTGGCCTAGAAATAAGTGTTAAACCAGTTATATCACAATTAATATCTTTATTTCTTCCAAACTCACTTTGAGAACTTTTTATCTCCTATATGTCATAAATTATGTTTCTAAGAATTTCATCTTCCTCAGTAGAATTGGTTTAATGGGATGATAGAAGGAGAATCGATGCCTTTGAGCCTTGGTGCTGGAGAAGAGTATTGAGTATACCATGGATGGCTAAAAGAACAAACAAGTTCATCCTGGAGAGGGTGAAACCAGGCTGCTCCTTGGAGGCAAGGATTCTGAAGCTTAGTCTGAAATACTTTGGACATGTTGCAAGGCAGAACCAGTTCTTGGAGAGGGATGGAGAGTGCTTGAAAGTGTGGAGGGACAGCACAGGAGAGGAAGACCCTTGATGAGATGGAGTGATTCTGTCACTGGGACAATGAGGATAGGTGTGTAGAAGACAATAAGATTGGCACAGGATAGAGCATGGTTTAGGGCAGTTGTACATAGGGTCACTATGAGTCAGTCGTAGGTGACTCGACACCACATAACAACAACAACAAAAACAATAACAACACTCAGAAGTGACTGTGACAATGGGTTCAAGCATATTAAAGATTGTGAGGATGGTGCAGGATGAGGGCAAGGTTTAGATCTGCTGTCCATAGGTCACTATGAGTAGAAGTAGACCCCATGGCATCTAACACCAACAACAATCAAAAGGAGAGAGAGATTTTAGCAGCTCATAAGCTCCCAGTCTTCTAGCCATTTCTCTAAACATAAATAAATCTCTCCTGCTTTTCCCAATGCAGCACTCTAAATTAGAAAGTATCTGTGCATTTAAAGTTAGTGCATGACAGCACTTTCTAAAGTATCTGCTTGGCTATCTAATGTTTTATTTCATGTTTTCAATCTTAGAAAATGATGCCATGTTTGGGGGGTTTTTAAATTTATTTGTTAATGTAAAACTCATTTTTTTGGTTTGTTTTAATTCCAGAAGCTGGGATTGAGATTTCCACACATGATAGGCTGTTTGTCTGTGCTGATAGAGATTTGTCTGTGAGCATGGGAACAAGGTTTGGCTTGCAATGAAGCAAATCTGTGGCGAAGAGCACTTTATAACAGAGTTGCATTGTATTCAAAGAAAGAGATCCCGACTGAAGGCACCAACAGAAACAATTCTTCCTCCCCCCGTCCCCATTCAAATATTTTCTAAATTATTGGTCTCTCTGTGAGAACATTTTCCTCGGGTATAAACAGTGCTCATGAATGGTATGAGTGTCTCAAGAGTACAAAAGTACCAGGTTTCTTCCTGTTACCCAAACAGCAATAAACACCCATGGTACATCGGCCTGCACAGCAATCCAAGGCAAACAATGGACCTTACACACAAGTCACTGAGACGTTTCGTTCTGTGCTAACATGAGTGTTCAATCCCAGCTGTGGAGTCACCAATAGCCAAAGTTAACAGTTGCAAAAGAACCATTGAAGAGAAATGGGAAGGCTTCCTTTCGCTCCAAGCCCATGGCAGAATTGGATGGAGCTGCATCTGGATGTGTGGGAATGAATCATGCCATTGAACCAGCTGGGCACCGTCTCCGAAATCCTTCCCCACCCCCACAACCTGTGCCCAGAAATGTTGTCATATCGATTTATCTTATCAGGGCCTCCTGTGTCTGGACCTGCCGGTGCCCATGCCGGAAGGAAGCCAGGAATAAGATTTTTTAAAAGTTTAAGCAAACGCCAATCAAGTACTTTTAATTTTGAAGAGTTAAAGGACAGAAAAGAGAATTTCTATAGACATAAAAGTTTAGGCCTTTGCATACATAGTTCTGAAAGAAAATATGTAGGCAATTTCAGCAGTAGTTACTCTTCTTAAATTTTTGAACGAGTAACTAACTGAACCTTAGGGAGGTTCACAAAGCCAAAAGTTGCCTGTTGCGGTGTGTCTGCCTTCCTAATCTCTCCTGAGAAGTAAAAAGACAATAACTAGGACAGGGATTTTCCCCTCCCCTTCTTTTTTTAACTGTAACTCCCAAAAAGAAGTAGGACTTACACTGAGACCTAGCATATCATTAGTATGTTGTTGTGTACTGTCAAACCCAGATAGACCCATAGCTGACCCTCTAGTGGGTTTTCAGGAACAATTTATTGCAAAGGAGAAGATTGCCCATCCTCCTCCTGCAGAGCACCTGGTGGATTTGAACGATGGGCCTTTGGGATTGTAACACAGTTTCTTACCACTAAGCCACAAGAGATCCCTAATAAGTGTGTGTGTGTGTGTGTGAGAGAGAGAGAGAGAGAGAGAGAGAGAACAATGAAAAAGTCAAACCCACTTGTCTGTAGTCTATAAACCTTCAGGTTTCTGTAAACATTTACAGCAGGAGACTCCCTGTTGTCCTGTTGAGCAGCTGGTAAACTTGAACTACTAACCTTTTGGTTACATACTAATGAAATAATATGCCCCTTGTCTGCAGGACCAGAATTGTAATCTTTTCTATTATAATGTGTTTAAGGGAAAGGAAAGTGTTGCTAAGGATCCACTAAATTTGTTTCAATTATAAAAATAACTTCACTGATAATTCTTGAAACGTAGTTTGATAAAAACTAAAACCTCTCTATGATATGACCTCTGTTCTTTATTTGAACACTTGACTAGAGGAACACCAGTTGTTCAGTATATCTGATCATTTTATTTCTGGGCATTTCGTCCATTTCTGTTACTTCCATGGCATCCCTGAAGACCCAGGGAGTCATATCTTCTCCAACTTGGATGTCTCTGCTTCCATTTATCATGATTTATATCACCGCTTTCCACCCTGGAACCTCAAAACATACATGAGTTTGAGATGCAGCTGTGAGGCAGGTTGGGACACCAATCCTTTGTCTCAAAAGCCAAACCTAGATTTTAAATGTCCAGACCTGAATCTCTGTTTACAATTGAAAATCACCTTCACTTTCTGGCAGCTGCATTTAAAGTGCTGTGCTTAATAAACTCGTTATCACCTAAAACCAGAAGAACCATTTGCTTATGAAAATCAGACTCCATTGCAGCCTGATGCCACCTTTATACAGTTGCTAATGTTCTAAGTTAAATATTGACAGTCTCTGCATAAAGAACATGTACTAAAAAGAAATCATGTTATGCAAAGAGCCATTCCATTATTCACTTTAATTACCTTATTTTTAAGGCTAAGCTTTGCACACAATTTCAGAAAGATAATCTAAATCTGAGACCTGCTGTTTCTTTGAGTTACTTCTTTTGTGTAAAAATAACTTTGAGAAATTCTTTCGTCCTGAATTTGTTTTGTGTTCTTCCTTTAATCAAGAATATTTTCTTATTGGGGCAATCTTACTAGGTAGTTGTTTATAGTTTGGCATTCCAAATTTGATTAGAGATGGCATTTCAAGGATTATACTTTTGTTTCTATATATTCACATAGTTAATTTTATGCTATTTCCCAACTCCACTTGAAATTGATTCCAAACATATTTTCCTTTGGCCAATGATAATTTTCCCTTTTCAGTTTCCAGTATGATAATGTTTGTAATAAAGTCTGAGGCATAGTGATACGCCAAAGATAGAAATAGGGATTTGGTGAAATTCTTTTAAATCATAGGATCTTAAGATAAAATTTCTTCATGTGAAAGCAGATGATGCTGATGGAGAGGGATTCCAGGAAAACTAAACGCAGTCCAAAATAAGAAAGAACTTGCTTGCTGAAGAATAGAAGGCTTTGAATGCTTCAAAAAAATATATTTTTTTGACACCTGGAGGTATGTCCTTATGTGATAAGATTTAGAAAGGTGATAAGGTCTCGCATAAAAAGTGTACAAAATCCTACAGGGTCTAGAGGCTAGGATTTTGAAGCTCCATCTCACATACTTAGGGCATGTAGCCAGGAGGGACCAGTCCTTGGAGAAGGACATCATGCTCAGGAGGGTGGAGGGACAGCCCAAGAGAGGAAGATCCCAAATGAGATGGATTGATACAGTAACTGCGACAATGGGGGTAGGTGTATTGGATTCAGTGAGGACAGGGCGAAGTTCAGAGCTATGTGTTGCAGGTGACTTGCCGGCACATAACAAGAACAGTAGGGTCTCCACAAGAAAAAGACTGATAATACAATTACAAAATGGGCAAAACCCATGGAAAGACTTTTCATAGAGTAAGATATTCAGATGGCCAAAAGACATATGAGGAAATGTTCAAAATCACTGGCAACAAGAGAGATACAAATTAAAACCACAATGATATACCATCTCACCCCAGTAGATGTGGCGAAGTTTAATAGGACAGCAAGTAATAAATGTCAATGAATTGCATTGGGAAAATCTACTGTCAAGGATCTCTCCAGAGTACTGAAGAACAGCGATGTCAGTCTGGAGACTACAGGGCATCTGATCCAGGCCATGGTCTTTGTAATTACATGCTATGCATCAGAAAGCTGGACAACAACTAGGGATGATAGAAGGAGAGTTGATGCCTTTAAGCTCTGGTTCTGGAGAAGAATATTGAGTGTACCATGGACTGCTAGAAGAACAAACAGGTTCATCCTGGAGACGCAAGCTTTCAAGGAAGCTCCTTGGAGGCAAGGATTCTGAAGTTCCGTCTGACATTCTTCAGGCATGATGCCAGGAGGGACTAGTCCTTGCAGAGGGATGTCATGCTGGGGAGGGTGGAGGGACAGCATAGGAGAGGAAGACCCTGGCTGAGATGGATTGACTCATTGACTGAGGTAATGGGGGTGGGTGTGTTAGAGACAATGTTGTTGGCTTAGGAAAGTACAGGGTTCAGAGCTGTACATAGTGTCACTATGAGTCACAGATAACGCAATGATATTTAACAACAACAAAGATGCAAAGAACCAGTCAGGAGGCAATTATGACAATACAGGTGAGGTATGATAGGAATCTGAGCTATATTCAGCTCAAATCTTGATAAATACATGGGTCTATCACTTCTCTGCCACATAGGAAAGGCTCAAGAAATAATTATTGAATGTTGGTTTTGTTGTTATGTGCTGTCGAGTCTCTTGCAACTCATAGCGACCCTATGTACAACAGCTCTAATCCATGCTCTATCCCTTGCCAATCTCATTGCCTCTGACATGCCTATCCCCATTACCCCAGTGACGGAATCAATCCATCTCATCAAAGAATGAAACCATTAGTGATATAAATGGAAAGAAAGAAGATATATTTAAGAAGCTTGGAAACCTGACTAGTGATTGAATGTGATGATTAACAGAGACTGGGAAAAATCAATATTTGTTCCCACTCCAAAGAAAGGTGACCCAACAACGTGTGGAAATTATCAAACAATATCATTAATATCACATGCAAGGAAGATTCTGCTTAAAATTATCAAAAAATGTTTGGAACAGTATGTCAACAGAGAACTGCCAGATGTGCAGGCTAGATTTAGAAGAGGCTGTGGTACTAGGGGTATTGTAGTTAATGTTAGATGGATCTTGGCAGAAAGCAGAAAATACCAGAAGAATGCCTATCTGTGCATCATTGACTATGTAAAGGCTTTTCATTGTGTGGATCACAACAAGCTGTGGCTGACCCTGAGAAGAATGGGAATCCCAGAACATTTGATTGTGCTAATAGAAACCTATACTTGGACCAAGAGGCAGTCGTCACAACAGAGCAAGGAGACACTACATCAAAATCAAGAAGGGGGTCCATCAGGGATATATTTTGTCTCCACACCTTTTCAATCTCTATGCAGAACAGATCATCCAAGACACTGGGCTTTATGAGGAGGAATGTGGCATCAGGATTGGTGGAAGAGTCATCAACAACCTGCGTTATGCGGATGACACAATACTGCTTGCTGAAACTGGGGAGGACCTGAAGCGCTTGCTGCAGAAGGTCAAGGACTGCAGACTTCAATATGGATTGAAGCTCAACATCAGAAAAACAAAGATTCTCACCACTGGGCCAATTGGCAGCATCAGTATGGATGGGGAAGAGATTGAGATAGCTAACAGTTTTAGTTTACTTGGTTCCACACTCAACACTTTTGGTAACAGCAGCCAGGAAATCAAGAAATGAATTGCATTTGAAAAGTCAGCTGTGAGGGACCTCTCAAGAGTATTGAAGAGCAATGACATCAGGCTGGGCACTAAGGTGTGCCTGATCCAGGCTATAGTCTTTGCAATTATGTGCTATGCATCGGAGAGTTGGACAGTGAGTAGGGATGATAGAGAATTGATGCCTTTGAGTTGTGGTTCTGGAGAAGAGTGTTGAATATACCAGGGACTGCTAGGAGAACAGAGGGTGAAGCAGAATGTTCCTTGGAATCAAGAATTCTGAAGCTTCATCTGACATATTTGAGGCATGTTGCAAGGAGACGGACTGGTCCTTGGAGAGGAACATCATGTTTGGGAGAGTGGAGGGACAGTGCAGGAGAGGAAGACCCTCAATGATGAGATGGATCAATTCTGTGGTTGGGGTGGTGGGAATGATTTGAGATGGAGAGTTTGGCACAGGAAAGAACGGCGGTTAGGGCTCTTGTACATAGGGTTGCTATGAGTCGCAAGTGACTCGATGGCACTTAACAAAAACAACAATCCTGTTGATTGATGACAAGTCCAATGATTAAGAAGGGTTATCTTATGAGGGAGAGATATTAGGACAATGCATTAGTTTTTAACAAGTTCACTTTTAGGTGCTTGAGGAGTAAGATAGTTCAGAGACTAGTATAAACATACAAAAAAGGTTACAAATACTTCTGGTGTTAGTTAAACTGTAGATTCTTAAATCACATCCCCAAACAACCTGATTCATGTAGCATAGAATGAAGTCTAGAAGCATGCATTTTGAGTAGATGTCCCATGTGATGCTAATGAAAACTTAGCAAGAAATATATTTTTTTATTTATTCTATAAACTCTGCTACCAAGTCAACTCTGACTAATGTCAACCCTCCCTTAGGGCTTCCAAGCTGTAAACCTTTCTTTTCTTTCTTTCTTTCTTTCTTTCTTTCTTTCTTTCTTTCTTTCTTTCTTTCTTTCTTTCTTTCTTTCTTTCTTTCTTTCTTTCTTTCTTTCTTTCTTT
>NW_006399789.1:10166117-10172612 GCF_000299155.1 Elephantulus edwardii | reverse complement strand
TTTCTTTCTTTTTCAGGAAGAGATTAAAAATGTGCTTTATTGGTATGCATGTACTCAGCTCACTATTATTATAAACCAGATATTCCATTGAAAGAAGGATCTGGTTAAACAAAGTCTAAAGTTCCTAGAATTATATGGAAAAGGAAACACATTTGAAAGAATCCCCTCCCCCAAACTACAGAATGTGTATAGTTTCTTTGATAATGCCTTAGTAAAATGGTAGCAAAAGCAACTTTGACAAAGTAGGGACACGTAGTAAAAAGATTGCTACCTTGCTTGAGTTTATTTTCATCACAGAATTCTAAAGCAGTTACCTTGAATTAGTCCAGCATGTCCTGTGATGGATACCCTATGATCAAGCTGTAAATCTTAATGGAAAGAGACCACCCATCTCTCTGATAAAGTGGCTGGTGAGTTCCAACTGCCTTCCCTAGTGTTAGCATCACAACATTTAACCTACTATGTATGATCCCAATTCTGTAGTGCTTCTTCTACTAAGATGTAAACAAAGAAAAAAATATACAAGTTATCCAAGATGAGGGGAGACTGTCAACATATCAATAAATAGATGGAGTCCACTGATTCACAGCCACGCTGCTTTTGTTAGGTGCTGTCAAGTTGACTAAAGTCACAAAGATCCTTTTAACAGCAGGTTGAAACCTGGTGCCACCTTGTGCCTTCCTCACAATACTCAAGCCCATCATTGCAGTCACTGAGCCAATTTGTCTCATCGCCATAGATTTCTTTACAAATGATTAGAAGACAAAGAAAATTATCATCAGATCATGACAGGCAACCATCTTGTGGCAAACCAATTTACGAGTGTAGCAGGTAGAATGACAGAAGTATGGAAAAGACCACGTTTGGAACATATACAAAAAAGGAAAGCTAAAAAAGGTCATGGATTATCTGTGGTCAAAGATTGCTTCTATGTGATAGTCTTGGTATAACTCAAGATCATGCTCAACTTTTTAATTAGGTGACATGTAGCTATTTTTTTTTTTTAATCTTAAGGACACACCCTGGCAAGTTTATCTGAGAGTTGTAATCTATTTTAACCACCCAGAGACAATTTCTTTAAGGTGTCTTGTTTAGATCTAGAGCTTTGTGAGAAGATGGAGATAAAGCCTTTGGAATCATTAAAATATTAATAATAACTAACACTGACCATTTATCATGTGGCAAACCGTTCTTAACATTTTATTTATTTCTTTTTAATAAAATTTTTATTTTATACTGGTTTACTTACAAAGTTCATAGACATTGTTTTTCACATTGGATCTTTCCCATTTCCTTTACCCATGCCTCCTTCAACTCATTAAATTGTTTGACCCTATGATTAACCACCCCCATTCTATCCCTCTGTTCCTACCCTCCAGTTCTTGGATCCTCATACACATTTTACTAGTTATGTTTCTATAATAATGATATTATACAGTATTTGTCCTTACGGGACTGAGTTAGTTCACTTAGCACAATGTTTTCTAGACTCTCCCAGGTTAGGTACTGATTTTCAAAATCATTGCTCCTGCATACTGTGTACCGTTCTGTCATTCTTAACAATTTATTGTATTGACCTCAAATCCATATGAGATAGTAATTATTCTCATTGCTGCTGTCATGTGCTGTCGGATTGCCTCCAACTCATATGTGACCCTATGTACAACAGCTCTGAAACCTGCTTTATCCTGAACCAACCTTATTGTCTCTGCCATACTTACTCCCTATACCCTAGTCACTGAGGCACTCCATCTCATTGAGGGTCTTCCTCTCTTTTGCTGTCTCTCACCTTCCCAAGCATGATGTCCTTCTCCAAAGACTGGTCTCTCTTAACAACATGCTCAAAATATGTCAGACAGAGCTGCAGAATCTTTGTCTAAAAGGTACATCCTGCATGCACCCTCTCCAAGATGAACCTGTTTGTTCTCCTAGCAGTCCATGGTATATTCAGTGTTCTTCTCCAGCACCACAGCTCAAAGATGTCAATTCTCCTTCTATACTCCCTAGTCCCAGCTTTCTGATGCATAACATGCAATTGCGAAGACCATGACCTGGATTAGGCACACCTTAGTCTCTAGACTGTGATATTGTTACTCTTCAGTACTTTGGCTAGATCCCTGACAGCAAACTTTACCAATACCATTTATCTATTGATGTCCTAGCTGCTGGTACCAAAAGTGTTGATTGTGTGGAGCCAAGCAAACTGAAGTCATTAACTATCTTAAACTCTTCACCATCTATCATGATGCTGCCAATTGGCTAAGTAGTGGGAATCTTTGTTTTCTTGATGTTGAGCTTCAGTAGAGTCAGGGATGAAATTTTATTGTAGTCAGCCTAATTTCCTGGCCAGAGCCTGTGCTCTTAAACATGTTCTCTGGGCTGCATGCTGAGGAATTTATGACCTGTTGAGAGTCAAATACTGAATCCTGGATTATACTAATTTTGAGTGGCAAATAGAAACACAAAGCCAAAATACATTTCAGTTGCCATCAAGTTCATTCATCAGTTAATGGTGACACCACAAGTTACAGAGTAGAATTGCTCCAAAGGATTTTCTTGACTAATATTTCAGAAGACAATGGCCATGTCTTTCTTCCATGGGAATGGTTGGTAAGTAAAAAACATTTTGGTTAGTAATGGAGCACAAACTGTTTGCTTCCTCCAGGAATCTTGAGTGGCCGAGGTAGAGGTAAAATATCAGAAAGGACCAAACAATGTTTATAGCCATGCTGGGCTAGTCAAACAACCTCGTGGGTCCTAGAAACTGAAGCAATAAATTAAAAGAGGTTCTTAATAAATATGTTTGGTGATAACATTGATGATTAATAAACATTAGTAAACATGCTCAGATGTAGGATAGTTCTTCTGAACATTTCACAAGGTTAACATCTCGTAACATACTGTCATGTTTCTTCATAGTATTTCCAGCTACACTGGCTCTTAGACATTGCTCAAGATAGGACAAATCGTGAATATCAAGACTTTATTTTTTTAAAATGAAGATCATATTGCACAATTAAAACAGTGTGAAAGAATCTTTACTTCTGCGGAATCATTTTATTTCTGTGAAATAAACATCAAAATGGAGGTTCAAATTCAGGTCTTTTTGCACAACTCATACCCTATGCCTTAACTTGACTTTGAGCTTGAAAATAACAATGAATCTCTTAAGATCTGCAAGTACTTGGAAAAAAGTATTTCTTAGCTTCCACAATCCTTGTTTAATCACAGGGATACAGTTGAAATCAATTTGACACAAGGATGGATTGCCCAATAAGCATGGTAAGCATAGGCTTGTACTTACCTACTAATCTGTATGATTTCGCATGAGTTTCCACAGATGTGTCAAATGTCTCACAGAAGTGAAACTCATGTGAAAATGTTCACTGCACACGCATAACTGAGCACAAGGAAAGCTGGGCTTACCTTGTTTATTGGGCAATCTGGTCCTCACTGGATAGCAGATAAAGACAATAATTGTCCTTTGTCAGTAAATTGGCACTGGCAGCTTTATATATTAGGAGATACCAAAAAGTGTGAAACTTATAATTATCTTATAGAATAATTCCTCTGGCAGGACTTGAGTCAAACATCAATACAAGTGTCAAAACTCTGCACTCATTTACCCTCATTTCATATTCCTTGGCTTCCTGCGAGGTTGGTTCTTGTTCAGATTTTCTTTCATCTTTAGGAATGGAAAATGTTTGAAGGAAAAATCAACTTCTTTTCCCTTATCTTGCCTCTCATCAGTCATGGGATAGCCTGACCGATTTGTTCAGTGTAAGTGATCTCTTTATCCCTAGAAGGGATCTACCCTCACAGGATATCCCTTCTTATAATTGTGCTGGACTGTTTTAAGCAAAGGAACAAGAAGATACTGTTAGGGCACAATTCTGTCAGGCAGTAGCTCTAGGTAGAAAGAGCAGTACTTGGGGATAAAATCCTGCTCCAGTATCTATCTACTTTTGCTCCACACAACATCTCATTTTGCTTCTGCCAGTGGACAGGCAAGTGATGAATGGTGATTCTGCACACGGCATGATGAATGGAGGCTGGAAGGACAGGTGAATGCTTTTTAAAAAACATCTTGAGCATGACTTGTCACTAAACCTAGAGCTTTGGAGTAGGGGTGAGTAAATGTGAAAAAGATAATACAAAGAGGAGCAAGACCCTCATTTCATTATCTTGACGAATGTAGATCTGCAGCAATTTGCAAATAACACGTAATTAGGGCTAGATTTTTGTAATGCAAAAATCAACCTTCTAATTATCTAGCGAACTGATTGCAGATAATGATAGTGATCTACTAAGAACAGATTAGACTGAGACCATTCCCCCACTCTCCTCATTCTGTTGATGAAGTTTTCTCCATTTTACCTGTGCTGTTGTTGTTGTGTATCATAGAGTTGGAACAGACCCATATCTGAGCCTCTGGCAGGCTTTCAGGGGAAGTTAATTACATGGGAAGAGATTGCCCAGCCTTCTCCCTCAGGGCAGCTGGTGGCCTTGAGCCATGCATTCAGGATTGCAGCTTCTTGCCACTAGGACCACCAATAGAGATGGCATTAATGGGGACACTGAAGAGAGACTGGATAGTTGCCAGACTTGATTTACACATCCTCAAAGAACTTCCTTGCCAGGTAGGTGCCTTTTAAAAAAGGATCATTTTCTAATTCTCAGGAGGTCAACAAGCTAGTGAAAGAAACACTCTCTCTCATTGTAATCAAGTTGAAACCAATTCATAGAAAACCTTCTAGTGAGATTTTGGGGGCTGTCAATTACACAGAAGGGAACTCTGGTGGCCCAGTGGTAAGAACCTGAGCTGCAATCCCAAAAGCACGTGATTCAAACCCACCAGGTGCTCTGCAGAAGAAAAACAGGCAGTCTCCACCCGTGTAATTAATTGCTTCTAAAAACCCGCTAGAGGATCAGCTCTGGGTTCTGACTCGACAGTCCTCAACAACACAACAACAGATCACACAGGAGGAACTGCTCCTTTTTCTCCTGCAGAGTGACTGGTGGATTTGAACAGCTGGAGAAGCGTCAGCTTTGGGTGAGCGGTGCAGCTCCTTATAAACCATGCTAGCACAACTCTACAACAGGAAAAGGTCCTTCAGGCAGTCAGACTTTTAAAACTGAATAATACATAACAAACGTTTTCCACTCTTCCTTCCAACCTCTCTCTTCCCCACTTCTCTACCTTTTGCACTAGTGTATTCTCCTGAACCTCAACAAACCTCAGCATCGTTTGTTTTTCAGTCAAGTAGCAAAAGGCCAAAGGTCTAGAAAGAATTTGAAGTTCTTAATAAAAAATTAGGAAGTCAAAATAATCCTATATATTTTCATTAGTTCTCAGGCCCCCAGAGTGTAGCAAGTTATTCCTGTTTTCAATATGGAATAGCACATTTATGAGATGATTTTGGGCAAGAATAGGGTCTCCACTAAGCATAGTATTTATAATCCCATCAGGTTAAGTTCTCCGGGCCAGTCATTGCTACTGCTTTCTGCCAATAACCGGTGGGAAGGGGAGGGACGGCAGAATGCCCAGCAGTTTGCTTTCATTATGTGTAGTTCTAAGGAAAAATATGACCTTATTTCCAAACTTTTATGACTAAAGTTGATTTATATCATAAATGCCCAGTGCCACCAAGGGAATTCCAACTCGTGGTGACCCTTCATCAAGTTTCCGTGACTGTAAATCTTTATGAAAGGAGATGATGGCCCATTTTCCTCTGGTGTATTTGAACTGTTGACCCTTTTCATTGGCAGCACAACACATAATGCCCTATACTACCACAGCTCCTTATTTTTTTTTTCATACCATACAAACAAGTTTAATTGTGTAGTTACAGTCAATAACCACTCCTAATCAGAACATTTCTGCATAAAGAAAACTGTGATACACTTATAAAAACAGCCAGCTGTAACAAAATAGCTGGTGTTTTCATAGCCATAAACTCATAAAAAAGAAATACACCTTTATACAGAAATTTTATACAGATGTAGCTTTAAAATTGATTGTAAACCAAAGGAAGACACATTGCAAACATCAATTATTTTCACATTAATTGCATAATCTTCTAAGGTGATCTATTAGTTTTATTTACCTAAGCTTATTTGCATGATAGTAAAAATTGCATACAACAGTAAGATTGAAGCTTATAGTATGAATTGCTGGGATAAGATAGAGCACTTTTTATAGGCAACTGGGTAAAGCACATTTTCTCTATTTAAAACTTTTAAGACACTTTTTTTTACTGCCCATCAAAATACATTTATAAATAAAAAAAAATCAGTATGGTAACAAGAGACGCAATATTACATTTAATGGAAGCTTCCAAAAAATTAATTACAACCTGATGCTGCAGGATCTACAAATAAATAATGAGGACTAAATTGTGTTTCACATTTTCTTTTTTTTTTAAATCATGTAACAATGAGAATGGAAAATAAAAAATTACAGTGAATTTTTATTTCCAAAATAAAAACAACTTT
>NW_006399789.1:10164889-10165975 GCF_000299155.1 Elephantulus edwardii | reverse complement strand
TTTTTTAATTTTTTTTTTTTTTAAATAAGGGGTGAGTTTCCAAAGATCAGTGTGGAGTGTTACAGACGTAATTAAAGGAAAAGAAATCATAATCACAGACGTTATAATGCTTGTTTGAAGGCTCCAGAATGAAGAAGGAAAAAAAAGGACAGAAAAGAGAAAAAATAAATCACCGGGGCCATGCGGACGGGGGTCAGGCTGGGTGCCCCCCGTCAACAACAGTAGGGCCACCAAACAATCCTCTATGCTTCACCTGGGGCTGCCGAGCAGTTCGTAAAACAGAAGAACGTCTAGTGCAGTCTGCATCCTCCGTCCCCAACTTCTCCTGTTTGTGCAAGCTTCTGAAGATTCACTGGCCACGCCGGGGGCCCCACCGAGCTTTCCGGAGGGTCCCCGGCCGCCTGTCCCCCTCGGTGGCCCTGGGCTCAGTCCTTCAAGTCGGCGCTGATGTCTGTGCTCCCCTCGGCCGACAGCTCCTCCTCGAGCTTCACCGAGAACAGCGTGTTGGCGTTCTTGTCCTGGACGCCGTCCTCCAGGTCCTTGAGCAGCTCCTCCTCCTTGTACTCGGCCACGTCCACCTCCAGGCCCGAGTTGTCCTTGAGCTTGCCGTACCACAGCTCCTTATAAGTAGGGAATAGAAAGGAACTTTGTGTAAGGTTGTAAAGTTTCTAAATTGCATTCAAGCTGGTAAAATGTTGTCATCATTAGTTCTTACATACTGTCGAGTTGGAACCCACTCCTAGTAAAACCTTTAGAGGTTTTCAGAGGTAGTGAGAGGAGACTGTTCATCTTTCTCTCATGGAGGAGCTGGTAGCTTTGAACTGGTGTCTTTGGGTTAGAAGTGCAACTCCATGCTGCTTAGCCACTGTTGTTGTTGTTGTTATGTGCCGTCGAGTCGCCTGCGACAACAGCCCTAAACTCCGCTCTGTCCTGTGCCAATCGCACTGTCTCTGACACTCCCATCCCAATTATCCCAGTCACTGAACCAATCCACCTCATAGAGGGCCTTCCTCTCCTGCGCCGTCCCTCCACCCTCCCAAGCATGATGTCCCTCTCTAAGGACTGGTCTCTCCTCACAACATGTCC
>NW_006399789.1:10147737-10163342 GCF_000299155.1 Elephantulus edwardii | reverse complement strand
TTCAACTCTTTAGTATCTTGAATTCTTCAATGGTGCATATACATGTATTAAATGGTGCATATAAAAATGAAATATCTAGAGCAATCACCTGTGGGGGGGGGGGAAAGACAATGCAAAGAGTCACACTAAAAACACTATAAACAAATTGCTGCCGAGTCAGTTGTGCTTATACTTGGCTTGTCCTTGTAAGGCACACTAGCTGCACGGAGTGTTTCCAAGGTTCTAATCTCTGCAAAAGCAGACTGCTATGTATCTATCCCTCCAAGTGACTGCCTGGTACTTAAGCACTGTGTCACCAAGGTATCTTAGAATTTACACTACAGGCAAATCAAGGTGGAGTTCTAAAATGCATTCAACTCACCCACAGCTCATGGGAAAAGAAAGCAGAAACAAAAGGGAGGAGGAAGAAACAAAGAGAACATTTAAAAAAAGTAGACACAAGCCTTAACATAATAATGATAACAAATGTAAATTTTCTAGGGACAAAATTTAAAAGACAGATTGGTGATTTTTCTTTTTTAGAACACCAAAATAAGCTGCCTACAAGGAATTCATTTCAATAGAATAGCGCAGGAAAGTTAAAAGTGAAAGGATGGAAAAAGATAAGCCATAAAAACATTGACCAAAAGAAATAGGAGTGGCTATGTTAGTTTAACATAAAACAGATTTTGGAGGGAAAAATATTATCACAGATGGAAGTAGAAATTGAATAATGATAAAAGGGCAAATCCTCCAAGAAAGCACATCACAGACATAAATATGTGTGCACCAAAACCAAGAATGTAAAATGTGTGAAAGCAAATCTGATAAACTTGAAAAACAAATAGAAAAATCCATAATTATACTTGAAAATGTAAATCTTATCTCTCAGCAATGAAAAGAACAAATAGATGGAATACGAAGGCTTTGTGGTAGATAAAAGTATCAAAGATGATGGCTGTGCTGTCTAGCAAAGGGGAAGAGCAGGTTTTTAGAGACCAGTCTGGAAAACATGTTTTGGACAATGGATAAGAATGAACAGAGACGAACTGATGCTTTGGACTTAGACATTTGGTTAAGAGTACTGAAAATCTAATGGGCTGTCAAAGAGCAAATGAAGTTGTCTTGGAGAAAGTGCAAGGAAGATGCTCCAGAGAGGCAAGAATGATGCAAGTTCATCTAACATAGTCTGGGCATGTTGTCAGGATAAGCCAGGTCTTGGAAAAGGACATCATGCCGGGAAGGGTCAAAGGAAGAGAGAATGATCTTCAACGAGATGGAATGATACAGTAACAGTGTTCATGTCAGAGATTGTAGGATGACACCAGATAGGGCACGTTTCCAACCTCTTTTTCATAGAGTCTATGAGTCTTAGTCTTCTTGACTGCACATAACAAAATAAATGTGGGGAAAGGAGATATTTTCCCTGCACACCGTGCAAATAATTCAAGAAGCTAGACTATAAGAAACAAAATGTGACATCAGAATTGGACAAAGATTCATTGACAACTTGTATTATGCAAACAGCACAACCTTGCTTGCAGAAAATGAAGAAGACATGAAGCACTTACTAAACAAAAGCAAAGACTGTAACTTTCAATATAAGTTACATCTCAACATCAAAAGAAACAAAAATCTTCACTGCTGGACCAATAATAGGCAACAGCATGATGGAGAAAAGATTGAAAATGGACATTTTTCTTTTTATTTGGATCCACTATCACCACCCATGAGAGCAGCCATCAGGAAGTAAAAAACAAAATGTGTTGCATTGGGAATATTTGCTGTCAAGGACCTCATTAGAGTCCTAAAGAGTAAGGATATCAGTTTAAAGAATAAGGTGCACTTGATCCAAGCCAAAGTACTTCCACCTGCTTTGTCTGCATGTGAAACTTGAACAATTAATAAGAAAGACCAAAGATGACAAAAATCCTCACCACTGGACCAAGAGACAAGACCCTGATTGATGGAGAAATGATGGAAATTGTCAATGACATCATCTTATTTGGGTACACAATCAAACCCTTGGCACCAGCAATCAAGAAATTGAAAGAATATATTTTTTTAAAAAAAAATCTTTTGTCAGGGACCTTATCAAAGCACTGAGGAGCAAATTGAAGAGTAAAGTGTGCCCTGATTCAGGCCATGATATTTTCTTTTTTGTTGTTGTTGTTTTCATTAATTCATTGTTGTACATTTTCCTTCCTTGCCCCTACTTCCCATTTTCCAGTCCACTTTTCAATAAACCTCTGGTGCAGATTATTGACATAAATATAGTTATAATGCCCAATCATACATTTCTTTCAGGCTATTCTTCCCCTCATCTATTGCAGTGCAGTGTTCATTATCAATCCACTCTTTTCCTATTTGTCCCCTAACTCCCATTTAAGTCCTATTTTATAACAACTGTGTTATGCAATATTTCTCCTTTTGTGGCTGAGATAGTTCACTCAGCCTAATGTCTTCTAGGCTTACCCATGCTGTGTAGTGTTTTACAACTATATTGTTTTTCAGTGTTGTGTAATATTTCATTATGAGAATGTACCACAATTTTTCTATCCATTTGTTTGTTGATGGGCAGTTGGGTTGTTTCCATCTGCTGTTGTGAATAACACAATAAACACGGCTGTGCATACATCTGTGTGAGTGTCTTTAGGGTGTATTACCAGTAGTGGAATACTGGGTCAAGTGGTATTTTCTATTCTCAACTTTTTGAGAAATCACCAGAAAAAGTATTATTTTACATTCCCACCTGCAATGAATAAGAATTCCAATTTCTCCACAATCCTGCCAGCAACTGTTATTTGCTGCCCTGTGGAAATTTGCTATTGCTACATGGTATTTCCAGTTCACATCTGTGAGCTGTACAATGAATAAGGATGACAGGAGGAAAATCAATGCCTTTGAATCATGGTGTGGGAGAAGAGTTCTGAATATCCTATGGACTACAACAAATAGGTCTTGGAGAAGGTGCAAACAGAGCTTCCTTAGAGGAAAGGATAGAAAAGCCTCATGTCACACACTTTGAACATGTTGCTAGAAGACAGTGTTCCTTGGAAAGGGACACCATGCTAGGAAACGTGGAAGGACAGCACAATAGAGGAAGACCCTCAACACAATGGATTGGCGTAGAGACTAACAGCAACAGACTAAGTATGTCAGAGATGATGAGTAAGGCACAGGATAGGACAGCTTTCAAATCTGTTATTCAAAATGCCACTATGACTAGTACTCCAGAGCACATAACAACATTTAATTGTGTTAATTAAACAGAGGGAAAGAACCTATATTTGGCATTATTATACAACATTTCAGTTGAATCCTTATTTTTGTCTCTATTGATATTTGGTGGCCTAATGATAAGGAATTGTGCCATCAACCCAAAAGGAGCATGGTTCAAATCCACCAGTTACTTTGCAGGAAAAAGATGGGCAATCAACTTCCATGCAGTTTACTTCCTCTGAAAACCTGCCAGAGTGTTAGCTGTGAGTCAGTTAAATGAGACAATACACAGCAACAACAGCATCTGTCCAAAGGCAGAAACTATATTTAATTCATGAAGTCATTTATTCAAAGGCTTGCTTATGTTCAGTAAATATTATTTCATTTCCCTCATGTATCAGAAAGGGGAGCTCTGGTGGTCTAGTGCCAAAGAATTGAATTGCCAAGCCAAGGCACATAGCCCAAATCCACCAGCCACTCCACGGGGAGAAAGATGGGCTTTACCTCTGAAAGCTTTACCTCTGTAAAGTTGCTGAGGATCTGCTCTGGGCTGTTTCCAACTGGACAGCACACAATAACAATAGCAATCTGTCAGAAAAAAGCCCCAAGTGATAAACATGGGGGCTGCTAACCAGAAGATTCTACCAGCTGTCCCAGTGGGAAAATAGGGGCAAGTCCCTTATTTTGCAGCCTTAGAAACTCTATAGGGCAATTCTATTCTGTCCTATAGGATCAATACAAGTTAGACTTGACTTAATGACATTGGGTTTGGCTGTTTCAGTTTGTATGGCAGAAACTGTAACTGTGAAATAAAATACAATCTTACATGCCAGCAATTCTTTAACTTTGGCTTCAATATATAAGAATCTCAACAATTCCTAGCCAGGAATATAGTACATTGTAAAGATTTTGTAACTGATGACTTATTAAATGGATTCAGGATTGTTGCACAGTCTGTCTCTACCTCTACTAATCACACAAAGTAGATAATTTTCCACCTTCTTTAACAGCTGACTAGTAACAAGTATTTATTCAGAACCAGATAAGAACAATTAGTTATTTCTTCTTACCAGGTAAGACCTTTTCATGCACTAATTTTTAAAACATTACAATATCCTTGTAATGTTTCTTATTGTATACAGGAAAATACTAAGAGCAGAAGAAATTACAAACATTTTACACATTATATCTCATCATCTCCTTACAGCCAAGTCGGAACTGACTCATAGCTGGCCCTCCATTAGGTTTCTAAGGCTGTAAATAGCACAAGAGGAAATTACTCATCTTTCTCCGGAGGAGCCCTGGTGGGTTCATGCCGCCAGAGAGACATGGCCCTTGAGCTAGCAGTGCCACTTTCTATGGGCTACATCACCAGAGCTCACATATTAAATAGAATTCTTCCCCCATTTTAAATTATTATTTGACTGAAATTTTACAAAGCAAATTGGTTTTCAATTCAACTATGGATACACATTTTGTTTTATAACAGTGATTACGATACTCAAGATGTAAACGCACATTTCCATTTCTCGCCTCTCAGTCTCATTTCCGTTAATCATTATATCCTTCTCTTCCTACGTACTGGGCTTTATCCTGGGCAAATGCTGTTCTGTTAAGTTATGTGATTGGCTAATCCAAGGAGTGAAAGCTTTCCTGTTATTTGTCTTATCTCTTGATTGGCTGAAAGCTGAGTCCCTGAGGGTGAAGGAGGGCAGGGAGGAAGTTTTGTTCTGTTTAAAGATTGACTAAGGGTCATAATCTTAGGGGTTCCGTCAACTTCTGTTGGACCCATAAACCTAGCTCACTTTTTTGTGTGTGTTTTTAAGTTTCTCCCCACATTTCTCTGTGCTCTATCCAGGAACTTCTACTGTGATCATTTCATCTAGTTCTGACCTGGGCGTCATGGAATTTGAGGTTTACACAGTGAGGTGCTTTGGTTCCCTGGACTAACTTTCTATGCATATCTGCTCTTTCTTCCCTTCTTTTTGTTCTAACAGAGAAAGACTAGTAGTCGTACTTTAGAAGACTGCTCATAAGCTTTCAAGACCTCAGTCACAGAGCTAAAATTTGTTTCCTGAGCTGAGGATGATGTTCATAATTTTACTCACTGTCCTATATTAACTTAAGCATTTTTGAAATGTATGTCTTCTCTTTACTTAGATTTTAATAGACAGAATCCCAATTTCAGCTGTTCCCTTTTCTCTTACTGCCCCAGTGGACCTTCATTTTTGACAACAGAGGTCCAACATCTCAAAAGAAAAAATAACTCCTATTTGATGATGTTACTAAACCATAATCCTACGCAGAAGCACAGTCCTCTGCTTCTTAATAGATCAATACGTCAGCCTCATTTTCTAAATGTCCTGTTGGGCCTCTACCTGTCCAGGCTGAATGGCAGGAAGACAAGTGCTTCAGGTGAGTCAAGGGAAGGCCTCCTTGGGTTATAGTTTGCGGGCCTGTGGCAGGTGCTCAGCCAGTGAACAAAACAAGGACCATGCCCAGCTCCTGCTAGATGGGAATCCCCTCTCTGAACACAATAGGCTCTTTGAACTCTGAATGCTGATGATTCTTCCGCTCTTCAGAGGTTCAAGTGCGTAAACATCAGCCAGAGAGCTTTGTTCTCTGTGTCCTGCTACATATACAGTGCCTATATTTTGCCCTTGTTTATGAAACCCACTTCTACTGCCTGTTATAATTGCAATGAGAATCCTTTTCACATTGAATTACTGCCTTGGCTGTTGTAGGAAAAAATTCAACTGAAAACTACCCTGATTTAAATAGAATAAGTACATACTCCCAGAGCTTGGTTGCTAAGCTATCAACACAATGAAAAAGATCCACTTTGTTGCCAGAAGATAATAAATGACTGAAATGATGGGGTGGGGGGGGTCAATTGTCAGTGGTTCCATTTGAAAGGTGGTCTCTGAGGTCAGTGTCAATAAGTATCTTCATGCCTGGATTTTTCATGCAAAGGTTAAAGTTTCCTGGTCCACATGAGAGAGGAAACAAACAGACCTGCATAGACTAAAATAATAATAGCCAGAGACAAGACAGCGCCAGAGAGACAGTTAACTGTGCTTCCTGACAGCCCCCTCCCCCCCATGCCCTGCTCTTCTAAAGAGTAATTATACCAAGTGATGTCATGATAGATGGCCTCTTTCCCATGGCTCTGTGGCTTATCTTTGGGGCCAGAGAGTTACGGGAGGTAGCAAGCTTTGAACTCTTGACATAGTTAACGAGGAGTGGGGGGAAAGCCCAACTAGCTGGTTTTTAGTGTTTTAATTCACATGGGATGCAGGGTCTAAGGCCATGTCTGAGTTTTCAGAAAGCAGCCTTGCATTTAATAAAGTGCAATTTATTTAATGAAACAAAACTCAATGTATTATCATTCATGTGTGGGCTTGTTTTATTTGTTTGTTTGTTTGTTTATGTGTACTTTTGCTGTTGTGGGCTGTCAAGTTGGAACCAACTCATAACTGCCCTTTAGAAAGTTTTCAGAGACTTTGAACTGAACACTAGGAGATTGCCTATTTTTTCCCTATACAGTAGCAGCTGGTGGATTTGAACTGTGTACCTTTGAGTTTATAGTGCAGCTCCTCACCACTGTGCACTACCAGAGCTCCCTTCCAACTCCTGGCAGCACTATTTAACAAAGTAGAACTGTCCTCACAGGGTTTCCTGGGCTTTGTCAGAAACTAGACAATGTTCTAAGTAATTTAATCCTTCTAACAAACAATAATGCAAGTACTATAATTGTTACCATTGTACAGATTGAGGAAATAAAGCACAGGAGGTGAAGTGATGTGTGCAGGTCACGTGAGTGGTGTGAGTGGTGAAGGTAAGCCTTGAATTTAGGCAGTGTAGTCCCAGAGCCTCCACTTGTGGTGGTGTCTTTTATGATTTTTTTTAAAAATTACTGTTATTTTAGAAAAAAGGTTTGGGGGGAAATTTAAGAATCAACATCATATAATTTCTCACAAAAATTTAGAGTCACAGTTTTTATTATGTTACTATTAACAAAATTATTCTGGTTTTGTGTTAAAATCACATGTATTATGCCTTCAGTCATAAAGGAAGCCACTGAGTCTTTCAAACACAACAGGAGCCCATCATCTGGTATTCTCTGCTCAGAGTTCTCCAGCTGGGGCTTTTGCACCAACCCAGATTTCCTGCTCACTGTGAAACAGTACAGCTAGGATTGTTAAGAGTGTCACACGTACATGAAGATTTGGAAGAAATTATTTCTAGTAAATCAAATGTGAATATCTATTGAAAGGTATCATGAAAAATGGAATTTTTAAAAGTGATATTAAAGAAGTTCCGCTCCTAGAGCAGATTGCTATAAGCTCTAACCTAAGACAAACATTAGGAGGAGTAAGAGGGAAGCAATGTGGAGTTCGTATTCAGCATTCTCTAGTATTTGGACCAGTTCGGTGGAAAGACTTCACAAGCAATAAAGAAGACAATTTAGCACTAAATAAGATAACGTGGGGAAGCAGCTTGGGTATCGCGCAGCAGTGCTGTTCCATCACTGAGTGGTGCCGACCTGCCGGGCCCCGGGGAGGCTTTCCACCGGCACACGGTGACTCACTCGGAGGAAGATGAACAGGACTCAGAAGAGCTTTGGTTAAACCTGGAGGAGACACGAGAGGTGCAGAACTTGAGGAAGAGCCCCAGTGGGGTGAGTGCTGTGGCCCTGCTGGTGCGGGAGAAAGCACAGGAAGAGACTACACGAGTAGAGGAAGCCAGGTGGTATTGGGGACATGAAGAAACAGAAGGAGAGGGACAAAGGTCAGATCAGTGAAGAGGAAGACCTCCATTTGGGGACATCGTTTTCTGCAGAAACCAACTGAAGGGATGAGGATGCAGTCATATGAAATATATTGAAACAGAGCAGAAGAGGAGGAAAGGGACTGTAGACCATGAGGAATAGACAGGAAAGCCGAAGAATGCAGAGGACTGTCTCTGTGAACTTCCAGAAAACACAGTGAAACATAATGTCTCCTCAGCCAAGAAGACCAAGGAGATGCTTTCCAACCAGATGCTGAGTGGCATCCCCGAGAGGTCGACCTTGGCATTGATGCCAAAATAAAAATATCATCTCCACTGAGGAGGCCAAGGCCTGACTGCTGGTGGAGCAGCAGAACAAGAAGAAAGACAGAGAGACATTCTTTGTGCCCATCAATATGGTTGTGAACTATGTGAAGCATAACTGATTTTGTCATGAGGAGCTCAATGCGCCCCTTCGGAGAAACAAAGAGCCCAGAGCCCGGCCCTTGAGAGTGGGTGACACGGAGAAGCCAGAGCCGGAGTGGTCTTCTCCAAACCACAAACGTCCTGCTAACAAGAAGGCCTCCAATGTCTATCACTATGAGAAGTTCAAGGAGATGAAAAGGTGATACAAAAGGTGGCTGGCAAGCGGTGCAGAGTGGGATGCGAAGAGCACCTCTCATCTACTTGATACCTGGTTTTCCTGGACAAAGTCTGGTGATTGACCAGTGGACAGTTCCAAAACCAGACTGCTGTAGCCTACCTACTGAATCTTTGAAACACGCACTTTGACTTTTTGAAACAAAATGTATAGTTTTCCTAATTGAGGACAAACTATTCTTGTGAGCATTATTAAATCTTGTCTGTAAATATTTTCATTTTCTGTTAGTTCTACATCAGGAAGAAAGAACTGCATATCTGGGGGAACATAATATATTTTAGATTGTAGTTTAATCATGTCTCCTGCTTCTAAATATCAGAAATGGTATTCAGAACAGCACTCTTCATTGCAGCCTGTTAAAGTGGATTCAGAAGTATCTAGGATGGGACCAAGGGGCATTTGCTGATTTTTACAAAGTTGTTTCTTTGCTTTAAAAAAACCCACCACCACAACAACAAATAATTTCTATTTAAAAAGAAAGAAAATAATGTGTTGCTGTTATGTACCTTCCAGTTGGAACCAACTCATAACTGGCCCTCTAGGGGCTTTTCCGAGGGAGTAAATCACGTGACGAACACTGACCTTTTTTCTCTCTTGAAACAGCTGGCAGATTCAACCCAGGTGCCTTTGGGTTGGAAGCATAGCTCCTTACTACTAAGCTAGCAAATCTCAAAGAAGATAACTATTTGTACAAAGGTAAAGCATCATAAATTGGTTTTTTTTAAATTTTATACTGCTTTATTTACAAAGTGTTAAGTACATAGCTTTTCACAAAAGATCCTTCCCATTTCCTTAACAGCATCATAAGTTTTATTCTCTTTGTTTTACGTACAGTCACAAGGATTTTAAAGACAGTTTTCGTTTGAGGGAATAACCAAAAGGCTTAGTAAAAAAGAAGAGACTCACATGTGATAGCCATAAACAATTCCTTTTATAAGGAGAAGAGAAATTACTAACTTCTCTATTTTAAGGTATTGATTCATTCAGCAATTCATTTATCCCTCTATATTCTTATAAAAAGCCTAGATGGTATAGCATGTTCTATGTTGAACGGCTAACCAGAAGTTCAGCAGCTTGAATCCACCATCTACCTCAAGGGAGAAACATGAGGCAGTGTTTCCTATAAAGATTTCCAACTTTGGAAACCTGAGGGCAGTCAACAAAGAGTTGGAACCAACTCAATGGATTAGATTTTAAAAACTCGTACAAGTTTAAAGTCAAGTTCATTGTCTTTCAGGGCCCACTCCTGTGGGCAGTCATTACCTGGGCAGTGTAGGGAAGCCACAAAGAAAGATTCAGAATACAAAAGGTTAAACCCCTTTAATACTTTCCAACCAAATGATACAAGTGGAATGAACAGAGACTAAAATGCTTCAAAATTCAAACACAATGAGTGTATATAGCAACTGATGCCAGTGTTTTGTTTTGATAGAGTTATTATCTACCTGTCAAAAAGAAACTACTGGATCTGATTCTATTTGTTTAGTACTCAAATTCGCAGCAGGTGGAATCCTTATCAATTCAGATAGGTAGGCTTGTGTGTGCCTCTTGTAAATAAAGTGTCAGCCTTTGTGTAACAAAGCAAACATAGGATAAGGTATTCTCTGTATGAAAGGACAGTGGGTGGTATTGGTTTCTGTTACTGAGTCACATGATAACTCTCATTTTAAATGTTCACAATCTCTCAGAAAAGACCCCCTGAATATATAACGAGAGCATTAAATACATAATGCCAGCATGCTTTAATAGTGTGTAAAAGATTCACACAATAAGTCCATCTTCCTTTGCTCATACCCTCCCTCCCTCCCATTTTCAGATCTGCATGCAATGTTGAGAGAATGTTCTCCTGAAGACTGCTAGTCATCCAGTATCCGTCCTGGTGAAACTTTTCATGCTCTTTTCTTGTCAGTATAAACCAACTCATGGTTGACTCTTCACTGGGTTTCTGAGCCTGTAAAGTGCGAAAGAGGAGATTGCCCATCTTTCTCTCAAGGAGCAGCTGGTAAATCCTTTATCACCAGAGAGATAGCCTATGGGTTATCAGTGCAACTGTCTACAGACTATGTGAGGAGAGCCGCCCTCTTTTCCGTATCATTCACTCACTCATTCAATGCCATCCAGGTGGAAAGAACTCCTAACTGACCCTTCTGAAAGTTTTCATAGGCTGAAGTCACAAAGAGGAGATAGTCCATCTTTTTCCAGTGGAGCATGTGGTGGATTTGAATCTCTCGCCTTTGTGTTGACAGCACAACTCCTTATTTACTACCACTTTGTCAGATGTTTGTTGTTGTTGTTGTTGTGGACCGTAGAGTGGGAGCCAACCCATAGCTGAACCTCCAGCAGGTTTTCAGAAGCAGTGAGTTGCATGAGAGGAGACTGTCCATCCTTTTCCTGTGGAGCAGCTGGTGGCCTCGAACCTCATGCCTACAGGATTGCAGTGCAAACAAAGCCTCAAGTTGAAACATGACATGAAATCCTGTGTCATTGTTAAGTACTACCACTTTCTCATACACAATAAATTGCGGCTGACCTTGTGAAGAATGGGAATCTCAGAACACTGGATTGTGCTTATGCAAAAATTATACTTGGACCAGGAGTCAGTCATCAGAACAGAGCATGGAAATACTGCATGGTTCAAAATTGGTAAGGGTGTACACCAGAGATGTGTCCTTTCGCCATATCTTTTCAGTCTATATGCAGAGCAGATTATCTGGGAGCCTGGGCTGTATGAGGAGAAATGTGGCATCAAGATTGAGGGAAGACTCATCAACAATCTATGTTATGCAGATGACACAACCCTGCTTGCTGAAACTGAGGAGGACCTGAAGTGCTTGCTGCAAAGGGTCAAGGACTGCAGCCTTCAATATGGATTAAAGCTCAACATCAAGAAAATAGATTCTCACCAGTGGGCCAGTTGGCAGCATCATGATAGATGGTGAAGAGATAGAGATTGTTGATAGCTTTAGTTTGCTTAGCTCTACAATCAATGCTCTAGGTGTCAGCAGTCAAGAAATTAACAAATTGAATTGGGAATGTCTGTGTAAGAGACCTCTCCAAAGTGTTTAGCAGCGACACTGTCAGTCTGGAAACTAAAGTGCACCTGATCCAGGCCATGGTCTTTGCAATTACTTGCTATGCATCAGAATGCTGGACAATGACCAGGGAGGACAGAAGGAGAATTGATGCCTTTGAGCTGTCGTGCTGGAGAAGAGTACTGAATATTCCATGGACTGCTAGGAGGACAAGAAAGCCAGGCTGCTCCTTGGAGGCAAGGATTCTGACGTCCCCGTCTTACATACTTTGGACATGTTGCAAGGCGGGATCAGTCCTTGGAGAGCGACATCATCCTTGGGAGGGTGGAGGGACAGCACAGGAGAGGAAGACTCTCAATGATATGAATTGATTCAGTGACTGGGATAATGAGGGTAGGTGTGTCAGAGACAATAATATTGGCACAGGATACAGCAAGATTACTTTTGTTGGACATAGGGTTGCTATGAGTTGCAGGTAACTCAACAACACATAACAACAATTTTCTCATACCATCAACTCTCTGATATCTTTGGTCCATGGACAAGTTTTGCTGCTTCTTGTTGTTGTTAGGTGCCATCGAGTCGTAGATGAATCATAGCGACCCTATGAACGGAAGACCTGAGCACTGTTGGTACATAGAGTTTCCGGAGGCAGGTCACTTCAGAAGTGGATGCCATTCCTGCTTCCAGGCTTGTTTTAATCGGGAAGCATCAGCAAACACTGTCCACCATGGGTAACCATTATCACATTTGGAACATCAGTGTCCCAGTGTTCAGTATCACAGGAACCACGAGTGACCTCTGTACAGCAATGCACAGACCAGTGCTATACCACCTTGGGATTGGTAGCAACAACAAGTTTTGCTTAGAAAACCAAAATTGATTAAAAATGTATTTCAGTGTCAACCAATCTTGACCACTGTTTGTTAACAGATTATTCATTTAAACATCAAACCTAGTTCAATTCAAGTAAATAATCTTACTTTTTAGAAAAAAAATAAAATCTGATCACATTTTCTACTCCAATTTTGGAAGCACAAAAGTTGTCTAACTATGTCCACCAATATGTTCTTAAAAAATAATAGAGGATTTCACAATGACATTTTTTAATAACTTGATTTTTCTGTGCTTTCTCCAATTTAGGGAGTTTAAATTTAAGAAAATAGTTTAAGAAGGTAAATAAGTTACTATACAAAAGAAGCAAAGACTGTTTAAATGAAATAAAAGTAATCATATTTAGTTTATAAGACTTTTTGGTCTGAATGACACTTATTTTTTAAATTAAGGTTGAAACAAATTGTTGTTATACTTAACATTCAACTTGGGGCATACTTTAATACACTCTTTGGTCATGTTTTTACACAGTTATAAAATCATCAGCACAATGTTATTACTTAACAAGTACCTAACTTCTCTCATAAAAGCAGCATGAGTGATGGGGCAAATACGTGCATGTGCAGTTACAGGGTTGGCATCCCAGTGACTTCCAGGTACACAGAGATAGATGCATTGTCAGGTGTACTGGTTAGGTACGAAGGACTTCAGAACTTTGGCAATGAGCCCCACACACGAGTCAGGAGCAGGGTGTGGGTGTGTCCTGGGAAAAGAACTCAGGTTAGCCTGGGAAACACGGGGGTGCGGCTACTGTCTGTTTCCATCTTCTCTCTCCTTCCTACACTGTCTAAACAAACCTTTTGTTTGGCAAGCAATAAATTGGGAATACAGAATTCTAAGGCATTAAAAAATGTTTTTACTTACATTCGAAAATATACAAACTTAGTAGACTGTTGGTAGTGGTCTAAAGGCCTCTGGGATCCTACTGCCTTAGTTGGTTGAATTCTAATGAACTCACTTTACTCCAGGGAGAATATAGACGAAGGTGGTTGGAAGATGTAGTCTAAAAGTATATGCATATATTTGCATGACTCACAATGACATGAGGTCTTAGATGGAGCCCAGGCTTAAGCCCTGATGCCTTTCTCTAAGGCATGCATTTCTTGAAGTACTTCTTTCATAGGCTGTTATTAACTCAATTTCTCTTAAAAATACTCTCTCCTGAGCAGCCTTCTATCTTTTTTTTCCCCTGTGATTTCATAACTTCATCATGTGGCTTTGACTTACTTAAGTCTATGGCAATTTTATAATTCCAGGAAAATCACTACCTGACAATTCTCTATAGGTTCCCAAAGAGGAGACTCTGCTGAATTCATCCAATTCATCTTTGCTTGCCCTCTCCTGGGTATGGATGATTAGTCAAAAGCTTAAGTGTTGTTGGCTCAGTCCCATCCTTCACTGTGAAGACAGGGGATGCAGCTTAAGTAAGAGGTCAGGACTTTCAGGAACAAAGCCTACTCCCTCTGCAGCTGATTCCTTAGGAATGCTAATGAGAAGCTGAGCAATGCTGGTCACAACTTCTAAGATCCATCGTTTTGAATGTATTCTTGATTCTCTAAATAAAATACTCAGTTATTCTTCCTACATATTGTTATTCACAAACTTGAAGGGTCAGAAACAGAGGTGACAATAACTGGAGAAGGAAAACAGGGCTGCTGGACAGCACTTTCCCCTTCCCAGCAATTCTCTCCAGATGGACCTTGGCAAAGTGCAGGCAGCTGGCAAAGATCCCTCATCCCTTGTTGCACAGCTCTGCTTTGACAACTCTGTGAGATGTATGCATTCTGCCAATGGGGAGGAGAGATGCTCTTTTCAGTCACAGTCTCTGTCTTCACAGCAGAATTCAATCCTTAAGGATTGGTCATATGTTAAGATGAAATAATAAGAGCTCTGCTGCCATAGACTATAAGGAGTTGTGCTGCTGGTGATTTGAATCCAAAAGCTGCTGCGCTTGAGGAAAATGGACAAGCTCCTCCCATGAGATTTGCAGCCTCTGAAAACCTAGTGGAGGTTCAACAATGAAGCAGTTCCAGTTCGAAGACAGTGAGGGTCGGGGCAGATGGGATGTCAGGAAAAACAGTAGCACAAAGGGCAACATTTTCCTGCTTCATAAATTCTAGGAGTCTTGCCACATTGGTGTGGTGGTTTTTGGTTTTGTTTTTGGTGGTTTTACTGGCTGGTTTTTGTTTGGTGGGGTGTTTTGTTGTTGTTTGGCTTTGCTGACATTTTTATTTTATTGCTTTCTTCCTTGATACATGTTTAATCTGTGAAATGCTTAGAAAAAAAAACAACCCTTCGCTCTGCACTCAAGTAGGTGATGCATGTCCACATCAACAGCGGTAAGTTGGGTTGGTGGGATGCACCTTTGCTATGATATGCCTCTGATGTGATGTGGTGAAAATAACACTTGAACTCTGTAGGCTTACGTTTAAAAGTCTCTGGTCTGATCAGCAGAAGGACAACGAATTCCAAATCCTTAATGAAGACCAGTCTATGAAATCCCTGATCAAGAACTCCTCCAAACAGCCAAGGACATAAAACACATGTACAGTCTGGGAAGCTGGAACTACCAAGAAGGGTTTACGGAAGCATGGTGACTAAATCAACTCCATTCATTGTGGTCTACTCAAGACTGACCTGTAGCTGACCTTCCACCAGGTTTCCAAAGCTATCAGTTACATGGGAGAAGGATGTCCACATTACTCCTTCAGAGCTGTGGGTCGATTAGAACCATCAGAGAAGTGTGACCACTGGACTCAGTGGTCTCAAGAACACTAAAGATCAAAAAGATAGTTCATGTCAGGAAATATTCCTTTCTATTATATATAAAGTTACCATGAGTCAATGCCAATCTGGCAGCATTTGTGGACTAAGCTGTACCTGGGTCCTGTCTGTGGTCTTTTCAAGTACATGCTGTGTATCTGAGAGCTGGACAATGAATAAGGACAACAGAAGAAGAATTGATGCCTTTGAGCTGTGGTATTGGAGAAGAGCACTGAACATCCCATGGACGGCTGAAAGAACAAAGTTGTATACCTTGGAGAAGG
>NW_006399789.1:10135191-10138802 GCF_000299155.1 Elephantulus edwardii | reverse complement strand
AAAAAAAATTAAAAAAGAAAATATCTTCTGATTGTCATGTTCTTATGTCATCATCTCTCTTCAGCATTACATGTTGCCCAACAGCACAGAGAAATGACAATGTATGATGGCTAAGTTTAGATAGTGAAGGGAGCTGCAACTTCAACCTTGACGTCACATGCTTTGGTGGATCATGGCCCCTAGATCACTTTTTCTGGAAGAAACTAGTCACCAGATCCTGTGGTCATTCAAGGAACTCTGTATAGAGAACTGCTTGGAGGAACTGAGGCCTCCCACCAGCTACCTGTTCCAATATGTGAGTCATGTGAGGAAGTGACCTTGGCAGTGGTTCCAACAACTCCGGTCAAGGGTTCAGACAAAAAAGTTCCAGTAGACATCTGGATAAAAATATCACAAAGGACCTCAAACCAGATCTACACAGCTAAGTGTTGTTGATTGAATTTGAGTCACACAGCAACCTTATGAACAAACGGCCTGAAGCTTTTTTATAGATATCAACACTTATCAAATTCTCATAAACTCTTGACCCACAGGACTTTTGAGAGATAATATATGTTTCTTTGGTTTTAAATTATATAACTTTACAATCATATCTCTCTCTTTCTCTCTGTGTGTGTGTGTGCGTGCGCGCACACACACACACACGCGCGCGCGCGCGTACGCTTCCCATAATAGAAAATCCACATAGATGGATTTAGGAGGATGAGACCAGAGATTGGGCAGGAGATCATAGAACAGACCAGGCCAGTGATAAGAAGGGCCTGAAACAGAGCTGTGGGATACAGATGATGAGAAGAGCAGTATTTGCAAAGTATCCAGGAATATAAATTTTTTGATTGAGTAGAAGTGGGTGCTCCAGGAATACAGAATTATTCTTAGCTTTCTCTATTAGGTGGCGAGATGCCAAAAGTTAAAATAGAAAATGAGCGCGGGAGAGAAAAAAACATACTTCAGGAAAAGATGCTGAGCTCAAAACTGGAATGTTGTCAGGCACTGGGGCTCTAAATGGATATGCGACCAGAATCCCACAGCACCTGCTTCAATGGTGTCTTCTCAGTCTTTTGCTTCCCGTGGTGTTCTCCTTCATGTAACATTATTAATTACTCCTTGTTTTTAAGTTATTTCCTTCCATGGCTTAAAACTCTTCTGGCTTTCCTCCAGCTTTTGCATTTTCTCCCCAAGCTATCTTGGGACCTCATTTGCTCAAACCCTGATGTTCCACAGAATTCCACCCCAGCTCACTGCTCACCTTTCTATCAGTGCCCTGCGGTGGGTCTCCTAGAGTCCAAGATCACTCTCCTTGAGCTCAGGTGGTTTAAGAACCAAATAATTTGATATGTTGTATCTTTTGTTTTGGAGCACATATTCAAATTTTTAATTTTCATAATTTTACTCTTTTTCATATAAGTTCTAATTATCTGTTATTGTTTTAGTGCCTTAAGTATAAATCAATATCTATATCTATCTATCTATCTATCTATCTATCTATCTATCTATCTATCTATCTATCTATTGTCTGTCTAATCTTTCTATTATAGTAATGTTGAGTAACTGTGAGATCTTCATGGGTACATAGTAGTGTACCCTGGAGTTGTTATTCAAATTTTTCACAAATAATTCTATCGCCTTTTAGAACACGTAATAGAATTATTCTTCTATATCTTTTTATACTTTCCATTATAGACAATGTGGTTATGTTCCCTATTTTGGACAGTGAAATGTAAAGAGAAGTAGACAGTTTGCATCAAGTAACTTATTTAATGATCTCAATACCTAGATTAACTAAGCAGCAATTAGAGATAAACTCTTCTAGGTTAATACCAGGAAAAATGACTGAAGACTCCTGTAGTCAAGCAGGAGGGGAGGAAGATCAGTTCAAACTGTATCATTCAATTTAAAGTTGTAAAGCTTGGGCCTTATACTGTATCCTTCAATTTAAAGTTGTAAAGCTTAGGCCTTTTATTCAAGACAGTTGAAACCTATTTAGAATATTCTCTGATGTATTAAAAGAACATAACATCTTTAGGACATTTTGCAAATATGCAAGGTTGTTTGAAGGATTAAGTATAATCTCTAGCATCTTGGGAGTAGGATCAAGATATGAAAAAGTTGTAGGAGAATAATTTTAATTTCTTTTTCTTCTATATCCTGTGGATCTCTGATGGTCCAGTTTCTAGGGAGCTGCACTGCTAATCCATAGGCATGCATCTCTTGTGGTTCAAATCCACCAGTGACTCTTAGGGATAAAATGGAGCAATCTTCTCCTGTGCAGTTCACAGTCTCAGGAACCTATGGAAGGGTCAGCTCTGAGTCAGTGCCAGTTCATCATCTGAGCTTGAGAGAGAGATTGGTTATGGCACGTTGCTTCTTTCACTCTCTTACTAACCTAGATAACTTTAAATAGTGTTGATCCTGCAAAAAATGTAGAATGCTGGTAATTTTATGTTAACATGAGCTCTCCCAAGGGTTTCCATGCAATGCTGCTGTTTGTTGTTATTAGGTGTCATGGAGTTAATTACAAAGGATAGTGACCTTCTGAGCACCAGGTCAGCACCTTCCCCTGCCCTACACCAGCCTCACAATCTCCAATGAACTGGGGCTCAGTGTTAAAGGCAACACATTGTTCTATACCATGTTACATTTGTATCCTTTTCAAATAATATTCTTTTAACAGTAGTTTCACTTGTATAATTTAATTCACCTGTTGACCTACTACCATCTAACAAGAAGAATAATATTGATAGACACTCCAGTGTTTTACATCATCATTCAAAGACTTATATAAGCTTCATTTTCTTAGAAAAATTGAGGAACATCTTTTTTATGTTTGCATTCTTTAATAATCATTTGTTGCTGTTAGAGGAACATCTTAAATACAGTATTTGAATAAACTCTGAGTAATGGATGCTATTACGGCAGTCTTTCAAACTGAATATTGGTTTACTTACTGGGCTCATTTTCTACATCCACAAAGACATTGTTAAGAAAAGAATTTCACATTGAGAGCACAGACAAAAAAATACTTGGTCTTGGGGAAATGAGTTTCTTCTTTTTGTCTGAATTGTTAAATTGTTTACTTAGGATCAATGAGATTGATGAAATAATTATCCAGCTTTACATTGCACCCATACATATTTTCTGTACATCAAGTTGAAACACACTCATAGCTGACCCTCGAGGGAGTTTTAATAAATTGCCCAGAAGGAGAATGTCCATGTTTTCCTAGGGAGCAGATGATGGATTAGAACTCTGTGCCTTTTGATTGGTAGTACATTTCCTTCCCACTAGGCCACCAGAGCTACCTTAATGTGTTGTTTTGTACCAGCAAATCAGAACTGATGCGTAGCTGACCCTCCAATGGGTTCAGTTAATCACACAGGAGGAGATTGCCCAGGTTTCTCCCACGGAGCAACTGGTATATTTGAACCACATGCCTTCTGGATTGCAGCTCAGCTTCTTATCATTAGGCCACCAGAGCTCCCAATTATGTGTTGTTGTTGTTGTTGTTATGTGCCGTCGAGTCATTTTCGACTCATAGCGACCCTATGCACAACAGCCCTAAACCCTGCTCTATCCTGCGCCAAATGCACTGCCTCTGACACACCCATCCC
>NW_006399789.1:10128277-10135091 GCF_000299155.1 Elephantulus edwardii | reverse complement strand
TCCACCAGGTTTCCAAAGCTATCAGTTACATGGGAGAAGGATGTCCACATTACTCCTTCAGAGCTGTGGGTCGATTAGAACCATCAGAGAAGTGTGACCACTGGACTCAGTGGTCTCAAGAACACTAAAGATCAAAAAGATAGTTCATGTCAGGAAATATTCCTTTCTATTATATATAAAGTTACCATGAGTCAATGCCAATCTGGCAGCATTTGTGGACTAAGCTGTACCTGGGTCCTGTCTGTGGTCTTTTCAAGTACATGCTGTGTATCTGAGAGCTGGACAATGAATAAGGACAACAGAAGAAGAATTGATGCCTTTGAGCTGTGGTATTGGAGAAGAGCACTGAACATCCCATGGACGGCTGAAAGAACAAAGTTGTATACCTTGGAGAAGGAGAGCGAGAGTGCTCCTTGAAGGCAAGGATGGTGATGTTTCATCTCATATACTTTGGGTATGTAGCTAGGAGAGATTATTCCTTGGAGAGTGACGTCATGCTGGGAAAGGTGAAGAGATGGTGAAAGACCCTCACCCAGGTGGATTGACTCAGTAACTGTACCTATGGCTTCAATTGGGTCAGAGATTATTATGATGGCACAGGATAGGACAGGGTTTAGATCTGTTGTTCACAGGGTTGCTACAAAGCTGCCCTCAATTCAACAACATGTAGTAACAACAACCTGGGTAGGATCCTGGAACAGAACAAGACAAATACTAAGGAAATTCCTCTAGGTTGTATAGCCCTGGTGTACAAGTTGCCATCCCATGGTCACTTGTGGTTGCTGTGAGGCTGAACTCTGTTACATGGATGTGTTAAATGCGTTAATGGTTGGCTACCCAATGCGGACAGAGAGTAGAGTGGAGCTTCCCAATTAAAACAAGTGTGGAAGGAGGAGTGGCATCCACTTCCATAATAGCTTGCCTCCGGAAGCCCTATGAACCTAGAGAGAGGATGAAGGGCGTTGCCTGCGACTCGACGGCACTTAACAACAACAACATAGTATTATGTTACTAAGTCAATTATGTAAGATGTTAATAATAGGTCAACTTGGGTGCAGGGCAAATATGAACTCTCTGGATATCTTTGAAACCTTTCTGCAAATAAAAATATGTTCTGAAAATTATGTTTTTAAGACAATTAACACTATAAAGAAGAACATTTTAAAAGGGGCTTTGTTTGTTTGTCTTAGTGAGGAATTGTAATATGGTGAGTTTTATTTGCCACGCTTAAATTTCAGAACATCAAAGTCTACAGTCTTCAATATGGATTACATCTCAACATCAAGAAAATAAAAATACTCACACTGGACCAACAAACAATAGCATGATAGCTGGAGAAAAGATAGAAATTGTCAACCATTACATCTTGGATCCATAATTAGCACCCTTGGTGTCACCAGTTAGGAGATCAGGAGACATATCGCATTAAGAAAGTCTGCTGTCAGAGACCTTTCCAAACTACTGGAGAGCATATGATGTCAGTTTGAAGACCAAGGTGATTCAGGCCATAGTCTAAAACAAAACAAGTTATCAGTATTGTTTCTATGTCAGGTTCTATATTACAAAATAGAAAATTATACTGTAACAAGCACTGCAAATATATGAGTAAAGGGGGAAGAAAGTTTCTCACGAAAGAAATCACTATTTGCATTTTATCATATTTCTTCCCACTTCATAGAATCATTGTTGATGAAACTGAATGATGCAGTTTTTATATTAAGATGTCATTTTAGTGACAGGGAACACAATATGCAAGATGGAAATGATCAGCAGTGTCCATAAAGAAAGGGAAGATGCAGATGGAGGAATGAAAAGGAGAATTATAGGAAGTGGGGGAAAGTGCAATTACATTGCAGGTATGGCAATTAATGTAGAAAACAAAATGCATATGAATGATTCTGTGAATAATGCATATACTTTGTAAACTTTTACTCAATGAACAACAACAAATAAAATACAGTTTTATCATAACTATTTCCCAAGTTACTTGTTAGTCTTCAAATTTTCATTTCAAAGGGCTATATACCAAGTAGATATATCAGGTGAACCATCCTCTGTGAACCATTTCATATTATCATATCTACTATGGAAGGATAAAATTTCTCTCCCCTTGAGTCAAAAGCTATTGACAACAACAGGTTGGGTTTGGATATCTGTCCTCGATTGTCCAGCCACAGACTGGCATGTGGACTGCAGTGTATTTATTCCTCAGAAAAACATCTATATGGCTTGAACTCTTGGCCTCCTGCTCAGGCCTAGCAAGGGAGTGTGCAGGGCCCAGGCTCTACAGCTCTCCAGTTACGGAGCAGAAACACCACAGATGCTGGGCCTGTCCTCCTGCCTGGCTGTCATTCCTCCCTAGTTTTCATGATGCTGTGCTCAAAACCAAACTTTCTGGCCTCAGGCTTTCAAAATCTCTCTTATCCCCTCATAAGAAAAGAAAATGAAGGTGGCTGTTGTTAATTTTATGCATCACATGTCTTCCAAATGAAATCTCTTCACGGGTAAGGACTCAGAAAGGGGAATAATAACAGGTGAGGGAGGCAATGACAGATAATAAATCAGAAAGCTGCAGTATCTTGGAAGGCGGAGGTAATGTGTTGTTTGTGAGATGTCATCTTCCTACCTCATCGCCCAAGCCTGTCAGCTGCAGAGAGATAAATGCTGGATACACCTGGCTTGTACAGCTCTGTGTGTATGTTTAAATTACAAGTGACTAAATGAAGTTTGTTGAAGTTCCTGCCTTTGCTGCAAAAGCACAAGCTCAAGTTTCATTGTGTTATAGTCAGAGAGAAGAAAAAAGGAGTAGGTTTATCATTAAAATGTTCTTTGGTAAAAAACGTGGAAGCTCACCAAGTGGGGAGCTGACCACCTCTGCAGGAGTGCTCCGTAGTTATACAAAACAATAACTGCATTTGCAGACTTTTCATCAGGAAGATGAAGACGGTGAACAATATTCTGGTGAGACATAAACAGACATTCTGGACTGTCCCGTACCAACTAGCAATAGAAGAAGGCTGGAGTCCTGCCCATTCAGTCTCACGAGTAAACACTTGTGAGGTCAGCCCCAGTGTGGAAACCGACAGGTCCTTTCTTTGTGAAATGGGATAAATAAATGCTTGTCCCTAGAGAGACTGGGGGGAGCCCACAGACAGAGCTGGAACCAGATGATGTCATTTAGTCACTTCTAACCCACTTAAGGGACTCGGAGCTAAGGTGTGCACATTAAAAATCTGATGTAGAAGACTTCTTACTGGCTAGTCAGAGGCTTTTATACCTCATGAAACTATTACGAAGGGGCAGGGCCTTTAAAATATTGAGATGTTTTACAACTAAACATAATAACAGCCTTTACTGTTATAAAGTAACTGACTTATTTTGCTTCAATTAGGATTCCTTTGAATGCCAATGGACTCCAAAACGTCATTAAAAAAGATGATTCAAACAAGCCCACTGTCGATTCAGTTTCAATTCATGATGACTCTGGTGAAAATCCGAGGCTACAGATGTTCATGGAGGAGACTGTCCTGCATGGAGCGGCTGCTGGATCTGAACTGTTGATCTTCTAGTTGGCAACACAGCATTGTAACACATTACATCATAAGAGAATTTGAGGTCCCCAAATTCCATGTATCTCTTTCACGTAATGTTTGGGGTTTTATTTGGTTGGGTTTTGTGTGTGTGTGTGTGTGTGTGTGTGTGTGTGTGTGTGTGTGCTTTTCGTTTTTCTTTTTTTATTTTGGATTACTGCTCCATTTTTAAAAATTCTAGTAGCACTTTTCCATGTTGAAATGAAAAAGTCAGGCAACCTATCGTTTATTCGGTATAGAGTGGCTGGCATCCTAGTGCCCTATCTTCTCCTTCTTCATAAGAAATGAATCTAGATGTTCAGGAACTTGCTTGATTCATAGTCTAACTCAGCCTCTGGTGCAATCTAATAAATCAGTCTCCAAATCAGATTTAACAATGTGGAGGAAGCTTCATTTTTATATAACTCTTCAGAAGACTCTTAGCGAGTTTCCAGGTTTCTCTATCTGCTCCATCCATCTTTGTGTAGCTCAGAGGGTTTGGCTGAGAACTTTGTCCAGAATAGGAGCTCAGTGAGTATCTATTCAATGTGTTGAATAAGGTAGTACTATAAAAGGAGACAGTGAAAATGTGAATACAGGTTAGCAATAGAAATCGAAGGCAAATTTTTCAACTGTGTGTTCTCCTGTCAGCCCTGCATTCCCACACTGCGCTGCGGCTGGTTGGGAAGCCAGAGGAGTCCAGCGCTCCCTCTGAAGATCTGATGTTCCATCTCTGGCTGCCTGGGCCAGGTGCAGGGGGCTCCAGGGGACATCAGGACTTGGAAAAATCAAGGCAAAGCAGAGATACATTGTTGCTTGAACACATGAAGATCCCTCCACCCACAAAGTCATACAGGTTTTACAATGTTGCGAGGTGATATGATGCTGCCAAATGGAAACAAATGTGTGCCAGGGCACATGCCCTGCCTGGGGAACCCGAGGCTGGATTCCTGCCCAATGTGTCACCTCTGCAGGGTCTCATATAAATGTTCCCCACAGGACAGCTACATGTGGTAGGCCAAGCAGATCTGGTAGTCGAATGAGTGAGAAGAAAGGTCAAACTGCCCAAGGTAATGAAAGAACCAGAAATCAGATGACAGACAGTGTCAGCTTCTCAGATGAGGGTCATACTCAGCCTAATGGGATAGTGTTGCCTGTCCCTCAATGAGGGAGCTGTGGCAGTGGGCCAGGCCACACAAAAGGAGCCATCGCAGGATGTACTGAAAGGTGAGTGGCCCCTCCCAGAGGCACCTTGAAATTAAGGCTCGGTGATCTGCCTCCTGAAAGGTTGTAGCCTTGAGACACTGCACAGGATAGTTCTCCTCTCTGCACACACAGAGGTACTGGGAGTGAGGACGAACTTGATGACCACCAACAACATAAGCTCCTTGATCCTGCTGAAACACGGAAGCAGGTGGCCAGGAAATGGAGAAGTCAACATGTATACCATAAGATGGGGGTGTTTCCACCTTGACTGAAGGCCTAGGAAGTTTTCCATCCAGGGGACTTGCTTTTTCCTCACAGAGCAGACATCATCTGCTTCTTGAATGGCGCATGATGCTAACACAGCCGACCTAATTGCATCTCAGTGATGTATTGACTTTAAGGACTCTGACTCTAACAAGTGTATATTCTTGGACTGCAAGCTGCTGGATGTCCTCCTCTGGCTATACACACAGGTCAATGTGTCTGGGAAGTGGCTTCAGTTGATAATTTATCTTGCAGCAGCCCCTTGAGGGCTCCTCTGAACTGAGGCTGCTGTGCAGCTAATCTAGATGTAGAGCCACAACTTGGTCACACAGCAATGCACTGGCCAGCCAGGGGCAGCCTCCTAACACAGGCCTCCGTGGCACTGTGCTTGCTCTTAGCCCTGGGTTATTTCTGAGTCATTTGGCACAGGACTTCTGACAGACTCATCTATCAGCTGTTCCGAGTGGTGCAGTGATTCAAAGATGACCTGCAGATTGCTCTCACAGCAAATACAATCTACAATCATTTGCTAAGCATTCAGCAGTAATTTGAGAACTTGGAGAAATTCTGGAATTCTACCTGAATCGAAAGGGATAATTTAGCGTTTTCCCTTTCTCCTGACTCTACCTTTGTAGTAACACCTTTCAGGTGTGAATATTTTGCTTCCATTTAGGCAGTGCATAACCTTTCCATACCAGCTAGATCTGCTGTTGATAGCTACCACCAAATCAGTGCTGATTCATGTTTGGAAAATGCTGCCCGGTCCCATGTCATCCCATAATCAGCTGAGGATTCAGATGATGTGTGTTGTGACTCCTTGGCTGACTTTTCAGAACTAGAATACCAGGCCTTACTCTCTCTTTTCTAAGTTCCACTGAAGCTTGCTTAGCACTTCTGCAATACACGCACCCCCACTGACTGACAGATCATAATTAAACCTGGATCTCCCTGATGGGAGGCCAGAATCCTGCCACTGATCAGTTTAAATAACCTTCCCAGGAGTCTGTGTTCTCCAACAGTAGAATTACTTATTATTTCTTTGACTATAGAGTTATGAATTATTCACCCTAAATTCAAGAGCTAGCATTATCATTATAACAATTCGCTCAGCAATTAGTACATGTGGTTGGGTATTATATTCGTCCATCATACCTCATTCTTTAGCTTCCTTTTAACAGATGCAGAATTATAGTACATAGTGAGTGCTTGCTTTGGCCTGGGTTGTCTGGAAAACAAAGGTTCCCTGAAACAAAGATTTGCAGGAAGGTAATTTGTTCTCAAGGTGTGGAAATACTGGGCATCTATGGCTACTTTCTTTGATACTAATTAAATGATATTACTGTTCTCACACGGGGTCACTATAAGTAAAAATTGACTCAAAAGTACCTAAAAAGACCGTATATCACCTCTAAGATATTATTAATTTTATTAATATCATACAAGAATAACCTTGTTGAAGAGTACTCAGAAATTATTACAACAGTACACAGAGAGCTTCCAGAAGTTCCAATTAGATCTAGAAGAGGCTGTGGAACCAGGGATATCATTGCTGATGTCAGATGGATCTTGGATGGAACAGAGAGCATCAGGAGGCCTATTTGTGTTTCAGTGACTATGCAAGTGCATTTGAAGGTGTGGCTATCAAATTGTGGCTAACATTGAGAAGAATGGGAGTCCCAGATCACTTAACTGTGTTAATGTGAAACCTATATCTAGATCAGAAGGCTGTGGTACAAACAGCGCAAGAGAGTATTGTTGTTGTTGTTGTTGTTGTT